>NC_035437.2:36236098-36836098 GCF_002127325.2 Helianthus annuus | reverse complement strand
TCCCCCTATTTACAATAATGCCACCTTGCCTATTGCTTACAAATTACAATATAAAACCTATTTTACTTCTATTTCAGCTACGGTTCCGATTGACGAAGGCGATAGACATTCTACACTAACAGACTCCCCCTTGGATATTGCCGCAGTCAATCTGTAGTCAAACTCGTAGCAACTTGACTTTCTCTCTCTCTCTTTCTGAGTCTTCTTGAAGGTTTGACGGTTTCAGCAACCATAGACTCCCTCTTTCTCAAACAGAATCCCCGTGGATCTGTTTACGAGCTTCCGTTGCTCCCCCTCTCGCTTAGACTCTTTTTCTTCAGGCTCCCCTTTTTGTCAAGCTTCCGTGCTTTTGGGATCGACACCTGGATTTCCAGATACAAGCTCTTCCAGGAACGATACCTGGCTCCTTACATGCTTCCGTTTGCGTTGAGCTCGTCTTCAGACTCCCCCTTAGACTCAGCTGTCGGGATCGTAGTCTGGCTTTCACCGTTTCACAAGTTCAGGATCAATTCCTGGCTTTGTTCTGCATCTGCTCAGGATTTGAAACCTGGTTAACCTGCACATCCTCTACCTCAACATAAGTTTCACAAATTTATAACAGTTAGATTTAAGAAACTTACTGGTAGAAATCATTAATTCATCAATCTGTATAGTTACATCAAGTTCAAATAAATGACCTTGATTAACTAAGCACACAACCTTTCAAAACATTTGTATATGACATTCAAAGTTTTCAACATATTCTCCCAAACCTGTTCATCATGTTTAGCACTCGAATTTTGAATATCAGCTCTTCAAAATCAGCTCTCGAAAATCTTTTTGATTTTTCAATAATTTTATGCTAAAACACTCCGAAAATCTTTTTGGATTTTTGTTTTTGAATGAAATACAGTAAACAAATATATACAGATAATATTTTTGTGAGTTTGTGTAAGAGGATCATATCAGTTCATGAGACAAATCACTAGCACCGTTAAGCTTTAATCATTTTAAGTTCTAAACGATTCACGTAGATTGACGATATAGTTGTCCTCTTAAATTTTCACACAATTTTCAATCTATTCAGGGTACGATTTAGATGTTTTATGAACTTAGCTCATTCATGTGTCCCACCTCTTGAATATACTCCCGTATCCAAAATCTCAATATTCAGTCTTACAGGTGAGTATACTAGAATGATATCTGTACATAATTTAGGGGTTAAATGCGAGAACTGAGGGATCTCAGGTCGATACTTCCGTATGCGCAGAGAGATATCAGTTTCGACTTTGCAGTATGTCCCCTTTAGAGGATCTTTTCAGCTATAACAGATGATTATCAATTTTATTGTCTAATCAGCTGAGGGCTTTATGCTATGTTTCAAGCATTTAAAGCAAAGTATTAGCCAAGGACTAGGTCAGAACTACCGTTCAGCAGAAGTCCCGGAATAATACCCCAGACATCATTGAGTATAAAAACCTAGTATATCAGAATACGAGACCTTTCAAACGAGATTTCAGGGGTTACCTACATATCCAAGTAGTGTTCCCCACGAATTTCGCAAGTTTGAAATATTAAGTTTATATCCCGAATAAATCTACTAAATGTGCAAAAACCTATCGACACATCATCAGTGAGACCGTTTATCACATTTGACAATTCATTTCTTTAGCGTGCTGTAATAGTCCACTGATGTACTATCATTTCCTCTTTTATCAACAAAACTCATTTTTGCTTTTTCAATGTTTTTGGCATTTTCAAATTTTCTAATTTTTTTAAAAATTTTTCTCCCCCTAAAATCAAAATATGTTTCAATTTTGATTTTCAAGGAAAATTTGAAAACTGTACAAATAAAATGACAAACTGATATCGAATCACTTCAATTCGCCATTCATTGGCATAAACAATCAGAACTCCCCCTGACAACAAACTATTTTCCCATTTAGATTTCAAAACACTTAAGTTTGTTTTAATCAAAATGGTTTTTCCGAAAAAATTGTTTTATGTGTCATTTCACAAACGGGGTTCTTTCATCACATTGTTTTACTTTAATCACTTGTTGGAAAGATAAATCAAGTACAATTTAATGTCCTCGATTACTCTTCTGTAATTCGAAATATCACAGTTACCAACCTGTGAATTTCTCAAGAAAGATGCCGATACCTGTTCCACACTTACCAACCTGGGAACTCCGGCAAGTCAGGTTTTTCATTTGAAAAGATTCACCCAAGCCTGACTAGCCTTGGGTGTTTTTGACAATTTTACCTCAAAACTTGGCTCTTCTGGTTTTGACGAACCAGAATCATTGCCTGAATGTGGCTTGTCTGACTTTGATTAGTCAGATTCATTACCAACACGTGGCTCCTTTGTTTCCGAAGAAACAAATTCCTTGCCAGGAACTTTTTCTTTCTTATTTAACCTGTCTGTCCTCAGATTTGCATCTGATGAACTCAGTTTGCTTGATTTGTCAGTCTTTAATGAGCAAACTGGATTATCAGAACTCTTTTCTGATTTTCTTGTTGTATCCGAGGACAAAATCCTTTCCGAATACTCTCTCGCCTTTTTCCTTTTCTTTCTCAGTTTGTCTTTCTGCCCTTGTGAAAGTTTTACTTTTGTTTCCTAAACTTTAGGTTCTTGAACCTTCTGTTCTTTGGGCTTGACGTTGACTGGTTACTTTACTATTCTCTGAGATTCAACCCTCGATCTTCCCATCGATCTCCTCGGGCAATCTCTGGCAATGTGTCCTCTGATATGACATTCATAACACCTTCTTGTTTCAAATCTCTGGCTTTGGCAGTTAACAGCAATGTGTCCTTGGATAGCCACAAAAGTAACACACTCTGTTATCATACCTCTTCTCTCTTTCATATCATATACCATTTTCATACCACACGCTTAGATCATAGCATTGAGTTGCCTTGTGGTAGTCATTTCTCTTCTTGTATCCTTGATTTGGCATTTGAGCACTGTGGTCAAACCTGCACCACTTATTACCAACTTTTTTTGAGTTTTGATTTTTAAATTTTTGTGATTTTTTATTATGATTGGATGCTTGATCTGATGAACTTTTATTTTCTTTTTGAAAATTTTTCGATTTTTTATCTTTTTGTTTCTGTTCCACACTCTTCTTTACAGGTTTTTGCGTTGAGCATTCACCTTTCTCAGTAGAATGTAAAACAGTATTTTTAAACATTTCATTTAATTTCAAAAATGTTTTTCTTTTTTCTTCTTTTTCTTTTTCATCATCAGATTTGTCATCACAATCTTCAATTTTGACCTTGTCAAAATTTGTGACATTGTCACTTATTGAAACAGAATTGATTGGTTTTGGACAGGGAAAATTCAATCTATCTGATGAAGTCACAAAACCCTTCAATTTCTTTTCAAGTTCATCAATCTTGTTTCTTGAATTCTCAGCTTCATTTTCAAGCTGAGATATTCTTTCAAGATGAGACTTGATAGATTTTTCATTTTCAATTTTAAGATTTTCAAGCACAGATTTTTCATTTTCCAAAACTTTTAATTGTTCTTGAAATCTTGTTTCATTTTCTTTCAAATTCTTGTTCTCCATTTTTATCCAAAAATCTTCATTTTCTGAAGATTTTCTTTTGCATTCAAAGTCTTTTTCTTTTTCTTTCAAAATTTTGTTTTCAGATGTTAAACTGTTCAAATCGTTTAACAGTTTATCATTCTCAGATTTCAGCTTTTCACAATTCAAGCGTAACTCCAGAATCTGTTCATCATCGATTTCTTTGCTATCATCAGCACACTCTTTATCAGTTTTATCTGCTTCAGTTTCGACTTTTCCTAAGGCTTCCTTTTTCAAATCTTCAACTATCTTTTTCATCCTTTCTTCTGTTCTCTTCTTCAATTCTACCACCTTCGGTCGACTTGCTAAACAAACTTCTCTTATCTTTTTCTCCAAATCCGGCAAATACTCTTTATCAGATAACCTTCGTGTGTTGAAAGTAGCTTCTCTTGGAAGCAAATTTATTACTGCTTCAAAATTCACCTTTGATGGATCAACAACTGGATTATCCCATGGATCCATGTAACATTCCAAAACGTCATTCCATCTTTCGGCTTTCTTGGCTTCTTTGAATGGTTCATTGAGTTTTCCGATTTCCCATCTTGCATAGTCTGCTTTCCACCATCTATCAGGATCAACATCAGCCATGTCCTTATATTCGTGAATTACCTTGTAAATTGCCTCGTGTCACCTACAAACCAACAATCAAACAATCAGTTTAAACAAACTGAATATGTAACAGTGTGTTGATGAAACCAATCTAAGACTCGTGTCAAAGATTCGCGGTTTGTTTCAATGTTGATGACGTGAGAACACTTAATGAATGAACCTGAGAAAAAAAATTCACAATATATGGGCTTAGGATGAACTGGGCCTTCACAGATTGAGTTGTTTTCTTAAAGCACTGTTATATCACATGATTGGGCCAACCAACTCAATGTTATTGGACCTATTAAAATGTAAAACATTTACAGCACATGAGTCGAAACAATTTATGTGATTTATTAAAAAACCTTCTCGTGCAAACAAAAACAACCAGCCGACAATATGATTTATTAAAATGTGATTGGGCTGTGATTGGGCCTCTAAATTGGTTGTAAAAATATGATAGGGCCTTTGTTCTTTTTAGCCGACAACCTTAAATGTTCACAATTTTGTTTTTTCCTTGAATTGATGACCGACTAATGTGAGATTGGGCCTCAAAGTTAGTGTCTGACAACACTTGTTCCACAAATTCATTGATTGGGCCTCTTGTTCCACTAAGCCAACAATTCACATGCATATACACATGGGTCTGTAACTTTGATTGGACCGAAGATATCTGATGGGTCGGTGCAAGATCCTGATTGGGCCGTATGAGCGGATCTATGAAACAAGTAATGTCACAAAAGCGAATCTCAACTATTACTATGAGCGAACCACCAAACTATCTTAAGAGCGAACCACAAAATTAAAGTCACTATAAGCGGACCTTAATGTTCTTAGAGCGGACCAGATTTTTAAGCGAACCTGTGATGAAACTTGGAGCGAATCTGTCAAATAAACGAACCTAAACTTGTCAAATAAGCGAACCTTCACAAATTTGACGCGAATTCGAACATAAAAACTGCGATTTCTCCTAAACGGCTAGGAGATTTGAACCGAAACTTGGTAGGGTTGTAGATCAGGTATATTCGCACAATATATCCAAAATTCAGACGAATCGGACCGTGAAAACCCGTTCAATTTGACGTTTTTCAGTAAAAAACGTAAAAAATATGTAGAAGATGAAGAAATGATGAAATCGGATCTGAAATTGGCTGAAATCTGGTACGAATCAATGCGTTTGACCGTGCAATCGAGCTCCTAGCTCTGATACCACTTGTAGGATCGGTTTTGACACCGTTCGATTGCGTAATGAACGTTCGACGTGCGGAATCCGTGAACGTGCGTGACCGAACACACAATAACGTACACTAATCGGTGATTCTATTTATGATGTGACGAATACAAGCTCCGTGAATCACGTTTTTCCACTTTCTCTCTCTAGTTTCTCTCTCTAAGAACCTAGCTCTCCATGCTCTAATGTGGCAAAAGTTCTAAATCTAAACCGTAAGGCTCCTATTTATAGGCACAAGATTATAAGGGATTTCCCCTTATTTACAATAATGCCACCTTGCCTATTGCTTACAAATTACAATATAAAGCCTATTTTACTTCTATTTCAGCTACGGTTCTGATTGACGAAGGCGATAGACATTCTTCACTAACAATAAGGAATGGCAGAAAACAATCATGATCCCTATAACACCGGTTTCAACAACAAGCCTCTGATGCTTGTCGAATCAGAATACAATATCTAGCAACGTCGGATGGCACATGTGCTAGCTCAACAGAACACAAGATGTTGGACGTCCGTCAGATTCGGACCACACATTCCAATGGTATCTAGTGCCAAAAATCCAAATGTTCAGGAGCCAAAGAAATCGGAAAATGACTCAGAGCAAGATTTCCAAAAGTTTTAGCTAGATTCAAAGGCCTTCAGTATTGTGGCCATGTCTATGCCAAATGAAATCTATACCGGCCTGTTACATTGTAATAGTGCTAAATAGTTGTGGGATGCGTTGAAGGAACAATTTGGTGGAACAGAGGATGTGATCGAGAACACTCGAGAAATTCTTAACCAACAATATAAGACTTCAAACATGTTTAGGGATAAACCCGTACTTAACAGTTTGAAAGATTTTCATATCTGATAAGTTAACTTAGTTGGTAAACAAAGCGTTTTTAAAATCAACTTTAAGTAAAAAAGATCACTTCCTGAAAAATGGGATACAATAACAATTGTGATGTGATGAAAGCAACCCCAGATTTTAAGGATATAACATTGACTTAGCTTCATGGAAAGCTCTTGGCATTTGAAAGAGAGCTTGTCCAGAAAAAAGAAGCTTCTGGAAACTGGAAAAGTATCTGATGGCACAAAAAAAAACAAAAAGACAACGCTCCATACAATTATTCAGGGTATGGAGCCACATCGGTCGTTTGGCAAATGTTTTCGGCAACACAGCACTTCTGAGTCAAGAAGTATCATCATCAGGAATATCAAATGATCAGAGTTATGATCATTATATTGATATATCAACTGGGATTAAATCTTATCAATATTCCTCAAATTGTGCTTTTATAATAAATGATGACAGTCATAGTTCTAATAATCTGTCTTTTGTTCTTGATGATCTGAAGCATATTGATCCTACTGGCCCTGAGGAAATAGATATTTTGCACCAAGTGGCAGTACTTAGTCTTAGAGCAAACAATTTCTATAAAAGGATTGGTAGGAAATATCCAGTGTTAAATGGCAGGTCAAGGGTAGGGTTGGACAAATCAAAGTTAAAGTGCATATGTAATATAATAGGTCATTTTTCCAGAGAGTGTAGGAGTCAAACAAATAAGTCTACACCAATGATAACATATCCAAACCAAAGACCTCAATCAAACAACCAACAACAGTTTTATCAAAATACCCAAAATACCTGTGGACCAAATGTATAAAACACTGCCCATTTTGCACAAAGCATGAACCATGTGCCTATGTAATATGTTCAAACAACAATTGTTGCTCAGGTTCAATATGTTTAAGTGCCTGTAGCACAAGTTCAATCACCTCCAGTTACTCATGCCCCTGCCCATGCACCTGCAGAGGCCAAACAACAAAGCTTTTTCACCAAAGGCTTTTTTGACTGGAGTAGCTTACCAAAGGACTTAACTGTTGATAATTTTGCTCGTATGGCAAAAGAAAATGATGAACCTGTGAGTATACATTTTATGGAACTTGAATGTACTTCAGAAGAAGGTAATCAAAAGAAGGAAAAGACTATTGGTGAAAACTCTGTTGGTGGAAATGCAGGAAGCCTAGAGCAAACAACTGTTTGTGGAGAAGGCCATGTAGAAAGAATGGAAGAAAATCATCCCAAAAGTTCTACTTATTACATCAATGATTGTGTGCAAACTGGTGCTGCCAAGGTATCACCTCAAATTCTAAAAGAATTATGTTCAGCCGATTGCATAATTTCATCTGATAACATCAAAGAGGTAAATGAAAACGTAAGGGAAAAGGTTCTACTTAGTGAAATACAAATTGAGAAATTAACAAAAGATTTCAAAATTAAACTAACTGAAAAGGACCAAGAAATTAGTGGTCTCAAACATGAAGCAACTATTACCAAATACCAGCTCCAAACTACAACAGAAAAATATTAAAGTTGCAAAAAGGACCTTGAATCTACCCAAATCACTTTTGAAAAATGGGTAGAATCATATGCTGGTTTTGAGATGCTTCTCAATAAAAAAATCAAGAGTAATGTGTAGTTTTGAATTGGATTCAGAAAGCATGATGATGACCAATTTTCCAATAACAATACTCACATTGACTCTCAAATGGTTGAAGTGAAACTAACCAATGCAAATGGGGAAGAAATCAAGATCACAGAACCAAGTGGTAAAAAGATCACTCTTGAAAAACCACAAAGTTCATCACAGACTGAAATAGAAAAATATGAATTTTAAACCAACATGGTCTGATGAATGTGATGTGCTTGATAATTTCAAACCCTTGGATTTCACATCACCAGTTGGTGCCAAAGCACCAAAGGTAAAAATCATTCCTATCAGTCACTCTCAAAAAGATGGTCAAACCTTTGTTAACAAAGAGGGAGAAATGAGTGATAAGAAGGATAAGGCTGCAAATTTGTTTTGTAAGTTTTGTGACATGACAAATCATATCATTAAAAACTGTTATAGATTAAAAGTATATGATATCAATAGAGGAAACAATATTTGTCAATCAAAGACTGAATGTTCAATTTGTGGGAAAGACAACCACCTGACTCAATAGTTTTTTTACTTAAGACCTTATAACATTAACAAAAGTAGGTCAAAGGTAAAACATTTGTCAAAAAGTAAACTAGTCCTATCAAAATGGAATCACAACCATTTTCTAAGAAATTTGAGTCTGTTCAAACACCTATCACAAGGGCATTGAACCAAAACCTTGTTTATAGGGAGGTTCAAGTCACTGATGCCCCACCATCAAACAGATACCCAAGAGGCTATGGGCAACCACCTTGCAACATTGTCCCATACATAATGCAGAAAAGGTGCAGATGCCTCAAAAGCCAAAGATAAATAAACATTCTCATGGGTACTATTGATCCAAGTGTTAAAGCACTTGTAGAAAGCCAACAACAACTGATGGAGATAGTTCAAAATCTACTTCTTACAAAAGACCATTCCCAAAGAGATGAATCAAAGCCAAAAAGGCTTTAGATTCATTTCAAAACTGACACAATATTGTTTCTGCAGGGTGCATCGGTTTGCAAGTAAAAACTACAACCCTAGCACAAGCTAACAAACAAACACCAAAAATATAATTTAGGTTCAAAAATTCTCAAAATATAAGCATTAATATATTTTTCTTAAAAAATTACCATAATTTTTCAGCTATCAACATTAAAATGTTGATTCACAGACATTAAAACCAAAACTTTGTTTCAAAAACAAAACATATGTTCTTGGGGTTTAAAACTCTATTTGATTAAGTCAACCGCTGTTTACAAAATATAACCACTGTTTTGACTAAAAGGTCACAAATCCACCATTTGACCAAAGTCAACTTTTACAACCTCTGTTTAATTAAAACAAATGTTTCAAAACTTAAAACAAATGTTTCATTACTTCATAAAAGGGTTTTCTTAGTGAGGCCGACCTTTGGTAAACAGATCTTTGAAAACATAGGTTCATTCCAAAGAAACAGATGTGCCACGTCACTCAAAAAGTAATCACTGGCAACCTCATTGTTATTGTTCCATACACCCTATAAAAACCCTCGCCAACAGAAGTTCCATTTACCATTGTAAAAATCTCAAAATCAAAGCATATCACAAAGAGAAAAAAAACTCAGAAATCACAATCACCAAAGGAGCTCGTACTTAAATCATCTCACAATTGCCTTCCGTATCTTGTCAAACATGACAAGAACACCAAATTCCATCGCATTATCGATATTCTTCAAGCCTCAAAATATAGAAATATTTTGACTGCGGATGCACCTATCCATGAAGAAACGTTGAAATAGTTCTGGGCAAATGCAGATTTTCTACTAAGAAACGAAAATCCCTTCACAATCATCTCAAAGGTTGATGTTGTTGACATTCATATCACACCAGAATCATTATCCACCACCTTCAACCTAAATGAGTTGGTAGGTATGGAAACCTTCTCCAAAAATGATCTTCAACATGAGTTCATAGAAAGGGGGTATAATGCTCAACTGATGGGAGCTACACTTTTTAAACCACACTTCCCACCATATATGAAATTATTTTTCCATACACTCTTGGGGTGCTTATTTGCAAAAACCACCTCTTCAAAAGGTGTTAAAGTAAGATATATTTTTAAACAGGTTCAAGCCCTGAAAATGAATAGCCTCTCAAATGAAACATTTATAAGAATGATGACCAATAAAGGTCAAGCAAATGTTTTACAAAACCAACCAACAGAGGTTACAACCCATCTAAAATCCTCACATATCTTCACAAAAGGATATTGTTGTAAGAATAGGGGAATCAAAACAAGAGATAGATGATTCACTTCCCGGGGTTGCTTCTCTTTCCACTCCACCACCTACAAGTACAACTTCCTCCATATTATCCCCCATAAAACCATTGCTTGATGCAACTAACCAAAGTGACATGGATATACCCAGTTCATCCCAACCACCTCTCACTGGGAGCATGCCATAGCAAGTGATTAGGCCAAGTCACGTCATTGCTAGCCCCTAAGAAAAGGAGGGTACACCTCTTGTGTCACAAGTGGCACTTGGAGGTTTTTCAATAAGACAGCCACTACACCTATAGAGACAATAGTGTCACATTTGGACATTGATTACATAACTAAGACCTCCTTGAAGGAAACAATGTTGAGTTTACAATAGTACAATCTATAACAGTTGGAAGTCCCCAGAACCAAAAACAAGGGGCACTTGGTTTTAAACTAAGTCTAACCACCTTAGGTGGGAACTCATATGATCCTAGTAACTTAGGTGATGGGGTGGTGGTCCATTGGCAAAGGAAAATAATTTAAACACCTAGGGAGGGGGAGGTCTTGGGTTCAAGACCCACAGACGTCAGGAATTAAAAGAAATTTGTCGTTAAAAAAACTTAGGTGTTGGGTTAAGATACCAAGAATTGACGGAGAGAGTATCCAAGATAGACTTTTCTTTTGATTCCATCAAAGATATGATAAAGACTTTGCTGCAAAACTCAAGAACTCCACCAACCAATGCAGAAACAGTAAAAGAAATTCAGGTGCATGCACAAATTTACCTTTAACTTCAAAAGAAATCTGTAGATGCCACCCAAAACATGCACATGGAGCTGATAAAAAACATGATGGATGCTAGGTACAATGATACTTAAGCAGAGATTAGGGCTATAAATGACCATTTCTCCAAGCCACTAGCACTGCTCCAACTCTCCCCTAATACACAGTAGACGATGCAAAAAAGGGGGAGAATGATAGCATGAGAAAGCTTCCTCCTCATTTCAAAAAGGCTCCAAAGAGACCTGATGACTCTGCAGCCAAAACCACCAAACAAGATGCAGTGCAAAAAGAAAGGAGGAGAGACACAGGGAAGCAAAAATGCTACAGTAGTTCAAGAAATGCTTGAAAGAAAAAGGATAGGACAAAATTTGGGCCCTTCAACAACAGATGGTACTCCTATAAGAAGGCAACCTGCAAGACAGGCCAGGCCTACTCAAACATCTGTTATAAGAACCACTGTTCCATCCAACCAAACCACTGCTACCACTGCCACCACTGTCACCACCCAAACCACTCCTCTCACTATCCAAACATTTATTGCTACCTGATATGCGTAAAATGCAACATATAAATTGTATCAAATAAGGTATAAAAATAACCCTTTTTAGTTCTAATGCTGGGAAAAGTGTGTTTTCTTTGTATACTTTTGACTTTTAGGATTAAAAGAGCTTAAATGTACAAAAGGAACAAATTAACGGCAAAAACAACATAAATACAAAAGAAGAGAAGTTGGCACTTCATACCAACCCTCCGAGTTTCACCCCAAGACCAAAAACAACAAGTCAGAAGGCTTACACGGGGCTGTGCCACCGAGGCACGGGGCTGTGTCCAACTCCAGGTTCCATGAAGAAAAAGACAAACAGAAGCAGACAAGAGACACGAGGATGTGTCCCATGGACATGGGGCCATGGTCAACTCCTAGATTTGTAGAATCTTGGATAGTACAACAAGTATAAGCAAGTACAATGGCCACAGGGCCGAGCCATTGTCACACGGGGCCGTGGGGAATCTAATCTGACAGTAAAATTAAATGAAGATAGAGAAGAAGGAAGCCACAGGGTCGTGCCAGGTGGGCACGGGGCCGTGCCAGACCTCTGTTTCCAGCTGTAAATAGGGGTTCTTGGTTTCATTCAAACTTATCCCTTGGCAAACCACTTCTCTCACAATTACCACCACTCCACCACCACTACAACACCAACACCCACCACCATCATCCATCTTCCATCTTTTAGAGTGTGTAGTAGTCTCAGGATCCAAGAACGATTGTAAGAGTTCTTGTCAAACAAAGGCCATGCATGGCTAAACTCTTGCATCACTTGGTGAAGACAAATCTTTTAAGTATTACTTTTTTATTTCCAACCTTTGGCTCATTTTTATTTGGGTATATATTAATGACTTTAATAACTAGTTTTCTATATTGAAGGTGAATTTTACTTAATCATTCTTCATGTTTTGTTGATTCACTCATTCGTGTCTTTACGGTTTATATAAAGCACGTTAACTGTCTGGAAGGTGGCTAGAATGGTGGTTGGGTAAATTCTTGTCTCGTTCAGTGTATAGATCCTGCGAGAACCTAGTTCAAGCTTAGTAGGACTTCACGAGAGGTAGATCTTAATCGCCTCAGGAGAAGTAAGAACCGCTTGAATCCCTTATTTATAAACTATTATAAAAACATTAAATCGACCTTGCGGGATTGTATCCTTGCTGACTTAGATCAACAGGTTGAGGGTAACGCTGCCTAGAAGGGGGCCTACCACTTTTCGCATTAATAACTTACTTAATTATCTTTCAATAATCCGACCTTGCGGGACTGTATCCCTACTGACTCAGACCAATAGGTTAAGGGTAACGCTGCCTAGAAGGGGGCCTACTACTATAACTTAACGATAATCTCTTAAAATGCCCAAAGTGCGAAAATTATTAAAGGATACATAAAAGAGGAGTTTGAACCAAGTGATTCCTTCTTGTCTATTTGTTTTTCCTTATATTTTATTTTTATTTTCTAGTTTATCATTTTAAAACTTTCAAAACCTTTTTTATCAAGATTTAGTTAGATTGGACGTTAACGATAAGCCGGTACTAAAAGCTCTTGTGTCCTTGGACAACCTCGGTATCTTGCCATCACTATACTACGTCTGCGTTGGGTACACTTGCCATAACGTGTGTAGAGTGATTATATTATATCGTGTTTTATAAATTTAAAACTTGATTCACGAGTAAAAAGTGCATAAAATATATCTAAAAATTATAACTACACCCTCACACGTCACTACCACAAAAGTGACAACAGATGTTACGTCTACTACAACAACACCTACCACAAAACCACAATGGACCCTGCAGATTGACCAAAGTACCCATACAAGGATACTCAAAAGAAAACTACCCACTCACAACCTCTCTCCACCAACAAAAACACCCACACGTATACCAGGGGAAGAAGAACAAAGTTCATCATCCAAGAAGATGATGAAGAAACTCCCCAAGCATCATCCATCTCACCACTTCCAGCATTAACCACCACAGCCATAACCACTTTTTCACATCCACTAGAACTACAAACTGTGTCACAAGAGATACAGTCTTTCTATTTCACAAATGACCCAAGCCAGCTCTCCTTCCATTTCTGCATGATCTTCTAAAGCCTACAAGTGTCAAAGAATATTTGGAGCTATAGCTTAAACAGGCAGAACTAAATGCAACAGGAAGAAGCAAAGGGAAAGAAGACAAAAAGGCTTAGCAAATCCTCTTTGAAGAATTCACTAAAATGGATAGGTTAGAAAATTTGCTAAAGAGGTCAGCAAAAAAAGCTTCACAAGACCTTGTAAACAACATTGACCTCAGATAGGCATTAAGGGAATATTACATGGAATACATCATAAAGAACAAGCCTTACAGAGAAACAAGAGCTCAACTCACTAGATGGTCTACATCCAGATCAAAATCTAAAAGACATGATTAGCCAAATTTTGGGAAGACATGTCTCACCAAACTAATCTGCAATAACTCTGGTCCCAGCAAACCCTCTTGGTCATAAAATTCTGAAACGGAAGTCTGACAAGTCAACCCATAAGTTGACTCTGCTCAGGGCCAATGAGGAAACAGTGTCTTTGGGCTCAAAGATACAGATCTGCAAGACTTAATAAGTCTTCCACTCGAAAGGGATCCAGAAGAAAGCTACTCCATGAACTTTGAATAATAGTTGAAGGGCCAAATCAAAGAGAAGTTGATGAGAAAAAAATTGATTAAATTAGGTTAAGTTTTGGCATCATCTGTTCTTGGGGGGATTGTTAGACCTACAAAAGAACAGATGATTTCTAAAAGCCAAAACATGCTAATTAGATCAAGAAATAAATGGTAGATTGAACTTATTCCACCCAAAGATAGTGAATCTTGAACACTAATCAGAACATTTGCTGAAGACATTCCAAGATCTGTTCAGAGCCTTAGAACCACTGCTGAGAGGGAGTTAGTATAATCTTTCTGTATTTGTAATCTTTTGATTATCAATGGAAAACAGTTTGATATAACTTTCTGCTCTTGTATGCTCTTTTATTTCCGTAATTTCCATTGTTTATATAAAATCCATTCATACTTGTTTATCAAAGCATACTAAGAGCATCTCAGATCCTAACAAACCCACACTAGTGCCTACCACCATCCATTTCATTTGGTTTTTTAATATATATGTAAACAAACAATATTATTAGTTTATAGCGTTTTATCAATCCAATCTATATATTTGAGTTTCTCCTTTATAATGTCTCTTACTCCCTTCACATTCTCTCTTTAAACTCAAGCCAAGCTAGTATATTGATATTTTTCAGGCCTATTGTCACGACCCCCGACCCGGTTTTACCCGTTTCAGGGGCCGCGAGACAGAAAACCCGTGGTATTTATTAAATCTGGCAGCGGAATTACTAACAGGATCGTTAAAACTTGAAAATGCCCGATTATTTTATTTCACAATTAGGGATAAACCCCGTAATTTACAATAAGGGAAATTTAACCAAGAAACCCCTGTTTTACAAAAACATGTTTAATTCTTTTTACTGAGCCACTACTTCAAGCTTGTTAGTGCTCCGTAGCACTTTTTCCTTGATTCACAGCAGATCACCTGAAACATGTTTTAAATTATTTTATCAGCGGGGAAATACTGGTGAATCATTCATTTTTACAAAACGACCTGTCGTTATAATATACAGTATTAAGGGTGATTACATTGTTTATATATATATCTCAATCAGTTACCCAACGGTATTTGTCACTCGACTCGTTTCTGTGACTATGGTCATATCACCCATTGGCTAACCCGTTGTCCAATGGTGACGGTTATCAAGTAATGTATACAAAACCCCACATACCGGCTGTAATTGAAGACTACAAAGACTTAATCCTTGTAATTATAACTTTGAAACCAAACATGATTTTGAAAGAAATTTTGGTAAAAAGATAATGACTCACATTACAGATTTAAACGAGCAGAGTTTAGCCTACTGATTAGCCTTGTAACCTAATTCAAATAACAATGCACACGAAACTAGGTCAGTAACTAATACAGCATTTACGATAACTCACGAGATGAAAACCCTCACAATGAATGACAAAGTGCAATACTTAACATGCATCGAATTTACAACGAATGACAAAGTATAGCCCTAATGTGGGCAACACTTAAACATCCATTGGATTCATTTCAATCGATCGGACATTGAATTGTAGCAGCGATCGAGTTATTACCCTGTTGTCGCAGCAACGTTTCGTGAGTTTGTGTGTTTTTATAGTAAACAGGCAATATCTCGTTGCACGATTTGAATTTTAACGTCGAACCAACGTAGAAATTCAAGTGCCAAACTCCCCTATATATGCTGGAAAAACAGCTCCCACGCGTGGCGCGAGGAGTTGTCGCGTGGCACGAGGGGCACCCCCCTAGCATAGGGTAGCCCCGCGTCTGCTTAGCTTGGGTGAGTCGACGGTTTCTCAAAATTCGATTCCTATAAAAAACTGTTGAGATAATATCAACTAGGTTTTACCCCCCCCCCCCCCCCTGAGTTTTAGGGGCCCTGATCCTGATTCCAACTATTCTGAAAATTTTAGGGGTTATGCAGGATTACTTGGAGGTCTCAATTAGGGTTTCCTATTGGACAAAATAACATAATAAATAATAGTTTTGGTGAGAGTTGTTACACCTATTATTGTTAAAAAGTAGTTACCTATTATAATCACTCCAGCTAGATCTGTCCAAATTGCTCGTTGCTCGATAAAAAGTATGCTCGTTCTATTTTGGCCCGTTTGAAAACAGGTCAATCTACTCGGTTCGTTGTTATCGAGCCAAGCACAAGAAAGATATGCTTGACCGTTGGCTCAAAATTTTGTAATATATATAGGGAGAGGATCATGAGAAAACTCTTCCTTCGAGAGAGAACTCTATCACATAACTGATATTTGGTTTAATTTTTTCTAGGTTTGCAATATTTTGGGTGTAGGGTTTAATTTTTAGAGTTTAGGGGTTAACTTTTATGGTTTTGCTTTTGCATTTGATTTTTAGGCTTTAGGCGTTAGCCTTTAGGGTTTAGTTTTTTTTTTGGATTATGGTTTATTTCCTAGTGTTTAGGGATTAGGGATTTAAAGTTTATGGATTTTTAATGATTAGATAAAGTTTTCTCATGTAAAGGAGTTTTCTCATGACCCCATATATATATATATATAGGGGGCTGCTAGAATGAGAACCACCCCGAGTAGTAAGAACCGCGAGAACTACACCCCACGGAGCGCCGTTCGCCATGATTTTTTTTTTACAAGTTGATGTGTGTATTATAAACACAGCCATAAAAAATCATGGCGAACGGCGCTCCGTGGGGTGTAGTTTTTTACACCACAAGTTTGGTGTTTTTTAATTTTTTTTCTTTTTTCTTTTTTTTTCACCAAACTTGTGGTGTAAAAAACTACACCCCACGGAGCGCCGTTCGCCATGATTTTTTACGGCTGTGTTTATAATATACACATCTACTTGTAAAAAAAAATCATGGCGAACGACGCTCCGTGGGGTGTAGTTCTCGCGGTTCTTACAACTCGAGGTGGTTCTCATTCTAGCGGCTCCCTATATATATATATACATACATATATATATATATATATATATATATATATATATATATATACACACACATTTGCGAACTAAGTGAACAAATCCTGGCCATTGATTTACACAAGTGAATGGCTAGGATTTCATCACCAAATCTAAAATACACTAATGTAGTCCATCATCAAATCCTGGTCATTGATTTACACATGTGTATGGCCAAGATTAGTTCGCTCAGTTCGCAAATACACTAGTGTTCACTCTTTAACTTAATCATATATATATATATAGGGGACCGCTAAAATGAGAACCACCTCGAGTTATAAGAACCGTGAGAACTACACCGTACGGGGCGAGGTGGACCAAATTTTTTTTCATAAACGTAGATGCGTGTATTATAAACACATTTGTAAAAAAAAAATTCAAAAAAAAATGTCATGTGTGTAGTTTTGAGCACCACAAGTTTGTGTTTACGGGTACCATAAATCTTACCGGAAAATTTACGGTACCCGTAAACACAAACTTGTGGTGCTCAAAACTACACACACGACATTTTTTTTTTTTTTGAATTTTTTTACAAATGTGTTTATAATACACGCATCTACGTTTATGAAAAAAAAATTTGGTCCACCTCGCCCCGGGTCAAAAAGTTCTCACGGTTCTTACAACTCGAGGTGGTTCTTATTTTAGCGCAATTATATATATATATATATATATATATATATATATATATATATATTATAGGAAAATTGGATCTAAATAATCACTACCATTACCTATTGACCGACATTAGTTAAAACTAAAGAAACGGTTTGTGACAGTCCCAAGTTTTAACATATTTTCTACCAACGTGGACTGCCACATAACCACTCCACATCGTTAAAACTTTGCCACATAAGCAGTCTGCGTCATCGACAGTTTGACTTTTTGCCACATAAGTAGTCTATGTCATCATAACTATGACGTTTTTGTCACATAAGTCTAGAGGGTATGGAAAGCCCCTAGGGGCTTTATTGCACCACCTCGGCTAATAGCACCCCCTTTAACAACCAAGAAATGCGATAAAGCCCCCAAAAGGTCAATGACGACCGTATTATTGATATAAATATTCATCTAGCCCCACAAACAACTTATTGTGGCTCATCATTGTGCTGGCGAACCTTCAATAGCGCCCCTAATGGCACATAGGAAATGGAGAGATGGGGTGTTATTGGCTGCCTTCTGGCTAAAGTTAAGGGGGCGCCAACTCATACCCTCCAACCTAAGTGGTCCACGACAGCACATAATTAATGAGGTTAGCCTTAGTTTAACAAAGATCGTTGGGGAAAAGTAGATTAAAAGTTAAGACTGTTATCAACCAATGGGTAATAGTTGGGATTATTCAAATTTAGTTATATATATATAGATATATATATATATATATATATATATATATATATATATATATATATATATATATATATATATATATAGGACAAAGATCCGTTAGGAACCACCCTTTATTGCGAGAACCGCGAGAACCAGTGTGAACACAAACAGTAATACCTAAAAAAATCTAAAAAACACCCAAAAAAAAATTTTTTTTATTTTTTTACTATTTTTTATATAAAAATCGCTACTTTTAGTATCCAAAAAAAAAAATTTTTTTTTAAAAAAAAAAAAATTTTTTTGGCTAATAAAAGTAGCGATTTGAACATAAAAAATAGTAAAAAATAAAAAAAAAATTTTTGATTTTTTTTTGATTTTTTTATATTTTTTAGGTTTTTTTGGGGGTTTAGTTTTTAGCATTTTAGCTTGGGGGGGGGGGTTAGGTTTTTGGGGGGTGGGGGAGGGGGTTTAGGTTTTGGGGGGGGGGGGTTAGGTTTTTTTTAGGTTTTTTGAGGGTTTTAGTTTTTAGCATTTAGCTTTGGGGGGGGGGGTTAGGTTTTTTTTGGGGGGGGGGGGTGGGGGGGTTTAGGTTTTTGGGGGGTGGGGGATGGGGGTTAGGTTTTTTTTAGGGTTTCTTTAGGTTTTTTTAGCTATTTTAGCTTGTGTTCACATTGGTTCTCGCGGTTCTCGCAATAAAGGTGGTTCTCGCATGAACCTTACCCTATATATATATATATGGGTGGGATTCTAGAGCAGGGGCGGGCCGGAGGAGGTGCGGGGTGGGCGACGGCTCAGGGCCCAAACCCTTGGGGGCCCAATTTTTTTTAATAAAGTTACGCTGTAGAACTTAGAATATATAAGTACTGAATCGGAAAATAACAAGATGAGACCCATGGTTTGGTGGTTCCCATGTCACTTTATTATAAAGTTGGTGTTAGGTTCTAATCTTGATACCTTCATTTTTAGTTGATTTTTTTTCGTTATGTTTGTTACCTATGCATTAAATGCAAATGACGTTAATTGACTAATTTTATGTTAAATTAAATCAAAATGGCAATCGTAGTTATTTCTCAATTCTAGTTTAAAAATGCTTATTTATGTTAATTTCTTAAAATATTATTCAATCTACAATTAGTTTTGTATGTTCAGTCTTATTTTGTTTTTTTTTTCTCTTTTAACTCGTGTATTTTCTAAATAAATTTGGATAGATTACGATGGTTTTACATGATCGCAAATAACGATTTTATAAAGTTACGATTTAACTATTCCACATTTTCTTAATTTACCCTTACAACGTGTTTTTTTCTACGTTCGTTGTCCAAATGTGTGTGTGATGTAGTTTTTATCTACGTTTCCACGTAAAAAACAGACCACCACAACATGCAGGTAATTCCACAGATTTTTAATTCATTTTCATATATTTGAAAGTTTTTTGTTTTTAAGAAGTTTATATTTTAGAGGCTCGTAGTTTATCTTCGTACAGGGCCTACATATTTTCGAAGATCTAGAGTGAACACTAGTGTATTTGCGAACTGAGTGAACAAATCCTGGCCATTGATTTACACACGCGTATGGCTAGGATTTCATAATCAAATCATTAAATACACTAGTGTATTTCATCATCAAATCTTGGCCATTGATTTACACACGTGTATGGCCAGGATTAGTTCGCTCAGTTTGCAAATACACTAGTGTTCACTCTTGAACCCTATCCTATATATATACACACATGACCAAGATCAAGAGAAAACCCCCTTGAGTTATGAGAATTAGAGAACTCCGATTTCCCATGCGAGTTTTGCCACCATTATTTTTGCAGATACGTGGATTAAAATGTTACTAACACAACTGTAAAAAAATAGAAAATAAAAAAATTTCGAAGGGGCATTTTCAGCAATTTTTCGGTGCTGTAAAAAGTTGTTGACATCAGCATTTACACCTACTGTAAGGATTTTTACGGGTGGATGGTGTAATTAACAAAAACTATTTTTTTTATTTTTGAAAAGTTGATTTTATTTTATGATTTTTTGTAATTGTTTTTGAAAAAACCTTTTCTAAAGCCGAGTTCTCTTACTTCTCACAACTCGTATGACTTTTTATTTTACCCTAACAATATATATATATACACACACCCACACACACGAAAAATGATCATTAGAAAACATAAACGATACTGAAAAACTTTGAGAAAACTGATAAGAAATTAATAGGAAATTGAATTGTAAATTTTGGAAGCCATTCTCATTTCATCATTCCATACAATAATATACATTCATGTGTAACTGACAAAACGGTTATGGTGGGAGTTATGCATTCATGTGTAACTGACAAAACGGTTATGGTGGGAGTTATGTATATGAGTATATATGATTTTATAACACTCCCCCTCAGATATACATTACTATTCATTATGATAGGATCTGAGTTTGGTTTTGATTGTGTTTTACGTTTGAAATAAGATGAAGATGAATGAGTTGTGCAGCGGAATTAAAATGGAACAAACTTTTCACAATCAAACAGGAGAAATGCTTTAACATACAAGTTTAACATTGAATCGAATGATTGAATTTATTTTCAACAACGATTACAATATGCAAGTATGCAACAAACTCCCCCTCAGCCTGAGCTCACAGAATTTGTTCGTGCAGGAAGATGATGGTGAAGAGCTAATAGAACAGTACAGAGCACTGTTCTATTTATAGGCACGAACAAAGTACTGAAGCATCTAAGCTGACGTCACCATGAAAGTGACATCTAACCTCCTAACAAACTCTAACCTCTGATCTATACAACCTCTGCTATGCTAACTACTGATATTACATTACATTACATAAAGTAAACAAAACTACTGCTGCATCCTTCCAATGCTGTGAACCCAGCAGTACTTGTCATGATCAGCAGTGCTTGACTCAAGGCAGTAGATTGGGCAGCAGGGCTTTAGTTCTTCATCAGTCTTTGACTAGATCAGTAGTTGTAGGTCAGCAGTTTGTATGATCAGCAGATAGGAGGTCAGCAGATGTTGAAACCACTTCCAAGGGGAGAGACTTGTATGCATAACATCTGCTTATTCTGGATCCACTGACCTGATCCAGTTTTGGCTTTAATTATATGTTCCTCTGGTAGGGTTCAATCCCAACAATCTCCCCCTGGAACAGATAATGCCAAAACTCTTCATTATTGTAGATCTTTATTGCCTCATCAGCAGTTCCCTTATTTGCCCTTTGAGTTGAAGTTCAAAGGCTAAGGCATCTGTGTCATCATCATCCCTGCTAAGTGGAAGATCAAGGAGATCCTGCAAATCTTCAAGACTCAGGCCAAGAGCTTGTTCCCTTGATATGTTCTTCACTTCTCCGCTAGACTTGAGCAATGTGTTGGTGCACGAAATGTCTGCTGACTACGTCTTATCAAGTCTTATGTCTAGATAGGTTAAATAGGTGCATAAACATGATTAAATTAGGGTTTGTATAGGTAGAAATGGTCCTGGCCGTTTGAAATAGCTCTGGCCATTTGAAATAGTCCTGGCCGTTTGAGGATACTTGACCGTATGAAGCCTGACCGTTTGAAGCATGGTCGTTTGAAGCATGTCCGTTTGAATATGTTCAAACGGACAGGCTGGGTCTATATATAGTTGTTCAGTTCAAACGGTCAGTAGCATTGTATGTGTGTGTTTGTGAGTCGAGGTGCTGCCGGATTTGTATCAGAATCATTGTAAAGACTCGCAATCAGTAATAGAAAGAGAAATTGGAAGGAACAAGCTGTTTTGACTTGGTTTACTTTGTTTCCGCCTTTGTAAACTGAGATGAACTACTTCTACTGACGTTTAAGTTCATCGGAACGATCCAACAAGTGGTATCAGAGCTCAGGACGAGGAGTTCATACCAAATACCGCTTGAAATCGCCGGATTATCTCACTTCTACATTTCTTTTCTGATTTGAACTAGTTGTCACGATTAAAATGGCTTGAAACATTCACATATCAAACGAAATTCACTATTAACTAATCCTTGAGAATTTAGAACTAAAATTCGACCTAAAACTAATCAAAATCATCATGACCGTTTGAAATTGTTTGAGAAAAAGTGACGTCATCCGTTTGAAAATGACGCAGTTCGTTTGAAAGAGATCCTATCGTTTGAGTGCATCGTTTGAATCTGGCCATTCCGTTTGAAAATCAAACCTATCGTTTGAAAGTAGTGTATATTTTCAAACGATCAAGACAACTATCGTTTGAAGAATCATCGTTTGAAACTACATCGTTTGAAAGTGATCGTTTGAAACCATACAGTTTGAATACCTTCCGTTTGACACTATTGTTATTTCAAACGGACAAGTTCATTCCGTTTGAAAATAACCTGTTTGTTTGAACCATCATTTGCATCATTCCGTTTGAAAGTATTCCGTTTGAATCTGATATTTTCCAAAACCGAAAATTTTTCTAAGTGTTTGCTGATTTTTCATGTAATTCACAAATATAAGTTCATGGCGAATGATGAACCTATTCCGTGGAAAGATAATCGAACAGAGGAACAGAAGTATAAATACCGGAAGATGATTGCTGAAAACAAGATTATCAGACTTTCTGGTATCTTTCTGGAAGCTAGAAGAGCAAATAGATGGGATCCAAAAAGGGAGTGTTACCTTGATAGGTATGGCAACATCGCGATTGATGATAAAACGCTAGATATTGAAGCCATCATCCAGGAGTACAAAGAAGAGGATGATTATTGGCAGAAGAAATGGTGGGGAGATGAAGAAGAGAAAAAGAAAAAGAAAGAGTTAATAGATGAAATAGAAAGAAACTCAGAAAATATAAGTTTGGATGAGTTTAGTGAATTAATCAAAAGGGTTAGAGAAGGAATAACAAAGATTGAAGAATCTAAGAAGGATGAAACTTCAAAATGTGAAGTTGTATGCTCGAAATGCAAAAAATCAGAAGCAGACAGTGTGAAACTCTTGAAGGATGTGGAGAGCTTGACATTGGAAAACAAAACTCTGAAGATCGAGAAGAAGGCTGATGAAGATCAGATTTTGAGTTTGCGTCTGAACTGCGAAAAATTGAGATCTGATAATGACAATTTTTTAAAGATTGTTGAGAGTTTAACATCAGAAAACAAAATTTTGAAAGAAAAAGAAAAAGATTTTGAAAGCAAAAGAAAATTTTCAGAAGATGAAGATTTCTAGATAAAATTGGAAAACAAAAATCTGAAAGGAAATGAAACAAGATTTCAAGAACAGTTAAAGAGTTTGGAAAATGAAAAATCTGTTCTTGAAAATCTTAAAATTGAAAATGAAAATTCTATCAAGTCTCATCTTGAAAGAATATCTCAGCTTGAAAACGAAGCTGAGAATTCAAGAATCAAGATTGATGAACTTGAAAAGAAGTTGAAAGGTTTTGTGACTGCATCAGACAGATTGAATTTTCCTTGTCCAAAACCGATTAATTCAGTTCCAATAAGTGATAATATCATAAATTTTGACAAAGTCAAAATTGAAGATTGTGATGACAAATCTGATGATGAAAAAGAAAAAGAAGAAAAAAGAAAAACATTTTTGAAATTAAATGAAATGTTTAAAAATACTGTTTTGCAATCTACTGAAATAGGTGAATGCTCAAAGCAAAAACCTGTTAAGAAGAATGCAGAACAGAAACAAAAAGATAAAAATTTGAAAAATTCTAATAAAGAAAATAAAAGCTCATCAGATAAGTCATCCAATCATTTTCAAAAATTACAAAAATCTAAAAATGAAAACTCACAAAATGTTGGTAATAAGTGGTGCAGGTTTGACCACAGTGCTTCAAAGCCAAATCCAGTTTTTCGGAGGAGTGATGACTACCACAAAGCCAGACAATGCTATGATCTGAGCATTTGGGGTGAAAGTCGTACATGGTATGATAACAGAGTGTGTTACTCTTGTGGAGTTAGAGGTCACATTGCTGTTAACTGCCAGAATTGGAGTTATGAAACGCGAAGATGTTTTAACTGCCAAATTCGAGGTCACATTGCCAGAGACTGCCCGAGGAGATCGATGGGAAGATCGAGGGTTGAATCTCAAAGAATGGCAAAGAAACCAGTCAACGTCAAGCCCAAGGAACAGAAGGTTCAGGAACCTAAAGTTCAGGAAACGAAAGTAAAACTTTCTCAGGGGCAAAAAGACAAACTGCGAAAGAAGAGGAAGAAGGCGAGAGAGTATCTCGAGAGGATTTTGTCCTCGGGTTCTTCGGTTGGTAAGAATAAGAGTTCTGATGAATCGACTCCATCAACTGCAAAGTCAAGCAAAACGAATTCATCAGATGCAAATTTGAGGACAGAATGGAGTGTGAAGAAAGGAAAAGTTCCTGGTGATGAATTTGTTTCTTCTGAAACAAAAGAGCCAGTTGTTGGCGATGAATCTGACTCATCAAAGTCAGACAAGCCACATTCAGGCAATGATTCTGGTTCGTCAAAACCAGAAGAGCCAAGTTTTGAGGTAAAAGTGTCAAAAACACCCAAGGCTGGTCAGGCTTGGGTGAATCTATTCAAATAGAAAAACCTGACTTGCCGGAGTTCCCAGGTTGGTAAGCGTGGAACATGAATCGGCACATTTCTTGAGAAATTTCACTATGGTGATTTTTCGACCTACATGTGGTAAATCAGGGACATTAAGTTGTACTTGATTTTCTACAAGTGATTAAAGGAAAACAATATGATGAAAGAACCCCGAATTTGTGAAATGACACACAAAACCATTTTCCGGAAAAACCATTTTGATTAAAACAAACTTAAGTGTTTTGAAATCTAAATGGGAAAATAGTTTGTTGTCAGGGGGAGTTCTGATTGTTTATGCCAAATGAATGGCGAATTGAAGTGATTCGATATCAGTTTGTCACTTTATTTGTACAGCTTGTTTTCAAATTTTCCTTGAAAATCAAAATTGAAACATATTTTGATTTTAGGGGGAGAAAAATTTTTAAAAAAATTAGAAAATTTGAAAATTCCAAAAACATTGAAAAATCAAAAATGAGTTTTGTTGAGAAAAGAGGAAATGATAGTACATCAGTGGACTATCACAGCATGCTAAGGAAATGAAATGTCAAATGTGATAAACGATCTCACTGATGATGTGTCGATAGGTTTTCGTACATTTAGTAAATTTATTCGGGATATAAACCTAAAATTTCAAACTGGTGAAATTCGTGGGGAACACTACTTGGATATATAGGTAACCCCTGAAATCTCGTTTGAAAGGTCTCGTATTCTGATATACTAGGTTTTTATACTATTTGATGTCTGGGGTATTATTCCGGGACTTTTGCTGAACGGAAGTTCTGACCTAGTCCTTGGATAATACTTTGCCTGAAATGCTTGAAACATAGCATTATAGCCCTCAGATTGATTAGACAATAAAATTGATAATCATCTGTTGTAGCTAAAAGATCCTCTAAAGGGGACATACCAAAGTCGAAACTGATATCTCTCTGCGTACGGAAGTATCGACCTGAGATCCCTCAGTTTTCGCATGTCCTAAATTATGTACAGACATCATTTTAGTACAATCACCTGTAAGACTGAATATTGAGATTCTGGATACGGGAGTATATTCAAGAGGTGGGACACATGAATTGAGCTAAGGTCCTAAAACACCTAAATTGTATCCTGAATAGATTGAAAATTGTGTGAAAATTTAAGAGGACAACTATATCGTCAATCTACGTGAATCATTTAGAACTTAAAATGATTAAAGCTTAACGGTGCTAGTGATTTGTCTGAAGAACTGATATGATCCTTTTATCACAAACTCACAAAATATTATCTGTATATATTTGTCTACTGTATTTCATTCAAAAACAAAAATTCAAAAAGATTTTCGACAACTGATGTTGAAGAGATGATATTCAAAATTCGAGTGCTAAACATGATGAACAGGTTTGGGAGAATATGTTGAAAACTTTAAATGATATATATATATATATATAAATGGTTTAAAAGATTGTATATTTGGTTAATCAAGGTCATTCATTTGAACATGATGTAACTAATATATGTGTTAATGATATCTACCAGGAAGTTTAGTGTTATAAATTTGTGAAACTTATGTTGAGGTAGAGAGTGTGTAGGTTAAACAGGTTTTGAACTTCATTATTCCCACGGAAGCTAATTGTCAAAGCTTGAACCAGAAACCTCAGATTCCAGCATACTGAGAGGGGGAGTCTGTGAAAGGGGGAGTCTGGATCAACATCCAAAGGGAAGACTGAAGATGGAGCTAGGAAAAGATTTTGAACCTGTGAAGATTGAGTTGTTAAAATGAGAACACAAAGTTGTGAAAAGACAAAGACTAAAGACTTGATGCCAAAGACTTCGTCAACATCCAAGGGGGAGTCTGTTGGTGCACGAAATGTCTGTTGACTACGTCTTATCAAGTCTTATGTCTAGATAGGTTAAATAGGTGCATAAACATGATTAAATTAGGGTTTGTATAGGTAGAAATGGTCCTGGCCGTTTGAAATAGCTCTGGCCGTTTGAAATAGTCCTGGCCGTTTGAGGATACTTGACCATATGAAGCCTGACCGTTTGAAGCATGGTCGTTTGAAGCATGTCCGTTTGAATATGTTCAAACGGACAGGCTGGGTCTATATATAGTTGTTCAGTTCAAACGGTCAGTAGCATTGTATGTGTGTGTTTGTGAGTCGAGGTGCTGCCGGATTTGTATCAGAATCATTGTAAAGACTCGCAATCAGTAATAGAAAGAGAAATTGGAAGGAACAAGTTGTTTTGACTTGGTTTACTTTGTTTCCGCCTTTGTAAACTGAGATGAACTATTTCTACTGACGTTTAAGGTCATCGGAACGATCCAACACAATGTCAGTATGTGGGTCTGTTTGTCAGTTTTCCACTTTAGTACTTTTGAGTCTGGTGGGTTTCTTGGGAGATTTTTATTTGAAGAGGTGTTTGGTGATGTAGGCCTATTCATGACTGTCTGAGCTGTGTTTGCAGATTGTTCCAATCCAAGATCTTCTTTGATCATTATCTTAATGCCCTCTTTTACAAGGTCATCACCAACTATTAGATCTTGGATTGTTTCAGCGCCCAACTGTTTTTGTGGCCTTCTTTTAAAGATGGCTGCACCAGCTGGAGCAGTGGATCTCCTGATTTGTAGCTTAGATGGTCTTTTTGAAACCTCTGCTTCAGGATAGTCAGGCTTTTGTGGAACTGTTGGATCTTTCTTCCTAAGTTCCTCCAGCTTTTTGTAGGTGGCCCTGACCCTATCTTCTCCCCACTTTGACACAGAATTCTTTGACCCATAATCAGCTGCTATCAGCTCCTCTTTCATTCTCTTCAACTCTATAGCTTTGTCAGATTCAAACTTCTTGAATTTTTTAGGAGGAGTATGTTTGACCTTATTTTTAATCATTTCTTGAATCCTGGCTGCTTCATTTTCAAGCTCAGAAATGGTCCAGTCTTTGTACATATATTTCTCTCCTTTGTATTTCTTGTAGGCCATGATGTTATCAATGTAGTCTTTTCTCAAGGACTCATCTGCCCTTTCTGAGATTTGCTGACATACATTTTTAGCAAATTGCTCCAAAGATCTGACCTGTGTGAGTAGAAACTGATAATTTTACTGAAATTCTCTATCAGATTTCCCTTGTTTATTCTTATTTGAGATATCCTCTGCTTGCTTAGCCTTGATTTTCAAATATTCTTCAATATTGTTTGGCCTGGGATAACCTTCAACTGATGGCAAACTCCTTTTAGTAGGGCCATCCTCATAATAGAAAGATTTGATTTCTTCCCTAACTGCTATGAGTTCCAAAGGAAACAAAACACCTGCAGGAGGTAATGGCTTTTGAATTTGAGCTGAAGAGAGAGGAATGGGATTTGGAATTGTGACAAGTGCTAGAGATTTTGAAGATGTTGGTGGTGGTGATGGAGAATCATCATCTGGTATGATAATCCTTCTCCTTTTTTATTTTAGGAGAGGCAGATGATGTTTTGGGTGGAACAGTGGTGGTGACTTGAGTGCCAGTGGTTTGTGATTGACTAACAGCTGTTGAAACAACTGGTGTTTCAACCACTGTTGTCATTAAAACAGATGTTGTAACATTTGCTGTCTTCTGTTTTTTGGCAGGAGGTGATGGTGGAGATGTTGTTTTAAGTGGTGATGGTGGTAATGGTAAGGCAGTGGTTGTAGTGTGTGTTGAAGTGGTGTGTGTGGAAGTAATAGCAGATGTTGAAACAACTGAAGTATCAGCAGATGTTGATACAGCAGGAGTTACAACAACTGTTTGGGTGGAGGTTTGATGTTGGGGGCTTTTGGACGGTGGTTTTGGAGTATGCTTTGTGAGTCTGGATGGTGTGGACTTGGGTTCCCTTACTTTTCTAGTAGGATTTCTTTTAGGCACAGGATTTTGAACATCCTTTAGCCCAGAACAACCCTGCGCGTTCAGCTCCATGTAAGCTCTTTTCTCCTCATTCCACCTTGATATATCCTTTGCCGCTCTATCCCTTTTTACACTTATTACTCCTTCATTAAGTGCATTTTGGGTAACATCAACCTTTTTGCTACCATCTGGCAAGGGAATTTTTCTGAGCATAGCATCCTTTTCTGGCTCAACATATAGACCATCATCAATCCCCTTCTTCCACCACTCCTGAATTTTCTCCCCCTTTTTGGCATTATATGGGGGAAGTTGATCAATAAAGAGAACTGTTGGCGGAGCAGTGCCAGTGGTTGTCAACAGATGTGCCTTTATAGCCTTGATGTCAGCTTGTGTGTTCCTGAACCTAGACTCCATTGTGTTTCTCAGCTCTTGGACATGTTTTTCATGTTGCTGATCAGCCAGTTGTTGTGGTTGTTGGAGAAAAGGTTGAAAGAAGTTCCAGAGATCATTTGCAATAGATGCTTATGGAGCAGATGTTGGAGGTGGAACAACTGTTGTATCAGCAGGGGATTATACCTTTTGTACTACTGTTAACAACTGTTGCAGCAGTTCTTTGATTTCTGCAACCGAAGTATCCAGTTTTTCAACATGTTTCGTCAATTCTTGGTACATTAAACCATCACCCAATTTAATGGGATCATCTGATTTACCACTAGCAGTGGAAGCTTTTGAGAGGCACCTTTGGAAGATTTTGCGGAGAACTTCGATTTAGTCATTTTGAAGAAGACGATCAAAGAAATTTGTGAAGGGATTTGACAAAAGATGAAGAAACTGCTTTGAGAAGAGAATTTTTATGAATTCAATTCGACAGTAAGAACCCTGTGTGGGGTTTGAAAGGGGTTTTATGGAGAAAAAGTGAATGCTGATGTGGCAGCGGTTACAAAAGGACTGACCACTATGTACTGTCCACGTACCATCCCCTGATGAAGTGAAGGACAATACTTTTATGAAAATTACTGATGAAGGCAGTGGATGTAACGGTACTAAAGGCAGTGGATGATTTTTGCTATCAGTGGATACAACACTGCTTTTGAACAACAGTGTTTATCAAAGGAATGAGAGAGCAGGGGATGATTTTCAGCAGTGGACAGACTTTTGAAGTAGAACAGACTTTTGAACTCATCAGTGGTTATGGCAGACTTTTAAGGATTTTAATGAAAACTTCATTTTTAGCTATTTTTAAGGATGGAATTTTGATTTTCTGAAAACATTTTATTGCTTTTATTCATAGAAAAACAGGATTTTGCCTGTTATTCCATGTTTAGCATGCCAATCCTAGAGATCAAGCTTTCAAAGGTGGATGTGTCTAATGCTTTGGTTAGCACATCTGCCAGCTGATCCTTAGTTGGAACATGATGCAGAGAAATCAAACCTTTTTCATAGCAATCCCTCACAAAGTGATGTCTGATGTCGATGTGTTTGGTGGTAGAATGAGAAACTGGATTTTTGATGATATTTTCTGCTGCCTGGCTATCCAACATGAGTGGTGTCTTCAAGGCAGTGATACCAAAATCCAGCAACCGATTGAAGCCAAAGCAGTTGGGCTGTATAGCTTGCAGCAGCTATATATTCTGCCTCAGCAGTGGATGTGGAAACAGTTGCTTGCTTTTTGCTTTGCCAAGACACTAAGCAATTGCCTAGGAATTGGCACCCTCCTGAAGTGGACTTCCTTGTCTTGTCACATCCAGCAAAGTCACTATCTGAGAAACCTGAAAGCTCAATTTTACCATCAGCTGGATACCAGATACCAAGTATGGGAGCACCTTTGAGGTATCTGAATATCCTTTTTACAACAATAAGGTTTGACTTTCTAGGGGCTGATTGGGATCTTGCACAGACACATGTTGCAAACATGATGTCTGGTCTAGATGCAGTTAGGTACAATAAAGACCCAATCATGCTTCTATATAAGGTCTGATCAACCAATTCATCCTTTTCATCAGACATGACTAGTTTATTGGTTGCAATGGGTGTACTGCATGGCTTACAATCATCCATATCAAATTTCTTTAAAAGTTCTTTGGCATATTTTCCTTGATGGATAAAAGTGCCATTTTGCAGTTGTTTTACTTGGAGACCAAGAAAACACTAGAGTTCACCCATTGCACTCATTTCAAACTCAGCTGTCATGAGTTGCCTAAACTCTTCACACATTTTGTTACCTGTGCTTCCAAAAATGATGCCATCCACATAAATTTGGACAATCATCAAGTCCTTCCCTCTCCATTTTAAAAATAGTGTTTTATCAATTCTGCCTCTGGTGAAACCAATGGAAAGTAGAAAGGTGGAAAGAGTTTCATACCAGGATCTTGGTGCTTGTTTCAAGCCATATTGTTGGTGCACTACATTTGTCGACTACGTCTTATATCGAGTCTAGTTGTGTATAGGTTAGAGATGACACGAAATCCTAGAAACATGTGTTATAATAGGTTTCGCTTATGTGTCATAAGTCTAGTTTCGCTCATGTGTTAAGAGCATGGTTTCGCTCTTATGTCACTGAGTAGGTTCGCTTATATGGTATTGATGTAGTTTCGCTCATATGTCATGTATGTTGGAGCGAAACTTACACACCTATATATAGGTCATTAGAGCGAAACTAGAGGGTGGTGGTAGGTGTAGTCTTCCGGTGAGCCACGAAGTGTTGCCGAAGTGTTGTCAGAGTCTGTAAACGTTATCAAGATCAATACAACAGCAATTAATAGTGAATCCGGCTGAAATCGCACCAAATCATTAGTTTTCGCCTCTTGATTTGGATTGGAATTCTTCTGATCGACTCAATCAGGGCCGAAAACGATCCTACAAGTGGTATCAGAGCTCAGGAGGAAGAGTTCTTGCCTTTTCAGCTGCATTTATTTTGATTTTCTACACTTTCTTCAAAATTTCAAAATTTTTCACGGTAAAACCAGCTCAAATTCACACACAGCACTCGGAATCATGTATTATTAAACCCTTGAAAGTTTCAAATCTAAAATCGACCTAGAACTTAGGATTTTAGAGGTTTCGCTTTTACGGACTCGTGCAAAAGATGACATCATCAGGTGGTTTCGCTCCAATCATCAGCTAGTTTCGCTCCAAGAATCAAGATAGTTTCGCTCTTGTGGACATATTGATCTAGTTCCGTTTTTGTGACCACCTTAAGGTTCCGCTTCAGTGACATTAAGGTTTCGCTCCAGTGAACAAACGAGGTTTCGCTCCGTAGAACAGTTGAAGTTTCGCTTTTGTGACAACTTAGTGGTTTCGCTCATTGTGACAACTTAGTGGTTCCGCTCATAGTGACACTTTAGTAGTTCCGCTCATAGTGACACTTTAGTAGTTCCGCTCTTTGTGACAGTTAAGATTTTGCTCCAAGGGTCAGTTTTGCCAAAGCTTAGAAATTTGTGAAGTTGTGAACATTGAACAACGGACACTGAATTTTATAATGCCTTTGCTAGTACGATCACAATGACTCAGAATGCTTTGCTTGAGAACGAAACCGGAACGTCTTAGAAACCACCTAAACTCATGGATATGATGATTATAATGCGTGGCCTGAACGATTTGGAAACTGGGTTGAGGCTTATCACTTAGACGCGTGGGAACACACTGAAGAACCATATCTTAGGCCCACAAGAAATAATACTCAGTTAACACTTAGAGAAATGAGTACGGAGGATAAAAAGAAATACAGGGATGAGAAACTGATGGTGAGTCTGCTTCAGCAAGCGATAAAAGAAGATATCTTGATATTGCTTCAACATGATGGAACTGCATATTCTATCTGGACAGAATTGGAAGCAAAATTTGTTGGAAGTGATGATATGCTCAAAAACAAAATGTCTCTCATGAAAAAAGAATTTGATTTATTCCATGGTTTGAAATCTGAGAATACCAAGCAAATAATTGATAGATATTGTAACTTGGTGAGAAATATGACAAAACTTGGAATTAAGAAAGATACTGATGAATTGATTGAAAAACTTGCAGATGCGCTACCATATGAGACTTGGGGAACGTTTCTGATGATGCTGAGATCCAACCGAAAAGATTACAAAAATATGACACTGGGAGATTTCATCAAACACCTGGAAGCTCAAGAGATGGAGCAGAGAAAGATCGCCAGGATGAAGAATTATGATGGAGAACAGGACATCAGCTTATACTACAAGAGTGGTGTTACTGGAACGACAAATCATTCTCCAAAAATTGAAACTGTGTTCAGTGTTAAAGACTCTTCTGAAAAGAAATCATCCCAGGGATCAAGCAGCACAATATTTTCATCATATGATCCAAACATTTATGCAACAAAGAATGGAAGAAGACTTCAATGTAATATTGTATTAAATCTTGAAAGTGATCAAGATTATTCTGAAGAAGTTGCCAAAAATCAAATGTCTTTGTTAGGAATGGTCCTTGAATCTTATAGTAGTTTTGTGGCCGGAAAGATCGGTAATCCAATGCTCACGAAAGAGGATTACGATCAAATTGATGCCGAGGAAATGGAATTGATGGATATTAAATGGTGCATGGCTAGTGTGATGAGACGATCTGAGAAGTTTAAACAGATTACAGGCCGAGATGATTTTCGTGATGCAAATGTTTTAACTTTAGGCTTTGATAAATCTAAAGTTACATGTTTTCGTTGCAGGGAAAAGGGGCATTTCAAGAGGGAGTGCAAAAATCGCGAAGCTACTGGTGCCCAAAATCCTTTTGGAAACAACGATTATCACAAAAAGGCGATTTATCATCAAGTCACACCACCAGCACAGCATCAGGCACAAACTGCACACGAGAGAGATGTGATTGACGGGTCAAAAAGAGCATGTCTAGGAAAATATGATAACTTTACCTGGGATAAATATCTTCCATCAAATAGCAAAGTGTGTTTGGCAGAACAAGATGATGAAAAGTTGGCTGAAGGTTTCTGTTGGGACAATTTTTGCCCAGATCAAGAACTCATGGCCAAAGAGATGTCCAAAAACACTTCAAATGTTAATGCTTTCATTGCAAATGCTTACGATTTGAAATGTGCTGAAAAATGCAGGAAAGTCATGGAAGCTGTTGAAGCAAGACGGAGAAAGCTCGAAGAAGAGGAAGAAGAGGAAGAGGGATTAAAAGCTGAAGCTGAGAAAAAGAGAAGAGCTGAATTCTTACGATCAAACAGAACAGTCAAAGAGGTTCCTGCATTTGAAGTCAAAATTGATGCTGAACCTGTCAAAGTTCATGAAAAATGCATGAATTGTGATTCTTTAATCAAGCAGAACAACGAGTTGCTGCATAACATAAACAGATTGAAAGAATCTTATGATACTATGAACAGAGAAATCCACAAGTATACTGATTCAAACGGAGAACAAGCTGTGGCAATGAATACACTGAAGATAGCGTACTTGAGACAGCTTGATGATGCCAATTTTCACATAAAGAAATGTGCTGATCTGGAGTTGAAGTTAGCAACACAAAAGTTAGAAACTGAGAAAGTTAAAAAGTTATTAGAAAGTTACTCATGTTCTACTTTTGTTGTTGACAGAATTTATCCGGTAGTGGAGAATTTGAAGACTTTTGAAGAAGTAAAGACGTCCGAAGAGAAGAAATCTGTGACAAAAGAAGAAGATAATGTGAAGATTTCTGGTAAGAAACCAAGTGTGGTCTACAATAGATATCCGCCCCCGGTCGAAAATGGATATTCACCTCGAAATCCAAATTCCGAGAGAGTCGAAAAAGCAATAAACTTAGAATGGGAGTCTGGGCCATCGGATAACTTGCCGGAAAATATTGATGTCACATACACGTCATCCAACACTGATCATGAGTCAAAGTTGACAAAAAGTGTGGTCGATCAGGTGTTAGATAAAGTTGATAGTGAGGAGTCAAACATGGAGTCCAAACCCAAGTCAAAGTCTGAGTGTGATGCGTCAAAGTCAACAATCAAAAAGGACAAACGGGTTTATGACAAACAATTTTTGCTGTCAAAATCTAATTTGAATGATGAATCATTCAAAGTGGCATATACTTTGAAAGATTCTGACAAATTATATTCTAATGATGTTTTTCCAATAAGAAGTGTCAGATTTGAAATGATTCAAAAGGTTTTCAAAATAACAGAAATTAATATTTCTGAAATAAAAGATTTAAATCTTATCGGAAAACCTAAACAATACACTTCAAGAGAACAACAAAGAATTAACAAGAAAATGGGTTACAATTGTGGTTATAGTTTCCAAAAGAAACCAAACCATAATCGTAATTTTAAAAAGAAAGGATTAGGTTTTGTTCCATCGAAAAACTATAAAAATGAAAAATGTATAAACCAAAAACTATGTTTGTTTCAGGGAAAACGACAGAAGCTGAGAAAGAACAATCATTCAGAAAGCAGACAAATCATGAATTCCTTGCCAAGAAGCAAGAAGAGTTGAAGAAGAATGATGTTCCAAAGAAGATTGAAAAGAGAACTTGTTTTCAGTGTAAAACTGTTGGTCATGTTGCGAAGAATTGTCCGAAGACATTCAAGCCAAAACACGAAGTCTCTGGTAAAATGAAAGAAAAGGTTGTCGAGAAAACTGAACTTTCAACCCGAAAGTTTACTGGCTTTGAAAATTCAACTTTTGAAAAAGGAGAATGTTCAAAGAGTGCTTTGAAAAGAAAAGAAAATGTAACAAATAAAAAATGGGTTATGAAAGGTTCAGGTAACAATTCTGGTGATGAATCTGATTCCACAAAATCAGAGGAGCCACGTGTTGAGAAAAAGGTTGAAAGTAAAGTTCCAACTATGAACGATGAAAATTTTCCACCATTGCGTGCTGAAAATTTTATGAAGAAAGTTGGAAAAGTTGAAATTTCAAATCAATTTTATTCTGACAAGAAGAAATTTGATGTTGAAAAAACTTTTAATGGAAATGTGAAACACATTTTTGGCAAAATGGTCAATGGTTAGGCCAAAGGTGTTAAAGAATTTTATGCTGCCAAAAGAGGGGTTCACAAGTCTATTAAAAGTAAAGATGAAGAAAATTTTGTTACACCCAAGGAAGGTCAGGCTTGGGTGGATATATTTTTCAAAGAGTAAAAACACGAAGTCTCTGGTAAAATGAAAGAAAAGGCTGTCGAGAAAACTGAACTTTCAACCCGAAAGTTTACTGGCTTTGAAAATTCAACTTTTGAAAAAGGAGAATGTTCAAAGAGTGCTTTGAAAAGAAAAGAAAATGTAACAAATAAAAAATGGGTTATGAAAGGTTCAGGTAACAATTCTGGTGATGAATCTGATTCCACAAAATCAGAGGAGCCACGTGTTGAGAAAAAGGTTGAAAGAAAAGTTCCAACTATGAACGATGAAAATTTTCCACCATTGCGTGCTGAAAATTTTATGAAGAAAGTTGGAAAAGTTGAAATTTCAAATCAATTTTGTTCTGACAAGAAGAAATTTGATGTTTAAAAAACTTTTAATGGAAATGTGAAACACATTTTTGGCAAAATGGTCAATGGTAAGGCCAAAGGTGTTAAAGAATTTTATGCTGCCAAAAGAGGGGTTCACAAGTCTATTAAAAGTAAAGATGAAGAAAATGTTGTTACACCCAAGGAAGGTCAGGCTTGGGTGGATATATTTTTCAAAGAGTAAAAACCTGACTTGCCGGAGATCCCAAGTTGGTAATTGTGGATCATGAATCGGCATAATTTTTTATCATATTTGTAAAATGTGTTTGAGAAGTTTTGCAGGACTTGCCGGAACTCCCAGGTTTGTAAGCGAGGAGTAGGAATCGGCACCTTGAAAATTCAACCAACGGATGGTAATTGGTTGGAAAAACAGGTTTGAAGATTTGTTTGTGCATATCTGCATATGGTAAATCAAGGACATTAATTTGTACTTGAATTTTTCCTACAAGTGTTTGAAAGACAATATGATGAACCACATCCCCGAATTTGTTTTTGACAAACATACAAGTGGTAAAATCAATCAAACTTATTTTCTGGAAAAACCATTCTGATTAAAACAAACTTAAGTGTTTTGAAATCTAAATGGGAAAATAGTTTGTTGATAGGGGGAGTTCTGATTGTTTATGCTAAGCGGATGGAGAATTGAGGCGATTCGATATCGGTTGTCATGTTCTGTACAGTTTGTTTTAAATTTCTTTAAATGTTTTTGAATTTTAGGGGGAGTAAGAAATTTTCAGAAAATCCAAAAACATTAAAAAATTTGAAAAAGCCAAAAACATGATAAAACTGAAAATTGAGTTTTGGTTGCATATAAGAGGAAATGATAGTACATCAGTGGACTATCACAGCATGCTAAAGAAATGTAAAGTCAAAATGTGATAAACAATCTTACAGTGGATGTGTCAGTAGGTTTTCGCACATTTAGTAAACTGTAACGAGATATAAACCTAAATTCAAACTTGCTTATTCTGTGGGTTAACAAAATTGCTTGGATATATAGGTAACCCCTGAAATCTTGTTTGAAAGGTCCCTTATTCTGAGATACTAGGTCTTTATACTCAGTGATATCTGGGGTATTATCCTGGGACTTCTGCTGTATGGAAGTACTGACCTAGTCCCCCGATAAAACTTTCTGCAAATGCTTGAAACATAGCATCGCCCTCAGCAAGCTGATGAAACAATAAAATTGATAGTCGCTGCTGTTGTAATCAAAAGATCCTCTAAAGGGGACACACCAAAAGTCGAAGCCGTCATCTCTCTGCGTATACAGAAGTATCGACCTGAGCTCTCACGGCCCTCGCACATAACCCCTTTACAGATATCATCTGTGGTATACTCACCTGTAAGACTGAATATTGGGATCTGGATACGGGAGTATATTCATGTAGTGGGACACACGGATAAGTTTAAGTAATTAAGACACTAATTGCGTATCTCGAAACAGTTGAAAATTGTGTGAAAATTTAAGTGGACAAACATACTGACAATCTAAGTAAATTGTTTAGAGCTTAAAATGAAATCTAGCTGAACGATGTTGTTGATATGTTTCAGAAACTGATATGATCCTCTTGCATAAACTCACAAAAATATTGTCTGTAAATATTTCATTTCTGCATTCTCGAAAGTTTACAAGTGGTGTCATTTACTTTCTTTCAGAAAATTCAAAAAAGATTTTTGACAACTGGTGTTGAGAAGCTGATATTCGAAATTCAAAGTGCTAAACATGAAGAACAGGTTTGGGAGAGAGTATGTGAAATTGTTTAAATTGATTGATAAAGAGCCAGTAAAAGATTCTGAATGTAAAATCATTAAATGAAGTTTCTTGCATAGTTTCTAAATTGTTGAAAAGGTTTAATATTTTAAGAAACCTATGTGTGAGTAGAGATTATGCAGGTAAATGTGTGCCAGGTGTCTATTCTATGCTGGAATAGAGCCAGGTATCGATCTTGAGATGAATTTTGAAGCTGTGAATTCCAGACTACGATCCCAGCAGATTGAGAGGGGGAGTCTGAAGACACCGTGTCAACATCTGAGAGAGAAGATTTTGTTGATGATGAAGATAGAGATTGTGAATTCTTGCAATGACAAATACTTCAGAGGAAGATCGAAGACTGATAAAGACTGTAGAGTGACAATCGAAGACTAGACACTGAAGACTTCGTCAACATCCGAGGGAAAGTTTGTTGGTGCACTACGTCTGTCGACTACGTCTTATATCGAGTCTCGTTGTGTATAGGTTAGAGATGAAACGAAATCCTAGAAACATGTGTTATAATAGGTTTCGCTTATGTGTCATAAGTCTAGTTTCGCTCATGTGTCAAGAGCATGGTTTCGCTCTTGTGTCACTGAGTAGGTTCGCTTATATGGTATTGATGTAGTTTCGCTCATATGTCATGTATGTTTGAGCAAAACTTACACACCTATATATAGGTCATTAGAGCGAAACTAGAGGGTGGTGGTAGGTGTTGTCTTCCGGTGAGCCACGAAGTGCTGCCGAAGTGCAGTCAGAGTCTGTAAACGTTATCAAGATCAATACAACAGCAATTAATAGTGAATCCGGCTGAAATCGCACCAAATCATTAGTTTCCGCCTCTTGATTTGGATTGGAATTCTTCTGATCGACTCAATCAGGGCCGAAAACGATCCTACACATGCAAAGCTTTATTCAGCTTGTAGACATGATTTGGATTAAATGGATCCTCAAAACCTAGAGGCTGACAGACATAAACCTCTTCTTGAATCTTACCTTAGAGAATGCACATTTGATATCCATTTGATACACCTTGATGTTGTGGTTGACAGCAAAGGCCAGAAATAATCTGTTAGCTTCAAGTCTTGCTATAGGGGAAAATGTTTCATCCTAGTCAATGCCCTCTTCTTGTCTGTAACCTTGAACCACAAGTCTGGCTTTATTCTTGACAACAGTGCCCCTTTTATCAGTTTTGTTTTTGAAGACCCACTTTGTGCCAATAGGACTTGCATTCTATGGCAGTAGTACAAGTTCCCATACTTGTTGTCTTTTAAACTGTTGGAGCTCCTCTTGCATGGCTTCTACCCACCTATTGTCTTTCAGTGCCTCTTGGTACTTGACTGGCTGATGGAGTGATAGAAAACCAACAAAAAGACAAATGTTTTGGGATTGACTTCTTATGAGCACCCCTTCATTGATGTTGCCAATAATTTGATCTGGTGGATGAGATTTCAAGAAGATTAACTCTCCTTGGTATGGTATGATGGCATTTGTTGGTGAATGTTGCAGATGTGTATCATCTGAGCTAACCACTGCTGGTGACATTAATGATCCAGCAGTGGCTTCAAAAGGTGGTGGAATAGGAGGTAAAGGTGTGGACACATGCTAACTTTGATCCACCGTTTGAGGACTTTTATCAACAGTGTTTGATGATGTGGAAGCAGGGGTTAAGGGGCTACTTTGGTCAACAACTGTTGAGGTAGCAGTGGTTGAGCTTTGACAGCTGTTTTGAACATCTGCTGCTCTTCCCATTTTGACAGACTTTTGAGGGATGATGATTTCATACCCATAGTCTGGTGTTGAATCCGCTGATGGACCTGCACTGTTAGTCTTGACAGTAGTGTTTTCAAAAGTGAATTTATCAAGATCAAACAAATCAGCAGGATTTGCTGGGATTTTCATTGATGAATGTTCATTGAACTTTACATTCAAGGTCTCCTCCACTGCTTTGGTCCGTGTATTAAACACTTTGTAGGTCTTGGCAGTGGTTGAGTATCCCAGGTGATAACCACAGTCTACTTTGGCTGCAAATTTTGAGATGGAATCTTTTAAATTCAAAATAAAACATGGGCAGCCAAATACTTTAAAGTATGAGATCAGTGGTTTGATTTTATACAGAATTTCATAAGCAGTCTTTTTGTGCCTGGGGTTGATTAAAACTCTGTTTTGGACATAGCAAGCAGTGTTTACTGCCTCTGCCCAAAAAGTTAATGGCAAACCTAAATCTGCAAGCATGGTTCTGGCAGCCTTAATCAAAGTTCTGTTCTTTCTTTCAACAACCCCATTTTGCTCTGGTGTTCTAGGGATGCTGTACTGCCTTACAATCCCATTCTTCACACAGAAGGCATCCAACTCCTTAGTTTTGAATTCTGTGCCATTGTCACTTCTGAAGACTTTCACTGGAAGGTCAAATTGCTTTTCAACCTGTGTCACAAACTCTTGCAAAATGCCCGCAGTCTCATCTTTTGAGTGTAAAAAGAAAGTCCATGTAAACCTAGAGAAGTCATCAATAATAACAAACAATATCTCTTCTTTTTGAGACTCATGACTTGAACTGGGCCAAACAAATCCATGTGCAGCATTTGCAAACACTGGGTTGTTTTGGACTCTTCAATGGACTTAAAGGAGCTTTTATGTTGTTTACCTATTAAACAGGAAACACAATGCTCAGAACATGAAAACAGTTTTTGTGGTAAGCCTCTTACTAGGCCATTTTTTGAAATTTCAGTGATTGTCTTGAGATTTGTGTGCCCCAGTCTTTTGTGCCAAAGTTCTGTCTCTTTGTTAGAGGCATCTGAGAACAGACAGGCATCAGTTCTGGGACACTCTTTTGACATATCAACAACATAAACATTGCCACTTCTTTAAGCAACAAGTTTTGTTTTTCCAGATTTTATTATTGCTTCAATCTTTTCAACCATTTCTGGTCCAACAATCCTACAACACTCCTTTGTGAAGAATGACCCATACCCCTTATCACTCATTTGTGAGACACTCAGGTGGTTGAATTTCAGATTGTCTATCAGATTGACATTTTCAAATTTTACATTTCCAGACTGAACTGTACCAGACCCCATAACTTTCCCTTTACTATTATTCCCAAAGGATATATCACCCCCTCCATGGATTTTGAAATCTTTGAGTAGGGCTTTACTTACCAAAGACTATCTAAGCATGCAGAAGCTCCCTGCACATGAAGTAAAAGGATTAGTTCATTAAGGTCTCCAAAGCCAATAAGGCTTTGGATGGGGTCTCAACAGTGTTTGGGATGCTGACAGATGTATGGACAGTGGTTAGCTCAGGGGATTGAACATTTTTGGGAATGTTTTTCTCTAACCACTGTTGGGGGTCTTGGCCAATCACCTGTTGATAACCAAAAGGATGCATGTTCACTCTTGGTTTAGAGGGTTTTTTGTAAGCCTCATAAACATGTGGGATCCTTTGGTATGATGGTTGTCCTTTACCTCTCCTGAATTGATTTGCAGGAGTGCATCAGTCACTTGAACATCTCTTTAAACAAATTTTTGATTCAGCTGTTTTGTGACAGCTGTTTGGACTGGGACAAATAGTGGTTGTTTCTTGGTGAATTTGACAGATGATGCTGATGAACTAAAGGATGTTTTTGCAATGTACTCATTCTTTTTCTTATCAAAGTTTTTGAGATACACACATTCCTTAGTTTTGTGGTTATTTTTACCACAGATGGTGCAGCTCTCAGTAGGTACAATGACACTTGTTTTGTTTAGATCATGTGCTTTTAGATGAAAACAGTCTTTTGTTAGATGATTCCTTTTTTCACAAAAATCACAAAACAGGTTTTTAATCTTTTCTCTCTTCTTCCTTTTCTCAGATTCCTTTGCAACAGAGTTTTGAACCACTGTTGGGATATCTTTGATAGGAATGATCTTTGCTTTTGGAGCTTTAACACCATCAGCGGTTGTGAAATCCATTGGTTTGAAGTTTTCCAGGATGTCACACTCATCAGACCATGTGGGTTTAAATTGATATTTCTCAATCTCCTCAAAAGTTGAGGATCCCACAGATCTTTCCAGAGTAATTTTGTTACCAAGTTTGTCGGTTATTTTAACCTCTTGGCCATTCTTGTTGGTTGGAATTATTTCAGTTGAACCAGCTTGATTTTCAGCAAGGATTACAAGATCATCATATTTTCTATGTCCTAAACCAAACTTGACATTGCTTTCAAGCTGTTTTGCAAGCAAAACCTGATACCCTTTACAAGATTCCACCCATCTTTCACAGGTGATCTGGGTGGACTCCAACTCCTTTTTGCAAACTTGATATTTTTCTACCATAGTTTGGAGTTGAGTTTTGGTTATGCTCTGCTCTTCTTTGAGACTGCTGATCACTTTATCTTTTTCGGCCAATTTGTTTCTAAGTTCTTTTAATGACTTTTCAAATTTGACTTCATCAGACAAGATTTTATCCCTAAGGTTTTCATTTACCTCTTTAATGTTAGCAAATGCAATAATACATTTGTCTGAACACAGTTTTTCAAGAACTTGAGGTGTTACCTTGGCAGCAGCCATCATGGCACAATTACATTGATAATAACTTTCTTCATCAGCTCTCCCTTCTTCCTCACCAGCATTCTTCACTTCTTCTTTCTCTTTGTCTTCTTTGGACCAAGGTCAGACAGTGGTTTAATCAGGGTTTCTAAATTTTTTCCCAGTAGTAGTTCACCAGCAACTGCAGTAACCACTGCTTCAGCAACTTCATTCACTGTTTCAGCACTTAGCTGTTCACCTTCAGTTTCTACCCCTTCTAGCATTGAATCTAATGCCATCAAACAAAATTCATCATCAAAAGTATCATTAGAAGAATAGAGAGCAAAATTTTCATCACCAAGTTCATCAGGCATGCTGCTCCAATCAACAAAGCCTTGTGTGAAAAAGCTTTGCTGATCTGGTTGTGTCACTGTTGGAGCAGCTTGTTGAGGTGCAGCAGGTTGCACCTGTGCCTGAGGAATAGGGGCCTGAACATACTGAATTTGTGGAACAGTGATTTGAACATAATGCACAGGCGCAGGGGGTTGCAGCATAGTGAACAGTGTTAACATGTGCTGCAGGGGTATATTGGGTATAGTGCACAGTGTTTTGTTGTTGTGTTCTAGGGTTTGAGCTAGGATGAGTAATTATTGGACCAGTGGTTTGACTCCTGCATTCCCTAGCAAAATGACCTAGCCTATTACACTTGTAACACTTAATTTTTGACTTATCCAACCCCACCCTTAAATTCCCTTGAAGCCCTGGGAATTTTCTCCTTGTTCTTTTGTAGAATTTGCTTGTTCTAACACTAAACAAAGCCAATTGATGCAAAATGTCCATCTCTTCTAAGTCAGTGGGATCAAAATGTTGCAAATCATTGAATTCAAACCACAAGTTATCTGACATCTGGTTTTCATTATTTGCAGTGAAAGCATAATTTGCAGAGTGAGGATCAGAGTTGTTAAAACCAGCAGTTATGTCAATAAAATGATCAAAACTCTGATCCTTACTGCTGCTACCAGATTCTTCCTAACCAAAAAGAGCTGTGCTGCCAAATGAATAGTCATCTGCAACTTTTCCAGACTCTTGCAACCTCCTTTCTGGTTTATCTCCCTTTCATAGGTCAGGAGTCTACCATGGAGTTGGGTCAGGGTCAGATCCTTGAACTCAGCTGAATTTCTAGTGACAAATGCAATTGTGTCCCATTTTTCGGGTAGTCATCTAAGAAACCTGCTATTTTGAGTTGCATTTGAAAATGTAACTTTAACAAGCCTTAGTTCACTAATGAGACAGCTAAAACGTTCAAACTGTTGGGTTAAGGATTCACCCTTGATGTGACAAAACGTTTCATACTGCTGATTTAGAATTTCCCTGTTGTTTTCAATAACCTCTTCTGTTCCCCCAAATTGTTCCTTCAATGCATCCCACAATTCTTTGGCATTGTTACAATGTAACAGTCCAGCATAGATTTCATTGGGTAATGCAGAAGCTATGATGCTAAATGCTTTGGCATCGAGTTCGAACTTTTGAAAATCAGTTTCAGTATAGTTTTCAGTTGGTTTAGGGACGAACTTCTTTGTATCCTCAGCACTTGGCACCATAGGAACATGGGGACCAAAGACAATAGACCTCCAACATCCAGTATTCTGTTGAGCAAGGATGTGACCCATCCTTCTCTCCCAGATGTTGTATTCATTACGTCTAAGCATATGTGACGTCATCCTGGTTGTGACGTCGTCCTGCGATTGTTACGTCATCCTGGTTGTTTTACAAGCTCTGATTAATCAGCTTTAATGGTGATTAAACCTTGCTCTGTTTTTCAACAAAACAAACAAACTATCAGTATCAACGATTGTGAGCTGAACTATTTATGTCAAAATGATTGTTAAATCAAATTTGATTGTCCAAGCTCTGATACCAATTGATAGGATCTGAGTTTGGTTTTGATTGTGCTTTACGTTTGAAATAAGATGAAGATGAATGAGTTGTGCAGCGGAATTAAAATGGAACAAACTTTTCACAATCAAACAGGAGAAATGCTTTTAACATACAAGTTTAACATTGAATCGAATGATTGAATTTATTTTCAACAACGATTACAATATGCAAGTATGCAACAAACTCCCCCAAAGCCTAAGCTCACAGAATTTGTTCGTGTAGGAAGATGATGGTGAAGAGCTAATAGAATAGTACAGAGCACTGTTCTATTTATAGGCACGAACAAACTACTGAAGCATCTAAGCTGACGTCACCATGAAAGTGACATCTAACCTCCTAACAAACTCTAACCTCTGATCTATACAACCTCTGCTATGCTAACTACTGATATTACATTACATTACATAAAGTAAACAAAACTACTGCTGCATCCTTCCACTGCTGTGAACCCATCAGTACTTGTCATGATCAGCAGTACTTGACTCAAGGCAGTAGATTGGGCAGCAGGGCTTTAGTTCTTCATCAGTCTTTGACTAGATCAGTAGTTGTAGGTCAGCAGTTTGTATGATCAGCAGATAGGAGGTCAGCAGATGTTGAAACCACTTTCAAGGGGAGAGACTTGTATGCATAACATCTGCTTATTCTGGATCCACTGACCTGATCCAGTTTTGGCTTTAATTATCTGTTCCTCTGGTAGGGTTCAATCCCAACACATTATACCCAAATTAACAACATACGTCAGGATGATGTTAAACCGGTACTTCAGGACCTATGAGATAAACTGATACTGCTGGACCAGTTATGCTGCCTCGTTAAAAACCTTACTAAGAAAACCCAATGGGACAAAACTTAGTCAAGGAAAAGAGTACAGCGTGTATAATGCTCCCCCTCAATTTAACTAACGTCTTTCAATCTTCGAAGCCCGATCCTTTGCACTAAATACCCAAAACTGCTTCTAGGTGGTGATTTTGTGAAAAGGTCAGCTAGGTTTTCACTTGACTTGATCTGATGAATATCAATTTCTCCTTCTTTTTGTAGGTCATACGTTGAGAAGAACTTTGGTGAGATGTGCTTTGTTCTATCGCCTTTGATGTAGCCATCTTTTATTTGAGCTATGCAGGCAGCGTTATCTTCATAGATAATCGTCGGGTCCTTCTTGATTTGTTCCAATCTGCATGCTTCTTGTATATGATTGATCATTGATCTCAACCACACGCATTCTCGACCAGCATCATACAATGCTATCAGTTCAGCATGATTTGATGATGTTGCTGTAAGTGTTTGCTTAGTCGATTTCCAAGAAATTGTTGTGCCACCGTATGTGAATACATAGCCTGGCTAAACGGATGTACTTTATCCATATTGAAACGTACTAACATCTTCTGGATATAGTTTGATTGATGGACAAATGTGCCATTGCACAGATACTCAAATTGTAGTCCGATACATAATTTCGTCATACCAAGATCTTTCATTTCAAATTCCTTCTTTAACAACTGAGCAGCTTTCTCTATCTCTTCAGGAGATCCGATGATGTTGATATCATCAACATAGACTGCTATTATAGTGAAATTTGAAAGTGTTCTTTTTATAAAAACACATGGACTGATTATATCAGACTTGTATTTTTCGAGATATTCACTAAGTCGATTGTACCACATACGACCAGATTGTTTGAGACCATATAAAGATCTCTGGAGCTTTATAGAACACATATCTCGAGGTGTTGATTTTAATGCTTCAGGCAATTTTAATCCTTTAGGGATTTTCATGTAGATGTCATCTTCAAGTGTCCCGTATAAGTATGCGGTGACGACATCCATTAGTCTCATATGAAGTCCTTCAGAGATTGTGAGGCTGATTAGGAACATAAGGGTTATCGCATCCGCTACAGGGGAATACGTTTCCTCATAATCAACTCATGGGATTTGGGAAAACCCTTGTGCTACAAGTCGAGCCTTATATCGTACAATCTTATTCTTTTCATTTATCTTTATTACAAACACCCATTTATAACCTACTGGTTTGACGTCTCTGGGCGTTCGAACTACAAGTCCGAAAACATGTCGCTTTTCGAGCGAATTTAGTTCGGCATTTATGGCTTTTTGTCATCTTGGCCAATCATTTCTGTGCATGGAATCTTCTAAAGTTTTTTGGTACGTAATCATTTTCATTGATTACATCCGTTGCTATAGCATATGCGAAAATATCATCAACACGTGTTTTATTCCGGTTCCACATTGTACTATCTTGTACATAATTAATAGAGATCTCATTTTCATTCGGTACCAGTGTTTCTTCTGAAACTTCATTTTCCTCTGGATTCATAGTTGTCTCTTCTGGGACATTTACCTCTACCGGGGTTTCACTTATAATCTTTTGTGAGTTTTCACCAACTGCATTACTTTGCTCTTTTCATTTCTGTGGGTTATTGTCTTTGGAACCGATTGGTCTCCCACGCTTTGGTTATATAGTAATCGCTTCTGGGATTACTTCAATTCGAGCAGGTGCATTTGATGCTGGTACGTGTGACTTTGTCACTCTATTCGTGTCTGTGAATGCATCTGGTAATTCATTTGCTATTCCTTGCAAATGTATAATCTTTTGGACTTCATATTCACATTGACCACTTCGGGGTTCGAGATTTGATAGCGATGATGCATTCCACGTTATTTCTTGTGTTACCAGTCTTTCTTTGTCCTTATCTACCCCTAAGACTGGGAACATTGTTTCATCAAAATGACAGTCAGCATATCATGCTGTAAACATGTCTCCCGTCATTGGTTCTAAATATTTAATAATGGACGGGGAGTTAAAACCAATATAGATACCCAGTCTTCTTTGGGGTTCCATTGTAGTACGTTGTGGTGGCGGTATTGGTACATATACCGCACAACCAAAAATTCTAAGGTGGGACAAACATGGTTCTCGTCCGGAGACTAGTTGCAATGGGGAGCATTTGTGATCAGTAGTTGGTCTCAATCTAATCAGTGCAGCGGCATGCAAAATAGCATGACCCCATGTAGAAGATGGTAATTTACATCTCATTAAGAGTGGTTTAGCGATTATTTGTAATCGTTTAATAAGAGATTCAGCTAAACCGTTTTGTGTGTGAACATGAGGTACTGAATGTTCAACATTGATTCCAATTGACAAACAATAGTCATTAAAAGCTTGAAATGTGAATTCTCCTGCATTATCCATCAGGATGTTTCTAATTTGATTATCAGGGAAATTGGCTCTCAATTGTATGATTTGAGCTAAAAGTCGGGCAAATGCTACATTTCGAGTAGCTAAAAGGCTCACATGTGACCACCTTGAGGATACGTCTATTAAGACCAAGAAATAGCGGAATGGTCCACACGGAGGATGAATAGACCCACAAATGTCTTTATTTAAGTTGTTGCGTTATCTTAGCTTCGTTTATTATATTTAAAGAAGAGTAAACTTCTGTTTTGCTCCATGTGGTTTGGTCGTTTTAATGGTTTTGCCCAAATTCTTTAAAAATAGTCATTTTACTCCAATAGTTTACTATGTTTTTTTTCATTTAGCTCCCTTGCATTAACTCCATCTAAAATGTTTGTTATCTAGAAGGGTATTTAGGTAACTTCAAGTATAAAACTAAGGGTATTTTAGTAAAATTACAAATAAAGATTATATTATATATATAATAATAATATGTATAACACAACCCTGCAATGTTTCTTCTTTCTCTCTCTTTGCCCTCTCTCTTCTCTCTCTACACTCTCTCTGCATTCTCCCTCTTCTCCACCACCACCAACCGTCACCACCTCACCACCACCGTGCACCACCAACCATCACCACCTCGTCAGCCACCCACATCCACCACCACCACCTCCACGCCCCATATCCTTCACGTCAACCTCCACCATCCAGATCCACCACATCACCGACCGCCTCCACCCACCTTCACCACCTATATCCACCACCACCTCGTCCGCCACCCACATCCACCACCACCTCTGCCTCTAGCCTCCTCTGGTGCCACCCATATCCACCACTACCACCGCTAAGAACCACCCGCAACAACCATCTTTCCAGAACCCTAACCCTAATCTTCGACCATCACCTGCAACCATGATCTCCCTTCACCATTTACCTCCACCTAAAAACCCTAAATCTAAAACTCGTTGTTGATTCATTTAAGCAGATCCAACCATTTTTGGGGATTTTGACACGAAATTAGAACCAGTATTTTTGAATGTTAAATTATAGGTCAAAACGAATGTTGGTTTTGTCTATCGAGCCCAAATATGGAGTCTCATTTAATCACGAGTGTTGGTGAAAACTGTTATTGTGCGCTTGCTAAGGGGCCGTTGGTTCCAGATCATGTACTTATATTACCAATTGAACATTTACCAAATAACTCTCTTCACCTCTAGAATTTGAGATAGAGTTGGTTAAATTTTAAAACAGTCTTAGAGCTTATTTCAAGAGCCGTTAAAAAGAAGTCGTTTTCTTTAAGTGGGTTTACCTAAAAACAAGCCATGCTAATCTACAGGTAATTAATTTACTTTTCTTTATTATATCACATAATGTGAAATTTTTAATAAAGTATTTATTATTACAGGCTGTTTCAATTCCTTCAAAAAGAGCTATTGTAAACTGTGTCTTTTGTCTTTAATAAGTAAAGTAAACTTGCTTTATGTTTGCAAACTCTTGCACGTTATGTCCTTTGACCCTAACCCAGTTAAGTTTCAATGTTAAGTCAGGTCATGTGTAGGGCATATGAGGGCATTTTTGTAATTTTGCCAGTTATCTCATACACACCACCAGATAATCCATCAATCAATCTAGTGGCGCTACTCTTCCTTCCTATGGAGGCCGAAGCTTCACTCTGCAACTTCTCCGGCACCAATGTCGCCTTGCCGACCCTCCACCGCAACCTCCTCTCCCCCTCCACCTCCTTCCGTAGTCGCCATCTCCGCCAACAACGTAATCTTACGTCATCTTTCTTCGGAACCCAACGCCTCAATTCCACCAAATGAACTCAAATTCTCACTTCCAGAAGCGAAATCTCTCCGTTTTTGCCATGGCTGCTTCTAAAGGTTTGTTAATTTTGAATATTTTTGTTGTGTATTTACTGTTTATTCGTATAATTTCGTGAAAAGGGATTTAATGGTTTCTAATTTCTGTGTTATTTTTAATTAAAACCAGTAAATGGTAACAAAACCCTAAAATTATATAACCCAAAAATTGAATGATTAAATTATGATTATGCTCTTTAAATTCTGTTATCTAGAATTCATATTAGTTTGTTAACTGGAATAATTTGATTGTTTGTGACTTTGTCTTAAATTGTGCAACCTATTTTAAGTGTAGATAATGATTAATTATTCGATATTCAATTATGTATATGTGTAATTGTGTATTAATTCAGATGTGAAGCGTGAGGTTTCGTTGAAGGACTACAGGAACATCGGCATCATGGCGCACACAGACGCCGGAAAAACTACGACAACGGAGCGTGTGCTGTACTACACGGGCTGCAACCACCATGTTCTACACGAGCGCTTAGAGTTCTTAACGGTGCCATTTGTTTGTTTGATGGTGTTGCTGGGGTTGAACCGCATTCGGAAACGGTGTGGAGGCAAGCAGATAAGTACGGGTGACGAGAACTTGTTTTGTGAACAATCGGGCTACAGTGAAGGTTGGGTTAAGGTGTTGGTGATAGCTGGATCGTGTGGTGGTGGCTGTGGGGGTGGTTTTGGTTGGTAGGTTTAAAGAGAGAGAGGGGTGAGACAGAGATGGGTTTATGGCTTATTTGTTTAATTGTTTAAACTTTTTTAGATATATAAATGAGTAAAAGTACAAAAATGCCCTCATGTGCCCTTCACATTACCTGACTTAACATTGAAACTTAACTGGGATAGGGTCAAAGGACATAACGTGCAAGGGTTTGTAAACATAGAGTACGTTTACTGTACTTATTAAAGACAAAGGACACAGTTCGCAATAAGTAGCATACATAAAGGACGATTTTTTAGTTTACTCTTTAAAGAAAAATGTAGAAGTTCGACGGAGATATCACCCCACATTGTGAACTCAATTGGTTTACTCCTCGCATGTTCCTAACATCTAACAAAACTAGCAATTGTTATAGAACTTGAAACTTGACTTAACTGCAAATCTCAAAACAAAATCTTCGTTCGATTCTTCCTTTGTTTTATCATAATTAACTATAGAGTTGTGACTTGTGGTTGAGGAGGGGTGGGTAGGGCGTGGTATATGTCGTGAAGTTTGGCAGGACATATCGGCCCATGTAAATAGGTTTCATATTTTACACTATACTCCATTTTTTTGAACGACAAATTTGGATCATTGACGGACAACTGGAGTATTATCGTGTCACCAGTGGAAGCACCCGATCATAACCATCTCCACTAGTCATAATGCCAATACCCCAATTTAGAAGGATACCTAGGGGCTGTTTGGCAACCCTCTTAATGAATCATTAAGAGGTGGACCTCTTATTCGGACAGAGGTGGACCTGTTTGGTTGTGCCTCTTAATGGCAAACCTCTTAATGATTCAGTGCTGAATCACTCAGATATTAGAACATGCTGAATGAAAAAAAAGACAATTGTTACCCCCTTCACCTCTCATCAGCCAAGAAACCCTAACCTCTCATCAGACCTCCGCCCCCACCCCTCTCCTCACCACCGAATGCCTCCCGCCGCCCTCCTCCTCCGTCTCCTCACCACCTCCCGTTGGTCGCCACCCTCCTCCTCCCTCTCCTCACCACCGAACAGCCCTCATCCTCCCTCTCTTCCACCCTTTCCCTTTCACCTCTCATCACCAACACCTCCTGCCGACCGCCGCCCTTCCTCCTCCCTCTCTTCCACCCAACAGCGACTCCACCCATGTTCGTTTTCTTACCTTGGTTTTTTTTTTTTGTATTAAACTGATTTTCATTTATTTTACTCATTATTATGATGTGGTTATTTTTCTGATTTGGTTTGGTTTTTTTATGGATTTGTTTATTTTTCTGATTTGTTTATGGATTTGCCCCAATATCGAAGTAGGCCCTTGTGTGTTTATGTGTGTGTACCCATGTTTTCTTTCTAGATATTCTAGTGAACACTTTCAGAAAACCAATGCTCCAGTTTTATTGAATAAAGTAGTTTAGGAGTTTGTAACGACTTAAGTAGTTTTCTAGTTTAAGTAGTTTACAAGTTTTGTAAATATTAAGGTATTAGTTTTTTTTGATTTTTTAGAAATATTAGTTGTTATATTAGAAATATTGGATAATTGGTATGATTGAGGTGGTTTAAATCCCTAATCTTTAGGAACCAAGAACCAAAGAAATGGCAAAAAGGATTAGGATTAACTGGAAGCAAGAAGGTGTTGAAAAAACCTTTCTTGAAGCATGTGTTCATGAAATAACCGTTAATGGACGTGAAGCAAGCAGTCTTAAACAAGCGTCATGGAAAACTGTAAACATAACATAATTTCATAGTGGAACAACGTCAAATGAAGAATCACTATGATTTTCTAAAAGGAAAATTTGCAGCTTGGTTAAAACTTAAAAACAAAACCGGGAATGTCTATGATCCAGTTACAAACAGTTTTAACTTGTCAGAAGAAGAGTGGCAGATTGAGATGAAGGTATCTGTTTTATACTAATAATTAGTAGTGGTATATTTCATTAATTTTATATTATTTTAAAATATTTCTTCACACAGTCTAACAAGTATGTAGAAGCTTTGAGAAGTGCGCCACTTGCTTTCCCCGAGCTTTGTTGTCAATTGTATGAGGGGTCTACTTCAAATGGGTTTGATAGTTGGGGGCCAAGTTCTACGCTTCCTCATCCTTCTGAGGAAGTGAATGAGCACAATTTGGATGGTATGGATGTCGAATGCACTCAAGTGGATTCCCCAGGTAAAGGTGTTAGTGAGGAGTCAAGTATTCGGTCCCAAAAAAAAAAGAAAAAGGAGAGAAACGAAAACATAAGGCAACATTAGAGTCAAAGCTTATAGAAGTTGGTGAAGATATTAGCAAGTTGGCAAAGATGATGATTGAGAAACACACACTTTCTGATGATATGGATGCATGTTTGGAGAAGTTGGAGACATTGGGTTGGGATGAGTCGGATGCGAAATACGAAACAGCGCTTTTGCTTTTTGGTGAGAGTGTCGATCTTAGGAAACTGTGGGTACGTCTTAAGCCGCAGAATTGTGAGAAATGGGTTAAGAATACGGGAGCGAAGTATGGATTGTTTAACTAAGATTGTGCTTTGATTGTTTTTCTTTTTGGGTTAGATGTTATGTTATGGATGTTATGTTTTGGATGTTATGTTTTGGATGTTATGTTATGGATGTTATGTTTTGGATGTTATGTTTTGGATGTTATGTTAATGTTGATGTTATGTTTTGGATGTTATGTTAATGTGGATGTTATGTTTTGGATGTTATGTTATGGATGTTATTGTTATAGATTAATGTGGATGATATAGTTGTTTATTTATGTTATGATAGGTACCTTATGGATCCGGATGATGAGATTATAGTTATCATGATCTTTTGTTGGTATTGGGTTTCATTAGCGTCGAGAATAAATGTTGAAAGGATAAGAGACTTGAATTCGGCATTAACCGGTCATGAATACACACAAGAATTATTGCATGGTACTTCTACACAATGTCATGAGATGATGCGTCTTTCACGTGATGCATTTATACTATTGTGCAATCATTTAAACAAAAAAAATGGGTGCAAAGTAGTAGGTCAATAAGCTTGGAAGAAAAGTTGGCTATGTTTTTGATGGTCATTGGACATAATGAATGTTTTCGAATGGTTAAACGAAGGTTTAAACACTCAACAGAAACAATTCATAGATGTTTTCATGAGGTCCTAAAGGCAATGATGAATTTTGCAAGAGAAGTTATAGTTCCAACATCTTCTAATGTAAGCGCAAATAACTCCGAACGACATAGAAGGCTAAAAGAAATATTTCCTGGAGCAATAGGTGCCTTAGATGGAACTCTTATACACGCGATCGTGCCTGTTGATCAACAGACTCGTTACAGGGGAAGAGGAAAAGGTGAATGCTTTCAAAATGTATTAGCAATTTGTGACTTTGATATGATATTCACATTCGTATGGGCCGGATGGGAGGGCATTGCACATGATTCACGAGTTTTAAAAGAAGTTGCATTCAACCCAAATTCTGGCTTTCCTTTTCCGCCACCAGGTTTTTAACCATTCTTCAATGTTCATTTCATACATTATTTGTTTTTTATATGATAGTTTTGATACTGATACAGATAAGTATTACCTTTGTGACGTTGCGTACACCAACACTTGTGGATTTATGACTCCCTACTGTAGTACGAGGTATTGGTTAGCCGATTTTCGACGACAACGTGCGTTAACTAAGGAAGAAAGATTCAATCATGCTCACGCACAACTCAGAAATGTCATTGAACGTGCATATGGTGTTCTAAAGGCGAGATTCCCAATCCTAAAGCAAATGGCTCCCTTTTCTTTTCCAATACAAAGAGACATAGTGATTGCTTGTTTCGCCATCCATAATTTTATAAGGAAATGCAATATTTATGATCAGTTATTTATGGACTATGATGAGAACGCGATGTTTCATGAAATGCAAAGTGGGGAAAATGATGGCCTGTTAGTTCAAGACATAGAGTGGGGTTCACAAGGTATTGACTATATGACTTCTTTACGTAACCAGATTGCTAATCAGTTGCTTTCAAATGATTCAAATTAAAATTGTATGCATAGTTGTGTTATTTGTATTTGGATTTCGTATGTTGTGTTATTTTGTATTTGGATTTTCGTATGTTTCCATGGAATTTAAAGGATTGATGTGTAATTTGGATTTTCTATGGCGTTTTGTATTTTTCTTTTACAATTTTTCATCAATCTGTACACTATTCAGAGCTCTTGCCAAACAGATACATTTCATTCAGCACATAATAGTTCAGAGGGGTAAAATAGTCATTCTGCACAGTCATTCAAAGATACAACCAAACAGCTCTTAATGGTTCAGCACTTACTGGTTCAGAGCCTCTTACCCATTCAGACCTCTTACTGGTTCAGCACTTGCCAAACAGCCTCCTAATAAATATGGGAAAACCCCCTTGTGGAAATCGAACCCAGAACCTAATGGCCCGTAAGCATTATCCCATTCCAAGATCCCACTAGGCTAATTTACTAAAAAAAAAAGTGTAATATTTCCGTAATGGATTTAAAGTTTTAAATCTTTAATAAAAGTAATTGGCTTAAATTGGATTAAAAATTCAGCCCATAATCAATCAAATTGATGAGCCGGGCCTTACGGAGTTTCTTTGAAGCTTGCGATACATACACTAATTGTCCAACTTAAAGTGGTTTTTTTTTTCTTTTCTTTCTATTTTTAAGAATGTTTTACGTGTTAAATATTTTTTTCAATTTTAATTGTAATATTTTATTAAAAAATATATATTGGTTTGAACTAGTAAACGTCCTGCGCGTTGCGACGGTGACATTGACGTTATTTATTTTTTAAAGAAAGAAAGTATTAGATACTACAATTTTTTAGAAAACCAACCTTTGGTTAAAAGCTAAACCAAGATTTATACAACCAATGTCAAAGTTCAAGCTAGATTATACAATAAACCTTTAAAATTGAAACTAAACATTTGGATGGCATAACAGTTAGTAATATAAAAATGTATTAGGCTGTATATGATTGTTTCATATAGGATTAAAAAAAACATATACAAACACCCCGGTGATTGTCACAATCTATCTGTCGTCGTTGTACGCCAAGCTCAAGCAAAAAAAAGTACCCAACTACAAAAGTTCACTTGATCTCAAAGCATTTGAATGCATCCTTAATCGCGCGGGGATCAGTCTCATTTGCTTGGTCGCTTAAATATCTGATCTCAAAGCATTTGACTGCATCCTTAATAGTGCAGGGATCAGTTTCATTTGTTTGGTGGCTTAAATGTCCGGTCAATTGCTGCAAGAAAAAAAAAAGAAACATGGTAAATCGAAGATGATGCTATTCATACTTTTTTTTTTTTAATGTTAACTAGTATATATACCATCAAGCATTCTTCAGCTTGTTTAAAAAGGAGTGTAGCATATGATTCTTCTCCACCATTGTTGCCTCAAATTTTAACTCCCAAACATCATATATATAACATTCATATATATAACATTCACCTCATAAGTAACTAAAGTAAGCAACTAATAGTACGTGCATAAGTTATTCAGAATAGAGAATTTCTTGGTTGAGGAGTGATGACGGGGGTAGCCCAAGACTAAATAAAGTGACTAAACATGCAAGTGCTTAAAGGGTTAAACGGTTCAATGGTTGAAAAGCTGTGTAATGGGAAAAGCGAGGAGGGAACAGTAATCAATCACATCCGAGCTCACTTCACCAACCCACGCTCGCAAAAGCAAAGCAGGTCTGAACAATATATGCTATTATCCAGGGGACAAAAGCCTTCAACCCCAAAAGGGGAAACCCTCCACTGCAAACAGGTTCTACTAGTCTTGTACATACCATTTGAGGAGATGTCTTCCCCTATAAGAAGACAGCTCATTCACCCTAAAAGACATCATTCGATCAGTTGAGATTCCCTCATTTCTGGTCATTCGTGGAGTACTTGCTCACTCTCAAGTTACTTCTTATCACATCCACCACACACATTCTGTTTGCTTTCACTTCTGGATTCGAGCACGTCTCGGAGAAAGAACTCTCAGCAAACAACAATTACATACTAGTGAACCTCCTTCCACGTTTTGCAAACGTGGGGGGACCCCGCGACCTGCGTTAGGCAAGGTTGAACCCTTCAACCTTTTTGCCTAACCGACTCAGCTACCATCTTCGGTCTCGTGATTGTTGCATTAACAAGTTGGCGCCCACCGTGGGGCTACGCCGCTATTTCTTCTCAAAAAAGACCTAGTAGTGTAGCTCTCTTCACTCTAAGTCACCATGTCAGAAAGTGGATCTCCGGGAGAAGTGAACCAAATCCCTAACACTTCCACCCCGAGTGGTGGCCAAGCTCATACGACTATAACAACACCTTTCTCGACTCCGGGGAGCACACCCGAGTTCCTTACCTTCAACACACCAACCCCATCCAGATCCGGGGCTCCATCCCCCAATGTCGGTGTATCTGACACCCCGGCGCGTGTTGAACTTACCCCCAAGGGGGTCGCTAATAATTTCCTCGAGTTAAGGTCACTTCTTAACCAACATGTGAGTAAAGAAAGGGAAAAGGGCATAAGGATTCGTTTAGATTATGACGAACCTGAGCCAACGCTGTCTCCCGGACCACCCCTACCACCTTTTACCACAAGAAGTGAGGCTGGTCCCAGCAACCCTCCAAACCCTCACCCTTATCTATCCACTATGACAAATCCTACGGTACATCCTATCCTCTCTTCCCAACCAATTACTAGTGGTGCTCCTCTGGGACATGAGCTAACACTTGACCAGCTCCTACAGTCCCCAGTGACAAGCTATCCAGCTTCTGTAACAACCACATGGGAGCAAGCTCTGTCCGTGCTCCCTTTAGCACGAAGTGCTGTTACTAGCACCCCTCTTGCAATAAACTGCTCAGTTGGTCCAGGAAGCCTTCAAGGCTTCAACCTCATACCCAATATGATGACCCAGATGATGGCCAACTTCCCGTGGCAACACTTCATTAATCAAGTGCTAGCCACTCAGGGGAATCATGGCAATAGTAACAATGTGGATACAAGGCCTGAAGAGGAATTGGCTAAACCCTATAAGCCAAGCAACCTTTCATGCTTCTCAAGGCAGATAGCCGATTATGATTTTCAATCAAAAATCAAGATGCCAACCCACATCAGAACGTATGATGGGACTGAAGATCCCGAGGACCACCTCCAGATCTTCACTGGTGCTGCTCGAATAGAAAAATGGTCCAATGCTGAATGTTGCCTAATGTTCATGCAGACTCTTGTTGGATCCGCCAGAATCTGATTCAACGACCTACCTGCTCAAAGCATTCGAAGCTTTGACGATCTCAGCAGGGGTTTTCTGGCAAACTTCTCCCAACAAAGGCGATATGTCAAGGACGCAACAGTAATCTTCCAGATAAAACAACGTGATGATGAAAGTCTTCGAGCATTCATTGAACGATACAAGAAGGAAGGTCTGACCTATGTAGGGGCAGACGAGAAAATGAGAGTGGCTGGCTTTATGAATGCCATAACCTCTAAATACCTCACACGAGATTTTAACAAATCTCTGCCCAAAACCTTGGAAGAAGCCCTTGAAAGGGCCGAAGCCCACATTCGGGGAGAGGAAGCTGTAGACATCAAGGAACAAAGGAAAAGAGGGTCTGGCTGGCGAAGCAATAGTCCGGCCAGAAAGAGGGGAAACTTCAACTCCTATGACAGGCACCCAAAGGGTTCAGACTCTCAAAGGGCTGAAGGTCGGAACCCTTCAAGCAGAGACAAAGGCATGAGTTTCACTCCCCTCACCAAAACCCCTCAAGAAATCCTGGCAACAGAAGAAGTCAAACAAAACTTTAGACCTCCCAGGCCTCTCCCCAAAAGCAGAAAAAATGAGAACTCCACGCAATTCTGTGAGTTTCATGAAGAAAAGGGACATCACACCAACGATTGCTTCCAACTAAAAAAGAGAATTGAAGAGGCTGTTAAGTCAGGAGAACTCGCCCATTTGGTAAAAGGAGTTCGAGACAAGATGGCTGAAAGCAAGGGAAAGGAAGTCAATATGGTATACTCTGATGAAAAGGTTCCTCACAAGAAGCAGCGGTTGGAAGCCTGGGAGCTTCAGTGTGTCTGCTTCCCCCCAACGAGGAAGGATCCACTTCCCAGTCCCCTTGTGGTAGAAGCCACCGTGGGAACACTACAAACATGTAAAGCATACATAGATACTGGGGCAGCCACTGAAATCATGTTCGAAAAGTTCTTCAACCGTTTAAGCAATGAAGAACGTTCAAGGCTTCAACCTTCCGGAACCTCCATAAAAGGTATCGCCGATATAACCCTCAAGCCTCTGGGGCAGCTAACCCTTGATGTTCGTTTCAGCGAAGGATCGAAAGAGAGGACCCGATCATTAACCTTTGTGGTTATCAACATCCCCTCAAGTTATGACGTAATCATAGGGAGGCCCGGACAATGTGCGTTTTACATGGCAGTGTCTATTGACCATGGCACAGTCAAATTCCCTACTGAAAGAGGGATAGCAACCCTTCAACCCTTGCAGGAAGCTTACATGATTGAGGGTGAAAGCTCAAACAGTGAAGAAGACAGGCAAGGGTTGGTCATAAACCCTAAATACCCGGAGCAACGAATAAGGGTTAACCCAAACCTTTCCCAGGAGACCCTTTCATACCTTGAAAAGCTGCTAAAACATCACAGTGATGTATTCGCTTGGTGTCCTGAAGATATGACTGGGATCCCCAGGAACATTGCCGAACACGAGTTAAGAATACCACCGGATGTCAAACCGGTGGTCCAAAAGAAAAGAAGCCTGGCACCCGAAAGAAGCCTGGCAGCTTGCCAAGAGGTTGAAAAACTTGTGTCGGCCGGCATTCTCCGAGAAGTCAAGTACCAATCATGGGTTGCAAACCTGGTCATGGTCAAGAAACCCGACAACTCTTGGAGAATGTGCATAGATTTTAAAGATCTTAACAAAGCTTGTCCCAAAGATTGTTACCCACTGCCGGAAATCGATCTCAAAGTCGATTCCCTCACAGGATATTCGTTTAAATGCTTTCTTGATGCATACAAAGGTTATCACCAAATCCTCATGAAGAAGGAGGATGAAGAAAAGACAGCTTTTCACATGGACAAAGGGATCTTTTGTTATCAAAAGATGCCTTTTGGCCTCAAAAATGCAGGTGCCACCTATCAGCGACTCGTTGACAAGGCCTTCGAAAACCAAATTGGCAAAAACATGGAGGCGTACGTTGATGACTTGGTGATTAAAAGCAAAACGGAACACCAAATGCTTGACGATATTCAAGAAACTTTCAAGAACCTCAGAAAGGTCAACATGAAGCTCAATCCGGAGAAATGCTCGTTCGAATTCGAGGAAGGAAAATTCTTGGGTCACATCGTCGGAAAGCAAAGCATCAAGGCCAACCCTAACAAAGTAAAAGTCGTCCTCGAAGCTAAACCACCAAAAACCAAGAAGGAGGTTGAAAGCTTAAATGGGAAGCTTGCAGCCTTGAAGCGTTTTACCTCAAAATTGGCCGAAAGATCTCTACCCTTCTACAAAACGCTCAAGAACTGCTCAGACAAGAAGGATTTCAAATGGACAGATGAAGCTGAAGAAGCTTTCAATCAAATGAAGCAGCACTTAGCTTCCCTACCAGATATTGCAGCACCAGAAACTAGGGAGGTAATATCGGTGTACCTTTCAATTGCCGACGAAGCCATCAGTGCAGTTCTCACCATTGAAAGAGACAAGGCTCAGGTACCCGTTTATTTTTTCAGCAAAACTCTAAAATTAGCTGAAACCAAATACCATCCCCTCGAAAAACTTGCCCTAGCTCTGGTTCAAACAGCTAGAAGGCTTAGGAGACACTTCCAAGCACATCCTATACAAGTGGTCACTGATCAACCTGTCAAGAATGTGCTTGAAAAACCTGAAATCTCGGGAAGGCTAGCAAAATGGGCAGTGGAACTAGGTGAACATAACATCACCTATGTCCCACGAAAAGCCATTAAAGCTCAAGTTCTGGCTGATTTCCTGGTTGAAGTCCCCAGCCAAACAATTGAAGAAGTAAACACCACAACCGCTGAACCCTCCAACCCTGAAGCCTGGAAATTATTCACTGATGGGGCTTCAGCGTTGAAGGGTCAGGAGCTGGTTTAGTTCTAATCAACCCTGAAGGGCTAGAATTCACATATGCTCTCCGTTTTAATTTTCAGACCACCAATAACGAGGCTGAATACGAGGCATTGATCGCTAGTTTAAGACTGGCCAAAGAAATGAAAGTAAACAAACATAACACAAGTAACATAATAACCATCATACCATAACTAGGAAGGTCATAAGAGACCTTCAGAAAAGAGTTAAAGCAAGTTCTAGTAACTTGCAAGAGAAACTATTTTTCAAATGGCCATACAGGCCCAACAAACCACCAACAGGAACCTTAAGGGTTCCTGAAAACCTAATATTGTTTAAAACATTACAGACATAAAGTGTTTTGCTAAGAAAGCTGATGTGTGTAAAATGCAACATATAAAACACATCAATTAAGGCATAAAACTAACCCTTTTTTAGTACTAATGTTGGAAAAAGAGTGTTTTTGTCTTCCTTTTGTATTTTCAGGATGAAATGAGCTCAAAATCACAAAAGAAGCAAAAAGACCACTAATTCTACCATAAATACAAGAAAAGGAACAAAAGTAGACTGCCCGGACCCTCAACGGCACCTCCCAAAGCAAAAAGAAAGAAACAGAGTCTGAACACGCCCCGTGTCCAGCGAACACGGGGGCGTGCCCAGGAAGCAGCAGAAAAGACAAACCAGTAGAAGCTTCCATTGCCCACCACGGGGCCGTGTCCAGCGAACACGGGGGCGTGGTGAAAGTACAGCAGGCGCATTAATTGTAATTCGCAATTAAAATTAATGAGGAGAGAGAGTGTCAGGCGGGCACGGGGCCGTGTCCAGCCTTCTGTTCAGCCTATAAATAGAGGAGCTTGGCTTCATTCTCTCTCATCCCTTGGCACACCACCTCTCTCACACCTCATCCACCACCCACCACCACCATAACACCATCATCCACCACCATCATCCATTGTCCATCGTAGAGTGTGTGAGTCGTCTCGGGATCCAAGATTGATCGTAAGAGTTCTTGACAATCAAGGCCATGTTTGCCTAAGTCTCTTACATCACTTGGTGAAGACAAGTGTTTAGTATAATACTTTTTATTTTTAATCTTTTGCACTTTTTATTTGGTTTTGTATTAATGACTTTAATAACTAGTTACTTATGTTGAAGGTGATCTTTCCTTATCGTTTGTCCGTGGTGTCTTGGCATTATTTTACTGTCTATATAAAATAAAAGATTTTCACCATTCATATCTCCACGGTCTATATGGAGGTATGTTGGCTACCTGGTCGGGGGTTAAGGGAACGGTTTGGTAAGGGTCTTGCCCTTGTTCAGCGTTTAGAGGTCCTGCTTGGGACCTGGGTCAAATTTAGTAGGATCTCCTTCAATGCCCATAGGTATTGGATGGCGGGGATCCAAACTCTTTGACCCCCTCATAACTTAACTACTATTAATACTATAACCCGGCTATTTAGGACTGTATCCCTGCTGACTCAGACTACTTAGCCGAGGGTAACGTCACCGCCAGAAACGGGGCCTACCAAAATTTGCATTAATAACTTAATTCATTATCTTTCAATAATCCGACCCTTTAGGATTGTATCCTTGCTGACTCAAACTACTGGGTTGAGGGTAACGTCACCTTCAAAAGAGGGGCCTACTACAATAACTAAGATAATCTCTTAAACAAGTGCAAAAGTGCGAAAATAATCAAAGGTTATACTAATACACGTGTCGGATCCAAGTGATTCATCTTGTCTATCTGTTTTTATTTTATTTTTATTTTTCAGCATTTAGTTAGTTTTTATTTTCTTAGTTTAAAACATTTTTCTAACCTTTTTGATTTGATTAGACGTTGAGGATAAACCGGTATTAAAAGCTCTTGTGTCCTTGGACGACCTCGGTATCTTACCAACACTATACTACGTCCACGATGGGTGCACTTGCCCATATGTGTGTTTAGTGTTAGTGAGTATCATGTTTTATAAATTTAAAACTTGGCTAAAAGTGTAAAAAGGGCTTAAATATACATCTAAAATATACTACACTTCACGCACATCAAGTTTTTGGCGCCGTTGCCGGGGACACAAGGATTTTAAGAAAGTTAGGAATCAACGGCCTAATCATTTTTTTTTCTTCTTTAATTTTTTTGGATTTTTTCTTAGATTTTTAGCTTCTGCAGAGCTCAACACGGGGCCGTGCCTGCTGAACACGCCCCGTGCTCCATCATTGGAACTGGCAATCCTGTTTTAAGTCAGACAGTAGGCTGAACACGGGGCCGTGTCCACTCAACACGCCCCCGTGCCCAAGGTTCAGTTACTGAAAACAGAACCGTTAGATCCCGGCGGTTAGTAATTTCTGACACAAACATGAGTGATAGTAATTCTTTTTACTTTCGGCACTCTTATGGTTTGTGGTGTCGAATATGTGGAGGCGAACATGAGGAATTAAAATGTTTTTTCCTCACTTATAGGCCCCACTATATAGACCCACCGATTCCTTGTAACCTTAAGAGAGGCGAAAGTAAAAATAAGCACTATTTCTCCCTCGAATGCGCCCAGCCAGATATTCTAGGAGAAATGCTCCTTGACGAGCTATTTCAACTAGAAGAACTACTTCTCAATTGGTCAAAAGAACTTAGGAAGGATTTTTTAGATCCATCTCAAGATGATGACCATGAGGAAATGTTGGAACCGCATTCCGACAACCTCGTTGCTCCCGAAAATACCTTCTTACCTAGAAAAGACGCGGACGATAGTCATCCCTGTGTCGATTGTGCCGTGAAGGACTCCCCATCGACTTCGTTCGATGCATACATAGACCTGAGCGATTCGGCATACACCTTCTTTAACGAGAGCCCGGGAAAGGGTTGGACTTGTCCACCTAGAATGAAAATAGGAATTACCCTCACCGACAACCTCTTGCGTTCTCGCCTTAGTATAGGACAATTAAGGTATCTTAGGCACTTTGGGGTTGTTCCAACAAGTCAAGAGCCACCCGATATAGATTAGCTCCTTAGCAAAGACAAAACTTCATAAGACAGCTTTCCGACAAGGGGCCGTGCCCGGCCAACACGCCCCCGTGTCCACCAAAAGATTCCCCTCTGATCAGAACGTCAGAATACGGACAAACTGTGTCAGAATTTCATCTGCACACGGGGCCGTGTCCAGCGGACACGAGGCCGTGTCCAGCAGGCTGTCATTTTCTATAAATGCAGCCAAAAATCCTGCACATTTGGACCAACTTGGGGACAGAGATTTGAAGGAATCTTCTCTCAAACAATCCTAGGTAAGTCTAAAAGAAGTTTCCAACAACCCATCTTGTCCTTTCCTCTTCTAGACATTTCCTTCTTCTTCATCTTTCTTCAAGAACTACCATGAAAAGTTTGAATTTTCAATCTTTGTGGTAGGGAACAATGAGTTTTGATCATAGAATCTTGGTAAAAACATGTTATGTAACACTGTTTAAAGTTATTTACTGTCAAAAGGCTTGCATAAACTCAGAAAATAACTTAAAAACCCAAGATTCCTTGCTCCAAAATTCTGCAGAAAGATGAACACAGGGCCGTGCTCAATGAGCACGGGGCCGTGTCCAGAAACTGTTTCGTCATATAAACTGCTTTTGGTTTATTTTTCGTAGAATGGCGAGTGAAAACAGCGAAACATCATCCATTCATTCCTCAAACAGCCGAAGGGGAAGGAGGCCTTCCGTTGAAGCTACACTTGTACACTACGTGATAGCGCTAAGGGAAGCTCTCGACGAAATGACGTCAGTGGAGGAGGTCCTTATTGACCGTATTAACGATCTTACAATGGGACTTGAAAGCAGCTTCCAAGAAATTAACCTTTTGCACCAAAGGTTAAACATTTTGGTAGCACCTCCTATGGAACCAGTCCTCCCACAACAAGACTGGAACTTAGCACTCGGTGTTAACAACCCTACCGGGTGGGGAGACTTTCCCGCAGAACCTCCTATGGAAAACCCACAAGAAGTTCCAGCGGAAGTTGAAACTCCTCAAACCAATGCAAGCGAACCCTCTTTTCTCCTTCCAAGGGAGGTAGAGGAGTGGCTTGCCGACATATGAGGAGAACCGCACTCGAAAGGAGGAATTCTACAAAGCCTTATCTAACCAAGACTAGTATCTTCTTGGAAATTTTGCTAAATTAAAATAAAACGTAGGGCTAGAACTCCATAAGTTTAATATCTATATAACTTTTATCTTTATGTAATGTCTCTCTATGATTTGCAATGTTATGATGGTTTTTTATGATTGATGGTTGTTTTGAGAATAAAACACACTCATGGTGGTAATGGATGAAAAAGGGAACGAGAAAAATGGAACCATGCACGAAGAACAGATCAACCCGACAAAAATCTCCATCACAGAAGGCTCAACACGGGCCGTGCCCAACCAACACGGCCCCGTGCTGAGCCCCTGCAGAAAAATCACCCAGTTCAGGTAACTGGACACGGGCCGTGTTCAGCGGACACGCCCCCGTGTCTAGGCTTCTGTTTCAATTCTGTAATTTTTGTTACTGGCACTTGACCACGGGGCCGTGCCCGGTGAACACGGGGCCGTGTCCAGGATGCCAGTAACAAAAATCTTTGCTTTTTAACACACTTTTATACATTCTAATCAACCAAAAACTTTATTTTTGGACACATTGAGGACAATGTGTAATTTAAGTGTGGGGGGGATGCTAAAACCTTGAAATTTTGCAAAATCCTAAACACAAGCCTTACACAAAACTCTATTGGAACCGCTAAACACCCCAAATTTTTTTCAAAAACTTTTTCATTTTTTTTATTTACTTGTCTTAGTTTAAGTTGGGAATAACAAGTTCTAAAAAGGTTATATTTTTACAAGTTTACAACCGATAGCGTCGTGATAAAAAAAGGAACCAACATAAGAAAATTATGAAACGGCATAACAAGTCTAGTTTAAAATTCGATTATATATGCTTATATATGCTTGGTCACATTAAAAACCCATTCCCACAAAAGTGAGTTTTGAGCCTTTATTGAGCATAAAAATACACATATTTAGATTAAATGCTCATTTTTCGTTTCTTGTGTGAATAGCCGCTCGGTCCTTACAAATCTAGAACTTGCCACGACGATACATTCCCGGTCCTTACCAACTTAAACCCAAGTAAGTAAATGATGGAGGCATTAGGACTAACCATTTTTCTTTCAAAACCATTATTTTTTCATTTTTTTTACCTACCCAAAATCCCCCTAGATAGCCCCTTTGAGCCTAAACCTTTCATTTCATTACCTCAAAACCCTTTTTACCCACCAAAAACCTTTTTATTTATTTTTTTTAGTAACAAGTTCGCTTTTTCGTAAACTCACCTTTTTATGTGACGAAAAAAAAAATGATGATGAAGTCAAAAACAAACAAAAGCTATAAAAAGCTTGTTTGAGAAATACTTCAAAAATAATAGGTCACTAAAAACAAGGTATTTTACGAAAACCGACACTTGCTACGATTTTCGCTCTTTTTACTAACCACTAACCAACCACCCACCTTTAAACCCAAGCCTTCACCCAAAAAGTCCTCTTGATATTTACAAAGGTAAAAAGTTAAAAAGGAGGAGGATTGATTGTTTGGCAAGCCTATGGAAAGACGTAAGTTCCGTGCCGCTCTCGAGTGATTCACTAAAATATACACCTTCGGCCGAGTGTTGAGTGATCTCCCGTGAGGTATGTGAACTTGTATATAAATGGAATTTTAATAAGGCATGCTATGCCCAAATAAGTAATTTATCTTATGAAAAGTTCAAAATAAATCATAACGAATAGGATTGTAAATAAATAAAAATAAAGCCTATAAAAACCTTGGATTCCCGACACTCTAGGACAAGCTAAAAAACTTCTCTTCTACCTATTCCATTTGGGAGTGTAAGCCACATATAAAGAGTTTTGCTTGAGGACAAGAAAAAGTTCAAGTGTGGGGGTATTTGATGTGTGTAAAATGCAACATATAAAACACATCAATTAAAGCATAAAACTAACCCTTTTTTAGTACTAATGTTGGAAAAAGAGTGTTTTTGTCTTCCTTTTGTATTTTCAGGATGAAATGAGCTCAAAATCACAAAAGAAGCAAAAAGACCACTAATTCTACCATAAATACAAGAAAAGGAACAAAAGTAGACTGCCCGGACCCTCAACGGCACCTCCCAAAGCAAAAAGAAAGAAACAGAGTCTGAACACGCCCCGTGTCCAGCGAACACGGGGGCGTGCCCAGGAAGCATCAGAAAAGACAAACCAGTAGAAGCTTCCATTGCCCACCACGGGGCCGTGTCCAGCGAACACGGGGGCGTGGTGAAAGTACAGCAGGCGCATTAATTGTAATTCGCAATTACAATTAATGAGGAGAGAGAGTGTCAGGCGGGCACGGGGCCGTGTCCAGCCTTCTGTTCAGCCTATAAATAGAGGAGCTTGGCTTCATTCTCTCTCATCCCTTGGCACACCACCTCTCTCACACCTCATCCACCACCCACCACCACCATAACACCATCATCCACCACCATCATCCATTGTCCATCGTAGAGTGTGTGAGTCGTCTCGGGATCCAAGATTGATCGTAAGAGTTCTTGACAATCAAGGCCATGTTTGCCTAAGTCTCTTACATCACTTGGTGAAGACAAGTGTTTAGTATAATACTTTTTATTTTTAATCTTTTGCACTTTTTATTTGGTTTTGTATTAATGACTTTAATAACTAGTTACTTATGTTGAAGGTGATCTTTCCTTATCGTTTGTCCGTGGTGTCTTGGCATTATTTTACTGTCTATATAAAATAAAAGATTTTCACCATTCATATCTCCACGGTCTATATGGAGGTATGTTGGCTACCTGGTCGGGGGTTAAGGGAACGGTTTGGTAAGGGTCTTGCCCTTGTTCAGCGTTTAGAGGTCCTGCTTGGGACCTGGGTCAAATTTAGTAGGATCTCCTTCAATGCCCATAGGTATTGGATGGCGGGGATCCAAACTCTTTGACCCCCTCATAACTTAACTACTATTAATACTATAACCCGGCTATTTAGGACTGTATCCCTGCTGACTCAGACTACTTAGCCGAGGGTAACGTCACCGCCAGAAGCGGGGCCTACCACAATTTGCCTTAATAACTTAATTCATTATCTTTCAATAATCCGACCCTTTAGGATTGTATCCTTGCTGACTCAAACTACTGGGTTGAGGGTAACGTCGCCTTCAAAAGAGGGGCCTACTACAATAACTAAGATAATCTCTTAAACAAGTGCAAAAGTGCGAAAATAATCAAAGGTTATACTAATACACGTGTCGGATCCAAGTGATTCATCTTGTCTATCTGTTTTTATTTTATTTTTATTTTTCAGCATTTAGTTAGTTTTTATTTTCTTAGTTTAAAACATTTTTCTAACCTTTTTGATTTGATTAGACGTTGAGGATAAACCGGTATTAAAAGCTCTTGTGTCCTTGGACGACCTCGGTATCTTACCAACACTATACTACGTCCACGATGGGTGCACTTGCCCATATGTGTGTTTAGTGTTAGTGAGTATCGTGTTTTATAAATTTAAAACTTGGCTAAAAGTGTAAAAAGGGCTTAAATATACATCTAAAATATACTACACTTCACGCACATCAAAAGCTATGAATAAATGTCAGATGGCAGAAGGCTTGGAACCTTCAGCTTTGGACTTCTTAGCTTTCTTAGACTTCTTGGCCTTAGCGCCATCACCACCACCAACCGCGGAGGCCTCTAAACCAACATCCTTTGAAGCATCAGGCAGACTGGAAAGGGTATCATCACTATCTCCGGAATAAGATCTCTTCTTGGAAAGGGAGCCCAAAACCTCAGCACACACCTTTTCATTCAGACCCTCAGGTTTCATATCCTGTAAAACAGATAAAGGCTTACCAAAGCAAGAGGAAACCTGATGAACATAGGGATAGGTTAGCCTCTCCATTTGTTCAACTGAGCTCTTGAATACATCAGAAGAATCCGGGCGAAATAAGGGAGACTTTTCCAGAGCATGCCCAGCTTCATGCAGTTTATAACCAGCAACAAGACCTTGGTGTTTTCCCAAGTTGAGCAATTTTGTATACACTTCACCAAGAGCAGAGTTAAACTCAGTAGAGTGAAGTAGGTAAGTGACAACCTGTTGAAAACCCTGCTTAATCAACCACTGGTTATCGCTAGTGGCACGAGACACTGAAGCCTTCAAACTCTTTTTCTCCTCATCAAAGGCTTTCTGGGCAACAGACAAAGCCTCCCTGTCCGCCTTTAGCTTCAACCGATCAGCCTCGAAGTTCTTCTTAAAGTCAGTCATTTCAATTTCATGCTGCCTGGATAAGCCTTCAACCTTCTTAGACCAAGCCTCCTCCTTCTCAGCAAAGCTGCTGATCTCCTTTCTCATTGACGCCATTGAAGACTTCATTTTATCTTTCTTTTTAGAAAAGTCTTCATACTCTCGCATCCTTTGGCGAAAACGAGCAACTCCCTGAGGAAGCATGGCTGCAAGGTTGCAAGTACTAAGAATCATCCGGGATAGCATCACATCATCGTCCATCTCAGAGATAGTCTTATGAACCGAATGAGGAGCAATATGACTAAGGGCCTCTTCACAGACAGAAGCATCTTTAAAGCTATCATCAACCTTCACCGACCAGCTTGGCACATAAACGGCATCAGGATTCAACCCTTCAACGTCCATACTCGAAGAACCTTGAACAGGTGTAGCAGCAACCTTCCTGGCCGAATCCTTTTTGTCACGAACAACTAACTTCCCTTCCCTTTCGGAACCCGCCTCAACACCTTGGTCCTCAGACTCTTCGATATCATCACTCAATTCCACCGGTTCAGTAGAGGTGGATTGAGGAGCAGCTTTCAAACGACGAGTAGATCGTCGAGTTGAAGCCTTGGGAGCAAGAGGCTTAGAGAAACCTTTCACAGTCGACACACTAACATACCCACCACTCTCAAACATTTGCTCAACAGTCCTAACAACAACATTCTCACCCGGAACAGATGGAGCATCCTCAAACACAACGTCCGAAGTGTCATCACTCTTGATGAAATCCAAGGCAGACATAACTGAAAAGAACAAACGGACAAAACATGAGACAAAAATTTGAAAAATAAAAGAAAAACAAAAACAAAAATGCATACCCGTGCCATCTCTCATCAGAACCGGATCCCGGTCGGCTTTTTCCCACAACTTACTAACCCCTAATAGAACCAGCAAATGCTCAGGAAAGGGACGAACCCTCGCAGGGCATTTACGAATACATTGCAGAAAAGCATCGTTTAAATCAGACTCAAGGGGTTCCGGTTCATTGAGAACAGCATCCGGGTGACGCCACACAGTTTTAAACGGAACAATAGTGTCCGAAACCCAGAAAAAACGATTCTTCCAAGTTCCAAGCGTGGTAACCATCGATGAAATAAGGCCAGAATCAACCTTAGACGCTTCAAAAGTAAACCAATCGCCATTCTTGGCGAGTCGGAAAAAACGACGGAATAACAACAAAGAGGGATCATATCCGAGGGCACGGCACAAAACCTCGAAGTGTAAAACCCTAGCCATGCCCTTCGGATGAATCTGACCAAAGGAAACCCGGTAATACTCTAACAAATTCAAAACAAACAGAGAAAACGGATAGCGAAGGTTTGAAAATTCAAAGTGACGGCAATAAAGGGCGATGAAACCAGCCGGACATTTATCAATCGAAGCGTCACACGCAGGAGCAGTAGGTGTAAATTCAGCCCCAATGCCATAATCTTTACAAAACAACTCTACTTCCTCTTGGGTTAACCGGGAAAAGGATCTCGCTAAATCCTTAAGGGCACCCATTTTAGCAAGAAAATTATGAAACAAAAGTAAAGCAAAGGATGAACAAACACTAACCTTGAAAGAAAAGGGGAAAGATTTGCAGGAAACACTTGATGCAAAATAAAACGGCAGCAAAGAAAAATATAAAACGAGTTAATATAGGGGCAATAAAGTAATTAAAGTCTTCTGCAAAACCGCCACCCTATCTACTGCCATACATCAATCAAATCAACTGTCAATCATTTAAAATTCAAAGTCAAATATTAATTGCCTTCAACCTTTCAACCCATCAAGCAACGAGCCATTGAAACCTTCAAGCAATAACACACATGCATAAAAGTCAGAAGTCTTTGAGTATACTACCCAAAAGCCTCTGACTTGGGGGGCTGATGACGGGGGTAGCCCAAGACTAAATAAAGTGACTAAACATGCAAGTGCTTAAAGGGTTAAACGGTTCAATGGTTGAAAAGCTGTGAAATGGGAAAAGCGAGGAGGGAACAGTAATCAATCACATCCGAGCTCACTTCACCAACCCACGCTCGCAAAAGCAAAGCAGGTCTGAACAATACATGCTATTATCCAGGGGACAAAAGCCTTCAACCCCAAAAGGGGAAACCCTCCACTGCAAACAGGTTCTACTAGTCTTGTACATACCATTTGAGGAGATGTCTTCCCCTATAAGAAGACAGCTCATTCACCCTAAAAGACATCATTCGATCAGTTGAGATTCCCTCATTTCTGGTCATTCGTGGAGTACTTGCTCATTCTCAAGTTACTTCTTATCACATCCACCACACACATTCTGTTTGCTTTCACTTCTGGATTCGAGCACGTCTCGGAGAAAGAACTCTCAGCAAACAACAATTACATACTAGTGAACCTCCTTCCACGTTTTGCAAACGTGGGGGGACCCCGCGACCTGCGTTAGGCAAGGTTGGACCCTTCAACCTTTTTGCCTAACCGACTCAGCTACCATCTATGGTCTCGTGATTGTTGCATCAACAAGGAGCATTTGGTTTACTTTCATTATAGGTTTGTGGATTATCATTTTAACTTTTTGTGTTAAAAGTGCTAATTAGTCGTCTAATGATTTATAGGTGTAGGCCCCTTTAGTCCTAATGATCTTGACAGAATTGTTTAACTAATTTAGAGTGCGGAATCCTCTAGATCAGATTATGCAGAAAGGTGTAGAAACATAAAACTCAAACCAACAAACTGATGTTTATTGATTATATGAAACAATCAACCTAAGATCCTAGCACACAAACACAAATTCGTCCACCACACTAGCCTACGAATTCTTGCTCTCTCTAGACTTTGATTTCTGATTTCAAGTGCTTAACCCTAACCTTAATGCAAAGCCTTGTTTATATAACACAAGTTTGCAACCTGGGCTAGGGTTTCCACAACCTGGGCTTTTAACTGGGCAAGCCCAATTCGTCCCCTACACCCAATACGGATTTGGTTTTAGCCCAATCACTCTTAATTCACTAATACAAAGCTAAACTCGCTAACCATTTATCGTTTCACTAATTACAAGATATCCAAAGACCAAATCTAAAAGATGTTGTCACAAATATGCACCAACAATAGGGTAATGTTAAAGATGGCGGCCAAAAATTAAAAAAAAAGGAGTAAATTACAAGTTTTCTCTTTTATGTTTCCAAAAATTAAAAAAAAAAAAGAGTAAATTACAAGTTTTCTCTTTTATGTTTGTCCCAAATTTCAGGCGATGTCCTTTACCTTTAAAATTGATGACTTTTGTACTTAATGTTTGAAAATGTTGCACGTTATGTCCTTTAGGGCAATCCCAATTATAATTTTCAGTTAAGTTATGTCATGTGCAACATAAAGGACAAAACTTATAATAAAAAACACAAAGTGGTGTTTAAATAAGTATTATTGTAACATTTTTTATATAAAAGATAGAAAAATCAGTATGTTTAAAAAAATAACAAATATATCATAATTTTATATTTCAACATTTGTTTTATAATGCCTACCTAGAAATGCAAGCCCCACTAACAATGACATGAATCTATGGATAGAACTACACAATCATCAAAAGTACATATATAGTTTTGTAACCAAATAGCAGGAGAAAATCCTCATCACATAATTCATACAAATCCAGCGTATTCCTACTCTTTATCCGGTTCACTATTTACATTCTCAAGAAAAAAAAAAGATGACTTATACAGGGATGAGCATGGCATCGGACCATATCGAAAGTACCGGTCCTGAAAAATGGGGAAAATGGGTACGGTACCGAAAATAATCAATACGGTACTAGTCTTGAAAAACAAGAAAAGTGAGTGTCGATACCGGTACCGAAAATGATCGGTGTGGTACGGTACCGGTAAAAAGATAACTTATAAAACTTAAGGGTGCAAGGGGAGCTCCCCTCGTGGGGAATGGTAAACTCTCCACCTCAACAAATCACCTTATGTCAAGTCAACCCACCTCTCTACTCTCCATTTTGCACTCAAACATAAAGGATGCTCCCTCATGGGGAGTCCATTTCTTTTTTATTTTTATTTTTTTTATTTCTACAAATTATGCATTAATAATTAAATCATACTTTAAACAAAATAAAATTACATTGAATAAAAAAATGATATTAAAATAAATAAAATTACATTAAAATTAAAAAAAAAAAAAAGACATTTTAAAACTAAGAAAGAAAACATAAACCATAATGTCGGATGGAATAAATTCGGCCATCATTTTGAAAAAATAGAGGTATGAGAAGAGAAATACTTTGGTTGAGATTAGTTTTGGATTGTGAGAGAAATGGTTTTATGAATGGCGAGAAATGGTATGGTTAAATATAAAGAAAATTCTAACTTTTTTTTTATTAAATATAACGGCTATATAGTCGTTTTAACTCCCCAACGTTCAAATAACAAACCACTCAAACACACGGTGACTACGCACCGATTTCATTCAATCACCGAGAGGGTGGGCGGTAGTGTGCCCACACGGCAAACCCACTCACCGCCCTCTTCCTCGCTTACACCCCGTATACGCTAATAGTATATCACATATTATTGCCCTATACCAATCCAACCATTAGCTCTTAACAAACAGGCTAACTACAACTCCTACATGTAGTAAAATAATACCTGATCATCCAAAATGCCGCCTAACCGTCTAAGTGGATATGTTACAAAGACAATAAGATCTTTAGTCTGATCATTATGATTATATTTAATAATCATCTTCAGGCATCGCTAATAACGTGGAAAGTGAAACAAATACTGAGAAAAGCCATCCAGACATCGTTAATAATCTTTTTAATCTACATGTAAGAATTGACAAAATATGGAACTTTTAGAAATTGGTCAATAATTTGATTAGCATGTATAAAACCCCATAAAATTAAAAGACAATGTTATGTAAGAAAAGAAGATACAACGTCGAGAATTTGACCGATGATAGTCGTGAAGCATAACAATTACAATCATCATAGAAACAAAACTTACATTCAAGATACCCATCATAGAGAAAGGGGAGAAACCGTTACTTCTAGGGTTGGCGATAACAATGGTGGAAACTGAGAATCGAAACACGGTATTGGAAAGATAGTTGCATCAAGTAGGGGTTTTCAGTCTCTTCTAAGACTATGTGTTATGGTGTTCGGGGCAAGGATTAGGCTGGTGGGTGTGGGACAAGAAGTCATACAAATAGATAAATGGAAGATAATGACAACCGACATTAAGGCGTATCCGGAAGACGACCGTCACATTTTGAAAGTATGTAAATTGCTGTAAGCAGACCTAATTTCAAATGTTGAAGCCTAGATATCCCCACCGAATACCTGATGTGCTAAAACCTTTGGCTCTGATATCAACCGTGACACCTCACCCGATAAGGATGCTTTATAATACAGTTGATGCAAAGAGTACTTATTTTATTGATAATAACTTACAATACAAGGTCTGAAACCGAAATATAATATCTGATCAGACTAAGACAATCTGGGATATACAGTTCTATCCGCTATTAAGCGTCTAAGGTCACGCCAATACAAGCCTGGACTATAGCTCACGATCATGCCTTATTACCTATGACACATGCTTAAAAGACGTTAGTATTATTGGTGAGTTCATGAATATACACGAGTTATAAATCACATTATTTCACCATGACTTTGTACCCGCCCATATCATCATAACCCAACGTCAACACGTGACACATCATCATACAGTTAATGTCTCTACATCGACCAGTGTAGTACCAGACAAATCCCATAGAACACACACATATGGGGCCACAAATATCGTGTGTATGAGTGCACATGTTATGTACATGCTTACAATAGTCATGCATTAATATCACAGTTTGGGACAAGCATGTACACATATTGAAAACATTCATAAAATTCACCTCTTGCTAGTTGCGTAACAGTTGATAACAATTGCTAGTATGTTCAGATACTATCTCAAGGTCCTAACACAAATTACATAATCCTAAGTTTGGTAATGGTACACCTAACTAGTTATTATCATGGTAGGATATTGGTTAACGCTGCCTTATTTAAGCATCAATAATCAGTCCATGCCTAACTAAAACTAGGCTACCTAATATCCACCCCTAATAATAACCCTAGTACCTCAAAATAATAATAATAATAATAATAATAATAATAATAATAATAATAATAATAATAATAATAATAATAATACTAACAATACTACTAATAATAATAATACTAATAATAATACTAATAATAATACTAATATTAATTAAAAAATAAATAATAAATAACTAAACTCATACCTTAAAAATATCTACGATAATTTGATGTTGAGTCTACATACTCGAGCTCCTACTTTTGCTCCAAAAACGACTACTAACAAAAAAGCAAAAGAGGTACTGCATACTCAAGCTCCTACTTTTGCTCCAAAAACGACTACTAACAATACCCAAAAAAGCAAAAGAGGTACTGCGTACTCAGAATTCTCTATACTAAGAGCCTTAACAAACTTATAATCAAAAAGAAAAACCCTATACTTGTATTTATAGTAAAGGGTTAGTATTCTTACAAAAGCGATGCGGGAAGAAAGCGTGGCGTGTGCATGGCTGCTTGCTAATGTAAGTTTGTTTCTTTTGAATGTTGTGTATTTAATATACAGTATATTATTATAATTAATTCAATTGCTTTATTCGTTTTTCCCGTATAACTTTCAAAATATGACGTTTTATAAAACGCAAGTATGCCATTGGGAGGAGCCCATTTTGTCTACATTTTAACCTAAGTTTCATTAAAAACGAAGTATGGTCAAATATAATATATTTTATTATTATAATTAAAAATATCTTCTAACAGTGTAACACTAACTATTCATCTAAATATATCATATTTCAATTAACCATCTTACCCGTTGCTTACTCGTTCAACAATATACGAAATACAAAGTTTTATAATCTTATTGGTTCACACATGATGTTACATCTCAGGACCAAAAACCTCACGGGGCCCGATATTGGCGGAACCATAGGGGCATTTGGAGGGTCCGTTGATCCTCCGGCCTCCCTCTAGCTGATTAAATTTTGTACAGAATCAAGATCTAAAGATTATTTTTATTCATACGTTGACCCTTCAATTGTTGCTCCAATTGATAGAAAAATAGAGAAGTCGAAGGTAACGTGATCCTAATATTATTCTCTGGTAAGATGCGATGTTAATTGATAGAAAAATAGAGAAGTCAAAAGTAACGTGACCCTAATATTATTCTCTGATGAGGTGCGATGTTAATTCAGCAGTTCAACAATGGTTTGAAAGACGAATATTTTTCTATTACTGGGCTTTTAGGTATTTAGTTTATGGCACTGAAAATGTATCAAGTATTTAGTTTATGGCACCAAAAATGTAATAAGAAAAATTGTTTATTATTTTTTTTGCAAGACTAACCGCTTGAAAAACTCAACTAGATCAGGTTTTTTTTTTTTTTTTTTTTTTCAATATAGATAAAAATCAGTCTATAGGGTGTGGTCATAACCCTTAAGATCATTATTACCCTTCATGTAAGCGCCATGTCACCTCATTTTCATACACCAATCAAATTCACCATCCTATATAGATGGTCATGACCCAAACCATCATCCTCATTTTTTTTTAAATTTAATTTATGTAAAATATATTTAACTAATTAAGGAAAGAGAGGTGCATGATTGTCATAGTTTAATTCATGCGAACATGGTGGTTCCCTAAGAGGGGTGGTGTAAGACATCATCCATCATCGTAGGTGGCAATCCATAATCCATCACATACCTCCCATACCCCTTAGCCTAAGCACATGTCGTTTGATTTTTATTTCTTTTTTTCATTTATTTATTAGTTATTTTGATCTGGCATTAAAAGTACATATACATTCTTTTGTTTTGTTATAGTTTTTAATTAGTATTTGAATCCACGCTTCGTGATGGGGTCGTAGAAGGATATTGATGATGATATTTTTGTTATCTCGAATATATCAACGGGTTAATATTAGGCTATTTAGATTTTAAGTTAAATGACAATAAAAATAAGCAAACAATACAGTTAAATTAACATGTCTAAAGTTAAAAGTTAGATTTAACTATGACAGCTGAATAAAAAGAGAATTAAATTTGTTACATGGTCTATTGAAGGGTTAATATTGACCATGTAGGCTAAACGACGTTGTGGTCCCAAGGGTTTAATCGGTATTGCACACCATGACAAAGGATAAAGAAAAAAAATCGTGAATTATCTAAAGTAGTATCTATATGTGTTTGGTTCGTTATAGTTGTCAACTGCGTGAAAAAATCACATTGAAATTTTAATAAAAATAAAAACGTTATTAATTAAGTGTTATAACTCTAGGGTTTAAACACTAAAATTATATAATGTATAATAAAACAATAATAAAATCTTAATATATAAATAATACATCAAGCACCAATGAAGATGAAGTAAAAAAATATTTTTATGTATAAATATGTAAAGTATTTTTTTTTTTTGATATAACCACCCTAATTTAATATAATTGTGAGTTTAGTAGGAGAGCGGGTGACGTCAAATACAGTATCTTAATTGTGACTTCGGTAGTTCTGCAGTTAACTAAGATTAAGTACTTAGGCTATTCGGTATGGGATTCGTCCCCACACCGTCCTGCATCGGCGATGGTATGCACACCGTGCCCGCCCCGCCCCGCCCCCCCCCCCCCCCGTCCCGTCGCCAACGGCTGTAAGCCGACGTTCAAGACGCGCAGAAAAGGACAAAAGTTTGTGGGGACCATGGCTGCATTTGACCGTTAGAAAAAAAAATTAATTTCTGAATTTTTATTAATTAACTAAACGGTCATATTTTGAAAAAAAACCCAAATTCACTTCCATTTTTATAAATACTCACCTCTTTAACCATTTTTTTCATAACTTTTCACCCTCTACCAACCCATTCTCTCTCATATTTTATTACCACTCTTCCCTTTTTATAAAAATTCATCATATTTTGTACCATTTTTTACCCGCTACCACCCCATCTCTCGCTAAAAAATTATCATGGCTTCACCCATTTCTTCCATTTCTTCAATTTCTTCTATGTCTCCATCGTCTTTGTCTGCGTGGTATTCATCATCTTCGGAAGAGGATGGTATTATACACAACATGATTATGAACGCGGCTCAGGTGTTCATGGAGGCTGATGAAGGGTCGTCCCAACGGCTAACTAGACGAGCAAAATATAACCGAGACCAAGAAGGTATTTTACTTTTTTTTTCCTTATGTTTTATATAGATTTGAAAATGTATTTTATAATTAATTTCATTTATGTTTCTTTTTAAATTTATAGCCGGCCACGATAAACTAGTAGCCGATTATTTTGCCGATGAACCAGTGTACCCAGCCGAGATTTTTCGACGTCGGTTCCGCATGAGTCGTCCACTGTTTTTACGTATTGCAGGTGACATGGCCCAGTCTGATCCGTTTTTTACATTGCGAAACGACGCTAGGGGGCAAAGGGGTTTCAGTGGCATACAAAAATGTACGTCGGCCATTCGCCAACTTGCGTACGGTTACGCACCCGATGCATTAGACGAGTATATTAGGATGTCTGAAAGAACCGCACGTCGATGTTTGCACAAGTTTTGCCAATGGGTTATCAAATTGTATAGCAAGCGATACCTGCGGAAACCGAACGCAAACGACGTTCAAAAATTATATCAAGCACACGAGAAAAGAGTTTGCGAAGTTTCAAGAGGGTGCGAGAAAAGATATTGAACGGGTTTTTGGTGTTCTACAAAAAAAGACACATCATTTCACATCCAGCACGTTCGCAAACACCAAAGAGGTTACGACACATTATGTACGCTTGTATCATCCTTCATAACATGATCATTGAAGACGAAGGGAGAGCGATATGCGAGTACGACGAAAACGCATCTACTGGAAATTCTGTTCCAGTTAGTGAGGAACAACAAGATTTGAATGCTTTCGCTCTACGTAACGAGTACACACATCATAACCTACAAGCGGACTTGGTAGAGTACATTTGGAACAACGCTCAAAACGAACCCGACCACGACATGGAAGACGAAGACTAGTAGCTTATTTTAATATTTTAGGATATTTTTAAGTTTATTTTTTTTTACTTTATTTTTTTTAAGTTTATGTTTTTTTTTTAAATTTATTTCTTTAAGTTTATTTTTTTTTTAAGTTTATGTAATGTTTTTTAATATTAATGAAAATATTTTGTTACTTTATTTGGTAAATGTTAAATAAAAGTTGAAGATTAAAAAAATAAAAAAAAACATAAAATTGGTGGAGGACTATGACTAGGACCATCCTCCCATGCCCTCTAGTTTTGGAGGATGATCCATCCTTGGGAGGACTATGACGTGTCGCCTACGTGGCGGATCATCCTCCAAGGATGGACCATCACCATACCTTGTAGTCTTAGAATTGGTTGTTTAAAGGGATTGGGAGAGACTAGAGATAGTGACGTAACCTATAGGATCATGTTTAGCTGGTGTAAGTGGAGAGCAGCATTGTGATTTTGTACGACAAAAGGTTCCTAGCTAAACTAAAAGGAAAAATTTATAGGCCGGGTTGCAGTTAGGCCTACTATGTTGTATGGGACAGACTGCTAAGCCATCAAAAAGACACAACACAACATAGAAGTAGCATAGATGAGGATGCTCAGGTTGATGTGTGGGCACACAAGGCTATATCAGATAAGAAATTTGTTTTTTAAGAAAAGGTTAGGAGTAACTTGTATATCGGAGAAGATTAAAGAAGGGAGATTGAGATGTTTTGGGCATGTGAAGAGGAGGCAGACTATAGCGCCAGTTCGAGTAGTGGAACCCTTAGTGTGGAGGGGAGAAGGGGTAGAGGCAGGCCTATATTAACTTGGGATGAGTGGATTAGACAGGATTTGTTGGAGTTGCACGTCTCTGAGGACATGATCCAGGAGAGGGGTTCGTGGAGACGTAGGATTAAGGTTAACGACTTTTAGAAGATGACATTGATAGCCTAACTTTGGTTAAAGGTGGAATTGACATGCGATTGTCTTTTGGTGAATATGTGTATATGTTGTATTATGCGGCTATAGATGTCTATGTGCTATCCTCCCACTCCTCTTGTTATTTGGTAGCTTCTTATCTCTATAGAAGCCGCCTATTTTCTTGTATGACGTCTATTTGCTCGTATGTTTGTTTTTGAGATGGGGTCTTTCTAGAAGCAGTCTCTCTACCCGCATGGATAGAGGAAGGTTTTCCTACATCTCACAAACCCCAACCCTAACCCTAACCCTACCACTAGCATTACTATTGGTGGGATATACTTAATACGATTGTTGTTGTTATTGTATATAAATATACCATGACACCCTAGAATAAATATAAATAACATGTTCTTGATTAATGTCTTTATAAAGAAAGCACTCACAAATTAAGGGGTTGTTTGTTTACCTCTTAATGAGCTTTTTAATGGTTCAGACATCTTACTAGTTCAGCACTTAATGGTTCAGATTGTTTGTTTTGCAAGTAGATGTCTGAATGGTTTAGACATTTGCCTCTGAATGGTTAAGCATTATACAAAGTCTGAATGGTTAAGATCTCTAATCTGAATGGGTCAGACGTTTGCCTCTAAACGGTTAAGCATTATACTGGCTCTTAATAATTCAGACCTCTTACTGGTTCAACACTTAATGGTTCAGACCTCTTACTTGTTCAGCACTTAACCATTCAGAAGTTCTCAGAGCCCTTGAATCCTAAAAAAAAGTTATGTGATATATAGAATTAGTATTGTTCACTAATTTGAAATGTTAGTATATGGAATTTATTTTATTAGTTATCGTTTCTATTAAACACATTAGTTAGTTTGATGTAGAGTTCTACTTTTAATAATAAATTTTCAAAAAAAAAAACTTAAAACTGTTGTAAAACAACGGTCCATTAGCAGCATGAGAACAAGACTATAGAGATCAAGTAGAAAAAGAGAATATGGAGAGTGTGAATTCTTATTCATTGAGTTGTCAACATACAATACAAAGAACATCTATATATATTGTTCTTACATTAATACAAAGGTAATAAGTATATGGAGGTTACATATGTGGAGAGTCACCACATTACGATGCATTCATAACACTCCCCCTTGACTATCCACATGTTGAAATATAATAGTCTACTGTTCTTTTAATACACTAGGTGATTCTGCCTCGTTAAAAACCTTGCTAGGAAAACCCAGTGGGATAAAACCATAGCTAAGGAAAAAAGAGTGCAGCATGTATTTCCCCCTGATACTTTTGGATCAGGTGTATTGCCTCATTAAAAACCTTACTAAGAAAACCCATTGGGATAAAACTTAGTTAAGGGAAAAAGAGTGCAACTTGAGTAAATCTCCCCCTCATTATAATATGCATCCTTTAAGTAAAGTATGTCCATCATCCTCAAAAGTTGCTCAAAACTTTTGTAGAATGATTTGTCGTCTGATGCCTTGAAGTGCAATCCTTTATATTGAGTAATGTTGTAAAATCTTCTTGTGAGACTTCTAGTGCTTCTTCTTGCGAACAAATACCATAAGATCCAAGACTATTTGTGTTACATTCTTTATATCTACAAGACTAACAGAACTAGCTTTCATAGGTTAGTAAAATATAGACACGTATCATTCTTACCTTTAGGGTATCGACATATCTGCTTTACCATTCAAATGTCTCCTCATTGGACATGTACTATATCATGTTGATCAATTCAAATAAAAAATATATATATTATCATGCATAGCTAGAAAGTTAAGTTAATGCACAATTGCACTTTAGCCATAGTACTTTTGAAATGAGAATCTCTACTTTGGTAGGAAATGATAATAATCATTTCTTATAAAACGTGTCTGAACAACCTTTAACATACTATAAGGTTGAGCTCTCTACATACTAAAATGTCCCCACTAACATCTTCTAGATGTAGTTTGATAGATGAATAAAAGTATGATTACAAATATATTCGAACTTCAAGTCGAGTAATAATTAGACTATGCTAGGGTCATTAAAAAAATCCCCTTCTAAAAGCTCGTCAGTTTCTCTTGATGATGCTTAGACATCATCACTGTAAATTGCGATTATAGTCAAATTTTAAGAAAGATCATTTGATAAAGATGGATAATATTATCAAACTTATATTGCTCTTTATCATAATATATCATGAGTTGTACAACACTCAACTTGACTATTTTAGTTCATATTATCTTTAACTTTATAAAGATACATTCTTGAGGACTTCAAATCAATGCTTCAGGCATTTGCAATCATATACATACTTCTTTCAACTTTGAAAAACAATGTATGTGCATTCACTCTTTAGGAGTTCTATTACATATACCTCCTCATTGATTTCTATATTATATGCAAGGATGTCTTTGAATATTTTTTTTTGAAAGGTGAGAGTCTACTTTGGTTGTGAGAGCAACTCTCACACCCCCCAAACCGGGGGGCCCTAGCCAAGTCTGCCCAGACTACGTTGTCTTAACCGGGCCCGCGCTGATTATCAGACTTGGTTACGGCTTTCCCCCAGAAACCGTTTTGCCTCCACACGAGAAGACTCGCTAGAGTAACAGCCGGATGAAAACCGGGGGCGGGCTCAGGCTCAGGCCCGCGGTCCTTTGTGTCCACGGGTCTCCTCGCCCTCATTGCCCTTACCCCCAAATGCAACAAGTTGGGATAGAACCCGGGTCTCCAAGGAAACCTAAAGTTCTTTCCACCACTATTGTACCATGCTTGTACATTGTACATTAAGATGCCATAATAACCAGACAAAAGTTTTCTATGTATATTTATTGGTGCACAAGAATTACATCCTTAAGATGTTTCAACTAACCTTCTAAGCACTTAAATGCTCTACGATACTCATCAGGAGTTCCAATTATATTCAACGTATTCAAATATGAATTTGTATACAACGATCATATCGTTCTCGAGAACTCATTTTACATGAATTTTGATAATTCAAATCCTTGAGGGACTTTCATGTAAACTTTTAGTATCAAGTGATACATAACATTTATAAGACGCATATCAATTCTCTCTTTATATTACCAGACTAATAAAATATTGGAAAGTCATTACATCCACCACTAGAGAATTTGTCTCATTATGATCAATCATGGGTTTTTGTGAAAATCCTTGTGCACTATATTTGCCTTATCACATTTAATTCGATTTTCACATGATTCGCATAAAAGCCCCATTAATATCCAACATACTTTACAAATTCAGTTGTATGGACTGTTGGTCCGAAAACTTTCCATTTCATTAGAGAATTTGAATCCGCCATACTTTACGTCTTTCCATTTTGGCCAATCATTTATGTATTTTCATTCATAGGCAGATCTTAAATCTTGATCCTCGTCATTTCATCATTTCAAGCGCTATATTATATACAAAAATATAACGACGTCGATTTTGTTTCGATTCCATACATATCTTAGACATGATACAACTTATCTAGATCTATTTATTTTCAGGTACCTGAGGTTCTTCTTGAACCATCATGTCTACTGTCTCTTCAGGAGATCTTATTACTATAACCTCGACTTGACCATCTTAATTACTTGCTCCAATTTTCGAGGAATTTTATTGTTGGAATCAACTAGTCTACCATGCTTTAGGCATGCAATAGACTCATTACAAAATATGTGGTTGTTCTTCTGGAACACTCATCTTAATTGGAGAATTAGCAGTTGGTAAATGTGACATAGTCACCTTCTTAAGGTCAGTGAATGCGCCTGGTAATGGATTCGCTAATCTTTGTAATTGAGTTTTCCTTTGAACTTCTGGTTCATACTTTTAGTTTTGAGGATTAATGATAATTCATAATAACTCATTTATTTTCCAACTGCTTTTTATCTCCCCTTGATGTTGGGAATGTTAATCCATTGAGATGGATATCAATTATTTCGTTATCATGTATTCCCAACCACTTTTTAAGGTCCTTTTTTGTGTGTAGTGGTTGATCAATTTCAATATATACCACACAACCAAAATCTTAGAAAGGACATCTTTGGTTCCTGACCAAAAACCAACTATAATTGGGGAGAAACTATTACAACATATTGGCTTGATGTGAATTAATTTTATTTCATGTAAAATTACATGTACTCATATATAAACATGAACTTGCTCTCATGATTATTGGCTTTGCTATCAATCGTAGACGTTCAGTGATCGTCTTAACAAAAGCAATTCGTGTATGAACATAATCTACAGGAAGTTCAACACTTATTCCGTCGATCATTAATAGCTAGGGAAATAAACTTATCGTCAATACTAATAAATACATGCAATCTGGAATATCGTGCTTGCTATCTTATTAGCTAAGCCATAAATTCGACAAACATCATGTTGTGAATTTGATAACCATTTAGACGATGCATCAATTTAAAACACTAAATGGTATCATGTTGAGATATGCATATCTCTTAATCATTTCCAGAATATTTAGGGATACACACCCTTAATTTGCAAATAAACAATTTCCCTTAAGAGCAAACATAATATGTTATCCGCTAGAAGAATCTTTAAGTTCTTCATTATACATCATCATTGACTCGGTGTGGTCTAACCGGTCATGCCAATAAAGTAAATAATCATGGTCCATAAACTTCTGGTTTATGATCGTATATATATTACTTGCACATATGCTAGTATAAGACATAAGACACGAGATAATGTATAAACTATCATGTTATATCACCATCATTATTTCCACATATAATTCGCATATTATCGCTCCATTTTTTTGTGATGGTCAATCTCATTATTAACTTGGCTATCGTTTAATTTCTAATGGTCGATCTCATTATTACAATGACCATCATTGCAATTTTCTTAACTATGTCCATTATCACGACATTTTCAATGATCTTTATATAATCACATTCACTTTGGGAAACGAAATAAGCAAAATAAGTTTCATAAGTTTTCATTATTTACTCAGTCACACGAATATAAAATTATTTCAATCTTTTCATACTCTCATAATGATACTGCTACTTCAGGAGCGTAACTCATGTGTGATAAATGGGAATTTATATTTCTAGTTTTTGCACTTAATAATTCTTTTCACATCATAATATACATCATAATATGAATTTGAAAGTAATCAAATGACCGAGTCATGTATTATCGATTTAAAACTTTATGATAATTAGATTTAGGGAGTAGGACACTTCGAGTATCATACTAAGTATATATACAATCTTTTGTGAGATTGACAATTAACCACAACATTATGATCAAAACTTAACTCACTCAAAGCAAAAGTTCTTATTCAAATTTAGTGCTAACAAAGTGTGGTATCAAAAACTCATGATCTAAAAACTTCTTGTGCATTGATATTTTCCTAATTCATTTGGGAATATATCATACTCACATAAACCTATGATAATTTGATAACACGGTTTGACCATCTGCAAAACCTTTGTTTATTTGGCATAGAACAACAATTACTCCTAAAAGCAAAAACTTTGTTTATTTGACATAAAACAACAGTTACTCCTAAAAGAATGAAATTTAATAGTTTGTTGTATAGTCTAGGGTTAAAAAAACATATCAAAAGATAATAAATAATTTGTAAAGCTCTAAAAAACCTCGGATAAAATCATATATATGTAATCTAAGATATATAGAACCTTTCAAATTAAAAGCTTTCACGCATAAGTGGTACCCAAGATATATAGAACCTTTCAAATTTCTTAATATATATTACTCAATTTATAAAAATCAATATAAATTAATAACATTAAAAATGAGACCGAAATATCACACTTTAAATTTACTAATGATGTAACTGATGGGTGTTTGAAAATCCTTTAAAGCCTTAAAAGGAATCATTAAATATCACACTTTAAATTACTAATGATGTAACTGATGGGTGTTTGAAAAACCTTTAAAACCTTAAAATGAATCATTAAATATCACACTTTAAATTACTAATGATGTAACTGATGGGTGTTTGAAAACCTTTAAAGCCATAAAAGGAATCATTAATTTATACAATTCACCCCATTCTTATTTATCCCCATATTATTCAAACAAAATTAATAGACATGCTTAAATATAACATTATGGATAAAACATAGGATCAATACCTTAAAATGTAAAATAGCATACATAATTCATGAATAGCCATGAATGTTTACAAAAGTACTTATTATTTCCTTTTTGTTCAATAACTTAAAATGTAAAATTGCTTATTCTATCAACAAACTAAAAAAAAAAACTTTTTCATTATCCATAACATCTCATCAATATTAAATATGAATGGGTAATCTCACAAAAAGATATTACCTTGGATTATAGATAGACTTCTAAAATAATCAAACTACATCCATTTATCGATTATATATAAACTTTTAAAATAATCAAATTGTATTCATCGAGCATCGCCAGTTCTATAACCAGTTTACGATTTAATATTGGGTACTAATGAAAATATAATAATAGAGATTTATTTGAGTCGGTTTACCATTTAATTCAAATAAATTAAGGGACTTTGATCAAACACAAAAAACGGTGTCCCTTCCCTTCTTTTCAGTGATGCTAAACGAAACCCCTAACGTCATCTTATTTGTTAGATTTTCTGATTAAGAAACCCGATCAGGTTATAACAATCATTCACCAAAGTATTATTTTCATAAAGATTTGAGCAACTATAGATAATAGCTAGCTATAATAAAACAAATTTTTCATCCAAATCCCACAAGCAATGAAAATATAATCCTTCAAAAACTAATAATGGAAGCCAATTTTGCAGATGAACAAAGGTGGGTTACAATAAAAAAAATAACCTAAAATTGAAGAAAAAGATTTACCGAAATCATGTAAACATACCTGATTTATTAACAGAGTATCTCTGAAATCCATTGTAAATTGCTTCCTTATTATTCCACCATTATCAAGAAAGTCACTTCTAATTCAAGTGGTTATAACAGCAACGAACTTGTGATAGTTATTTTTTCCCGTTATTCTATAAACGTAGCGGCATCAAGTGATGTTAGACGATGGGTTCAAAATGAAATGGTATACAAAGAACAATGAGCAAACTCGTGCTGATAACGTGTTGTAAAACAACGGTCTATTAGCGACATGAGAACAAGACTATAGAGATCAAGTAGAAAAAGAGAATATGGAGAATGTGAATTCTTATTCATTGAGTTGTCAACATACAATACAAAGAACATCTATATATATTGTTCTTACATTAATACAAAGGTAATAAGTATATGAAGGTTACATATGTGGATAGTCACCACATTATGATGCATTCATAACAAAAACAAATATTAATTGATATAGAACTCTAGATTATATCATAACTAACTAACGTAATATCGTTATAGTGGACATAGTACATCCATTAAAATAAATAAATATAGTTTTGTGTATAAGAATTACACTATGACCTCCGGATATAAAAGTCTGGTTTGAAACTCGGCCCACAAAATTTGTAAATTTTTTTATATTATATATATATCAAAGAAAACATTTATATTTACTTTTAAAAGGTACAATATGTTTTAAGACTTGAAGTTACAACCATTTTAAAAGACCCAAAATTTAAATTCAAACTAAATAACTAATGGTAAAATGACATACTCAATTTTAAAAGACTTCAATTTCGATCATTTTGTTACACTACTTTTGTTTTATTACAATTATCGTCGTAATACAGGTTTTTACTTTTATATGTGTGATTAAGGAGGTTATATTACTTGGCGGATAGGACCCGGTTCTTTTATCTCGCCCAAATCGTATCTTGGGTTTTCTACTTTTATATGTGTGATTAATGAGTTTATATTACATGGTGGATATGACCCCTTTTTTTATCTTGACCAAAGACATTTTTTTAACATTCTCAGGGATGGTTCTGTATGAAACCCTCAACCACGAGCATCATATGTAAGTTAACTAGGATGCCCCGCCCGCGTTGCGAGGCGATGGCCGAATAATTCTCAACCAATTAGAAAAACACTACTATAGTTTTGTTAGAAAAAAAACTAAAACGATAACAAAACCGTAACTTTTAGCTCAAGGCAAATCTGTAATTTGTCAGGAATAGGAATAATGAACGAGTGTTAGACAACTCATTGACAAAAAAATAAATAAATGGAGCCAACCAAATAAAATGAAACACTTTTATAATTTTGCTAAAAATATTAAAACGATGAGAATACTGCAATTTTGAACTGAGGGCAAAGTTGTATTTTATGACTGGGGTAAAATCGTAAGTTCGCAAAAGCTAAAGTGATGACAATACTGTAAATTTGAACCGGGGTATAATATAAATTTGAACTAAGTGCACAATCGTATAACTGGGGCAAAACTATAATTCGTAATTTTAAACTGGGGCAATATCAAAATTTTGAACCGAGGGCAAAATCGTAATTTTGAGTTAGGTGCAAAAGCATAATTTTATTTTGAACTGGGGCGAAAAAGTAATTTTAAAATGAGGGTGAAATCATAATTTTTGAAACGGGGGCAAAATCATATTTTTTTAACTAAGGGTAAAATCGTATTTTTTAGTTGGGGGCAAAACAATTATTTTATTTAGAATTGGGGGCAAAATTATAATTGTGAAAGTAATTTTATTTTGAACTGAGAGCAAAATTGTCATTTTAAACTGGGGATAAAATCGTAATTTTGAATGTGGTGGACAAATCGTAATTTTTAGTTGGAAGCAAAAACATAATTTTATTTTTAACTGGGGCAAAAACATAATTTCAAATCGTAAACTGATGTCGAAAACATAATTTTAAACTGAGGGCAAAACTATAATTTTAAATCAGTGATAAAATCATAAATTGAGTTGACCAATGAAAAAGTGTTAGGCAGCTACACTATTTCCCCATAAAAAACAAAAAAAAAATTATTTTAGTGGCTAGCCCACCAGCCGCCCATTTTCTCCAATTACTTTGAGTTTGTCAATTTTATGATATCAAAGATGTTATTTATCAAGAACGACTCAGAAACCCAACCCAGATTTTATAACAAACCCAAAAGTTACTGAATACATCGATTACACCAAAGAAACAAGACAATACAACTCATAGACCTCTCTACTCTCGATCTGAAAGATTATCAATGAGCTAATCTTCAATCACACCAGGAATCTCACAAGAACGTCTTGATTCAAAACGAATCAAGATCAGAAAACCTAATTCTAGAGAGAGAAACGAGAGAACAATATTGAAGAGAAATATCTTGTTATATTCCTCCAATAATGCAGCTCACTTTGTTTATATAGAAACCCGGTTTGTTACCTGGTTTGTTGATCCACGCGCATAACCCGCCTGAGACTTAACTATGTTTTTTCCTGCTACAGCCACAGCCCACAACTTTAGCCCAACAAGACTTCAGCCTAGCAGCGAAGTAAGCCCAATCTTCCAGTTGAGGTCCAGGTCCAGCTTAGCAACAATATGAAACACAAAACGCAATGCATTAAAACTAGAATAATAATAAAGAAAAATTAAATTGAAACTTAGTTTTTATTTCAACACCCCCCCCCCCCACAATTTAATTTTCCTTATAAAAACACAAAAAACCTTTAAACATATAGCTAAAAACAGGAGCAAAACACCTGACCTTATTCGAGTTGTGCAGTTCAATAAAACACCATTGTAACGCAAATAAGAAACACTCCTAATGTTATTGTAAGACTGACTGAGAACACCTTGGTATGACTAGGACTAGATGCCAAAGCATTGACAAGACTGTGCTTGCAATAAAGACTCGTGTAAACTGTCCCAGAAATTGAACACTGCCACTACTTGCTTGTTCAGTAACGATTCCATGTATAACTCAAGCGCATTGGCTTCCACTTCACTGTGACTGGTGACATCACCATCACCGACTCCATGCCCGTTCTCTAATTATGCCAAATCAGCACCCAAAACCACCAGCAACATTAGCAGGTGCACTGCCAGGGGGCATTTTGGAAAGTTCTTTTGCCAGTGACATCCCAGAACCTTATACAAATTTGTATCCGAACCTAAAACGCTCAAGATTCAACAAACACATGCATCTCCAACGCCTGTGGTACCAACAAGCTCTACCTTAATACCAGCAACTCTTCCCTTAGCTTTATAGCAACAAGCACCACTGCACTAAACTTCCGCATAAGATCAAAAAAGCAAAAGCACTATAGGTTTTGCAACATCAAACCAAGCATTGAGCTATAACTAAAACTATAGCAAGAACCATAAGATTCTATAACAATAGCAAGATAAAAATGATCAAACAATATCGGAAACAATCATGATAGAAGCAAGAATAAAGAACCACAATGTTCTACTACTATACTTGAAACAAACATGGTATAACAAAGAGTCATAAATCTCAATATTTAGAAAGTCGGTTGAAAAACACTGAATTACACGATTAAAAAAAACATGTCAGAAACATATCTGATAAAACTGGTCATATGGGTCAAACAAACCGTCATGATACGGGTCAAACAACCCATCAAGATACGGTCAAATTCACGAACCACACAGTTCAATATCAGAAAACATCAAACACATTTAGCACCAACATATGTGATACAACGCAGAGTCAAAAAACTCTATATAACTCAAAACCAATTAACTAATTAGTCTCAAATACAAGGAAATAAAAATTCATTTGATTAAATCAAATGATCTTTTACCTTAACCGGCCCATGAATCACAAAATACTGAATCACATGATTCACAACTAATCGGATGAAACAAGAATTACATAATTCTTCATCAGATAACAAACACAAAGAACCGATTGAAACCAACACTACGATCTAATGGGACTAGACTCAACGACACGAAGAATCTACAAACGCCCCTAGAACAGTGTGGAAGGAAAAACAAACATCACCTAGACCAGTGAACAAACATCACTACGATCGGCGATAATGTCTCAAAGAGACGAATAAGGACCAAATAAGATCACCAACACAATGATCCTACACAAACCTCACTATGGTCGGACTCAAAACATGAAAACCCCAAGACCAGTGAGATAAAGGCAAACACTGTTGAAGAATACATCTTCAAGAAAGCATAACCTTTACAAGAAACACAATCACACAAAGATTCCAAAACCAAAGGAATACATGACTGTCAAAAAAACCATATACACACATACGATCACACCGAAAAGCCACATAACTTTAAGGCAAACAATATGTCACAAGACATATAAGTCTAACAACAGACTTAGAAAGACAGAACCACACGATCCTGCAACACAATCAAACTAATAATAACAAAAAACAGTCACATGAGATAAAGAACACCTGAACCTCATAACCTAATTGATTGAAACAGATTACATTACATCTCACTAACTACTCCTTTATCACAAAACCATCCGAACCATGGAAATGTATTTTCAAGAAATATACAGTAGCTTTAATAAAACCAATACAATCACATAAAAAAGCCGTTATAAAACTTGAAGTAGAGCAGAAGGCTTTAAATCCACATTCAATGTCAAAAGATCATGTGCCATGAAATATATACCACTAGATCAGAACATACAAAGACTCATATGTCACAAAATCTACATCATATCAGATTCATCACGTTTTGTGAAACAACTTGTACATTAACACAATAATGAACCTCTGCACTATAACATGTGACAACAAGAAGCTCACAATGTATAACACAACTCAACACTCACAAATTGCTAAACAAACGTTATAACCTCAACTAATCCTATAATGATAAATTTTTAAATACAACATATCAGAAGACACATTAGTATATAATTTTTTGCAATCAAAGAAACCAAAAATATTTTTTCAACATGAAAACGAACAGCACAATTCTACTAACAAGTTTAAACTCAACACCCAAAGTATATATCAGCAACAAATACGAAACCAATCTGAATGTTTAACAAAGAATCACAAGATTCTATAACACTATCCCAACTAGACAAAGCCTCTCAAACATCCAAGTATACACATCTCCTAATCAGACTATCATCAGGACAACAACATCCTACAAGACCTACAAATAAGCTTGCAATCGAATAAAAGAACTGACAAGAACTTAGAGATACTTGAAATAAATTTATGAGAAAAAAAACACCAAACTGAGAGGAATATCTGAGATATGAAGACGAGTTACAAAACTCAACAACTAAAATCACGGTCAAAACAAAGAATCACACGACTCTCAACACACAAGACACGTGAACGAATAACACAGAACCACAAGATTCCACAAAACCATCAGAAGCAAATTCTGATACGAAGGAGATAACCATATGCTTCAAAAAACCAATGTACTAAGACACAACAACATATAACCTATACACTAAAGATGACGTCATGTGATGCAAACCAATATGCCAGATTAAACAAAACAGAACAGAACAGTTCAAGACATAAAACTGATAGCAAATAGGTTAAAACATGCTATATCAGATAAGGACTCCTTACCGACAATCACAATGATTGAAGCAAGACATGCTAGTCAACAATACAGGTTCCTATATATGAACACCATGGTTCAACTGTCCAAGAAACAAGAGCATAGACATAACAGCACACAGGTCAAGTAAAAACAATATTAAACCTAAACATGCAAAAGATCCAACAGGATATCCACAACGATCATCAAAACCAAATTACATGACGTTTAGTTTACAAATTTTGTAAGAAAGATGGTTGAAGAAGTAACTTTCAACTAAAACCGTCATTTACAAAAAAAACATGTAAAACAGGTTATGAGAAGACGGATGACAGTAAACCTTCACCATAAACATCCTGAATAAAACAAACAGATTGGCTATGCTTCTTGAAGTAACAGTTACAAAACAGCCAGAAAACAACCACTACTCAACTAAGCACAGACCCACAGAGTGAACCCTCTCTGTATCCCCAATATCAATAACCGGTCCTCACTACCCCGACATCAAACTACTAAATCAATAGAAATAAAGATAAAAAAAACAGATAGGAACAAACTCACAGGTTGCGCTCCAAGCTAGATCAATCTTGTAACCTTCTAGGGTTACAAAGAGATGATCAGAAACTAAGAGAATAATGACAATCAGTTGGTTTGCCTCACAACCTTCTAGGGTTGTAAAGACCAATAGGATTCTTCACCTGGATAAGTCGCCAAACACTGATAGCATACCCAAGTTAGTTCTAGCAAGACTGAACGCATTCCTTGCACCTTCCTCGTCAATAAACTGCTGATCAATATCGAACACATGATCAGGTATCCTGATCACATCCTCCCTATACGCTATGTTAGTTCGATCATTCATTCTCCGGTAAGCAAACTCACCCTTCCTTCTAACAAAATCCCATTAACATTCCAAAAAAAATGGGGTTTGATAATCATTAACCATAAAATACCCAAACAGAGGAACAAGTAATGGCCCCATTGAACTTATTAACAACAACAAGTGATAAAGGCACAAATTCTTCAGCCTTCAGCAAACCCTAGGCTAGAATTTCAAATCATAAATACCAGAATCGGACTTCAATTCTGACATAGAACTTCATCTAAACTTGATTTAACATCAAGAAGCACAAGAATAGTCACCAAATCTGGAATCCTTCACACCAGATTTTGAGATTAAATCTCAAATATACCTCTAAACAGAGCTGAAGAGAACAAATCAGGTCCTCGACTTCGTCATTGATCAAAAGAAAAACTAAAGGCCACAAAATTCTTGAGTTCAGATCTAGACTTCATTTATCGAGAACCACCAATCAACGCCTGGATTCAAATTGACAGAAAATCGAGAGTAGACGATCCCTAACAATAAGTTTATTCAAGATCTTAATAGTAGAAGTACTCTAGCGAACTCAACAAGCCTTTAGCAACAGCGGAAGAAACCAAATCGAACCATCACCAATGGACCAGAGCTCTGTGCTCTCATACCATGTCAATTTTATGATATCAAAGATGTAATTTATCAAGAACGACTCAGAAACCCAACCCAGATTTTATAACAAACCCAAAAGTTACTGAATACATCGATTACACCAAAGAAACAAGACAATACAACTCATAGACCTCTCTACTCTCGATCTGAAAGATTATCAACGAGCTAATCTTCAATCACACTAGGAATCTCACAAGAACGTCTTGATTCAAAACGAATCAAGATCAGAAAACCTAATTCTAGAGAGAGAAACGAGAGAACAATATTGAAGAGAAATATCTTGTTATATTCCTCCAATAATGCAGCTCACTTTGTTTATATAGAAACCCGGTTTGTTACCCGGTTTGTTGATCCACGCGCATAACCCGCCTGAGACTTAACTCTGTTTTTCCTGCTACAGCCACAACCCACAACTTTAGCCCAACAAGACTTCAGCCCAGCAATGAAGTAAGCCCAATCTTCCAGTTGAGGTCCAGGTCCAGCTTAGCAACAATATGAAACACAAAACACAGTGCATTAAAACTAGAATAATAATAAAGAAAAATTAAATTGAAACTTAGTTTTTAGCCCATTTCACCAATCATTGAATATCACTATTACCGTCCTAAAGTTTGTATGTATTAAAAATAAAAATGAAAATGAAAATAGAAAAAAAATTACAAAAACATATTTAAGTTAATAGAAATATTTAAAGAAGTCCAACCCGGACCGTTTGATCCACGCTTAATACCTACCTTAGTTTTGGCTGTATCAAAAACACACATCGGCTTTTTTAACTTATTCGTTTTGTCATATTATTCTAGAATCATAAAATTGTGTTTGAAAATTTTGATGTCGAGTTGGACTTTCTTCAGAATGACGACTAAGGCTCTTTATCGAATAAACATCAAAACATGAAGAATAAATATTGAATATATAATATAAGAATATAAAAAGAAATAAGACAAATTAGACGTGGCATGAAAAAAGAATTGACCTACCACAACTCGAAGAATAAAACCAATATTGGGAATATTAACGTTTAGGTTTAAATCTCACACCACTAATGGTATGGTTTAATTTACGATGAGTCATATCATGATTCTATATTAATATATGTTTTAAAATACTATTGCTTTGCATAATCGGTAAGCAATAAATAAAGGTTGATGAGATATCATGTTTATTTGTACGAATTACAGAGAAACTGAATATGGAAAATCAAAGAGTTAATTACACGTATAACTCATGGCCTCTTAAAAGTAAATATGTTTGGGTAGTAATAGGTTTGATACTTTAAATTTTGCTAAAATGAGCAAAATGTATTTTTTATAACTAAAGGGATTATTTTTGTGATAAACTCTTTTTTGAAAAAGTAAACTTCATTAACGAACCAACCGACCAACGAAACGTAGGGCCAAATAAAGGATCTCGATTTACATATACTACTAATTACATCAATCGGTCCAAATAAAGGATCTCGATTTACATATACTACTAATCCGTAAAAATCATGCGTTTATTTCGCTAACAATATCATCGATCCGAACTTGCTTGTCTTCAAAACGTTGTTTATTCTGCGCACTCCATAAGCTCTAGCATCCCACCCTCACGATCCCAACAAACATTTCTTTCTCAGAACCGGAAAGCCCCACAACATTATGAATATCGAGTAACTTTATTACCGAACTAGAGTTAAACGGAGAGACCTTGCACCATCTCAAAAACGCCTACCATACACGATCTGCAGTACTACATCTCACGAATAAGTGATCAGCGCTTTCTTCCCCAGGTGTTAGTTGAATTTGAGTGAGTGGTGGTGTTTTAAAGATCTCTTGCGATGTAAGTAGGGTTTGTTGTTGTTGTGGTGGTGAGATATGTAGTGGTTAAAGATGTATTGGTGATGGTTGTCTGGGTGGTGTTGGTTTTTTTGGTGGTGAAGGTTGTTTTGGTGGTGAAGGTTGTTGTGGAGGTGTTGGTTGTCATGGAGGTGATTGAATTGGTGATTGTGGTGTTGGCTCAGGTGGTGGTGTTGGTGGTTTTGTGGATTCTTTGGAAGGTTTCTTCTTCAAGACATTCTTCGGCTTAGAAATCTTTGGAGTAACTTTCCGTATCTTTGGAAACACAACTTTCTTTCTTGCCCCAGCTTTCTTTCTACCACTAGAAGGTGATTGCGAATCAGAAACATGTTGCATGTTGCGGAGATGGCACATATGGAGCATCTTCCTTCTCTTGCCTCTTTCTCTTTCTCAACAACTTCTCTTTCTCTGTCTCCGCTTGAATTCTTTTCAACCTTTCAGTTTCATCAATTTCATCATCTGAAGAACTCGAAGAGCTTGTAGTGCCCATATTAACATCATCACCTTCAACGTCATCAATTACCTTCTCTTTCTCAGCTTCCACATTAACCACTTGCTCAGTATCTAAAACATCAACGTTAAACATCAAATGATCAGCATACAGATCTTCTTCTGCAGTTACAACTGGCTCATCTTCCTCAGGCTCATCAACAAGCAATGTCTTTGTCACTTTCTTTTGTTTCTTCTTTGGCAGTGATGATGGCCCCTCACCCTCTTGTACTTTAGGGGTAACCTTTCTGCCTCTCCTCCTTGGTTCTTTGACAAACCGGTCATTTCTGGTGGTTTTGAACTCCACGAGAGTTTTTAGCTCTTCAGCATAGGCTGCTTCCTTCATTTCTTCTTCGTTTCTCCAGGTTTGATTATCAACTGGATCAGGATCAACGTAGTTTGCATCCTTTATAAATCCGAAGAATTCAGCACCTATCTTTGGTTCTGGATGGTTTGGGTGATATCTCACAAGCTGCTTTAGAGAATCGTTGCTCATGTGTGATTGCACTAACATATCATTCTTCAAATCACATTCAATCTCTGGATATGCATGATCGATCATCATCTGCACAAACCTTGGATACATCCAAGTCTTGCTCTTTGTAGTGATATTCTCGGCCATATAATGAAAGACAATATGTGAGAAGTTATATTTCATGTTTAACACCAATGCAGTGACCATGTTTATCTGATAATCGCGTAAATTATCGTAACTTCCCTTAGTATGGCTAAGTGACATCAATATATAGTGAATAATAAACTTGTAGGGTTTCTGAAATTTTGACTTCAAATAATTTCCAACATTCAATGCACCCTGGTAACCCATCCTGAGCATGCAACCCTTTACCATCCTTTCTGGAAACTTTGTTGGAGACTCTGCATCGTCCGGGAAATTCACAACCTCACGAATAAGCGCCTCAGTAATTACAATTTCCTTCTTCTCATTATTCACCTTCACAATTGACTAAATTGTTTTGTTTGCCTCATCATACTTTGAATGCTTCCAGAACCGCTTAATATGTGACTTGTACAATGGACGTTGATCAGTCAAGGCCTTTTGAATAGGAATACGACCCATGAACTCCAAGATGCTGCTAAACTTAGCCAATTCAGTATTTTTATGCACATCCAAGTCACAATAGCTGTTGTGAAGAGGATCAAAGATCACACTTGAACCCTGCACATAAAAAACAGCATACAATAATCAATCACTTAGAAATTTCAACAACAAACACTTTCAAATGAAATTACAAGCGAAATCACTCTAAGTACACTTAGGAGCGGAATCACAGAGTGATGTAAGAGCGAAATCAGCAAGGATGTTTAGAAGCGAAATCACACAATATATGTAGGAGCGAAATCACTGTTGGTGTCTTAGAAGCAAATCAGGTTTAACATTTTGAGCGGAATCTCCTAACACTCATTTTGGGGTGAAATCACAGACAAACATCTCAAAACTCATCAAATTATGAAATTGAAACCATTAATCTGTTAATTTGTTAATTCCGATTAAAGGGTTTGTTTTGATTTCATTTTTACCCATTAAAACAGTACAGATCTAAGATTATGCATCCTGGGCATCGACAAACATCATCAAAACCTAGATCTAATACAATTAACACACAAATACACCATCTAATCATCAAAACGACAACATTCATATGATCTTTTGTTCAGATTTAGCAGTTTAAAACCCTAAAACTACGTTTTGTTCATCAACTGTTGCCGACAGTTCAAATATCTCAAGATATCAGTCAAATTAGAACATCAACTACGTTGCCCATGATTACTAACTGAGATAATAACAAGATCTGAAGAAAATTAGGCAGCAATTCGCTTAGAACACAAGGTTTTGGGGGATTCGCTAGAATTCGCTGAGAGAGAAGTAAGTTGGGGCGAAAACAGATAAGTGACAATAGGAGCGAAATAAGATGGCTTATATAGCCGGTCTGATTTCGATCGAAATAACCCAAAGTGTCTCTCGAGCGAAATCACTAAGAAGCTACGAGCGAAATCAAGTCTTGAAGCAGCTTAGGAGCGAAATCAGCTTTGAGTGCCATTGTGAGCGAAATCAATGTTTAGTGTGTTGTAGGAGCGAAATCAGAACATAATTTTCAAAAAATTTTAAGTTTTAACCTTTTCTGATTGTTCACTTACACACCCAGTTAACCAAGTCTAAGTGAATGACCTTGGTCAACTGTTTGGTCTACCAAGTCCAAGTTAATGACCTTGGTTGACCAGTTTATGAAGTACGCTGACGTTTTGATCTGAAAACAGTTCAAATTAATGAACTTTCGAACATTTTGAGCTTTCAAACACTTTTCAAACTGTCAAACAATGTACCAATCACAGTTTAGGTATCTCCGGCTTACCCAACCCTTCATCAAACAGACATGATCTGCACAAAGCTTTGATCGTCTGATTCCCAATGTCGGTTGTCGAAAATAAGATGAACAAATAAAATCTTTTGGATTTTGTAACAGGATAAACTGAAATATGTACACACAATCTTTTTTGTGAGCGTGTTAGGGGATCATATCAGCATTTAACAGAACACAAGCACCGTTAAGCTACAATTTCATACCAAGCCTTAAACAATTCGCGTAGATTGCCCATATACTGATCCTCTTAAATTCTCACAGAACTTTCAATCTGTCCGGGATACGGAATTAATGTATTAAGACTTAAACCTTTACATGTGTCCCACCTCAGTATATACTCCCGTATCCAGATCCCAGTATTTAGTCTTACAGGTGAGTATACCTAGATGATATTGGTAATGGGGTGATTTGCGAGGGCCGTGAGAGCTCAGGTCGATACTTCCGTATACGCAGAGAGATGACGACTTCGACTTTGGTGGGTCCCCTTTGGGGATCTTCTTTACAACAGCACATGATTATCATTTTGCAATGTTTAATCATTTTTTATGCTGAGGGGAGGCTTTACGAGTAAAGCATATGCGTAAAGTATTATCCGGGGACTAGGTCAGTATTTCATACAGCAGAAGTCCCGGGATAATACCCCAGATATCACTAAGCATAAAGACCTAGTATCTCAGAATAAGGGACCTTTCAAATGAGATTTCAGGGGTTACCCATATATCCTGGAGGTGTTCCCCACGTAAACGCAAGTAAATTTTAGATTTATATCCCAAACTGATCTACTGATTTTGCAAAAACCTATTGGCACATCTTTAGCGAGACTGCTTAATTGCATTTTAAACGTTACATTTCTTTAGCGTACTGTGTCCGTCTAGCTGATGTACTATCATTTCCCTATTTTACACAACCTCTTTTTGAAGTTTTCTAATGTTTTTGGATTTTTGAATTTAATCATGTTTTTGTATTTTTCTGCGAATTCCTCCCCCTAAAACTAAAACATATTTTTGTGTTTTTGTTTTTATCGAAAAGCAGAAAATAAACTGTACAGTAAATTGACAACACGACATGGTTCATGTCTGATCGCCGCCCTCCTCTGCTTCACATTCTACTACCCTCCCAGAACTCAGATTTTTTAACCCATTCAGTTTTAGAAGATAGCAAAATCTCTTTTTGTCAAAGGGTTTTGTATAAAAATCAGCTTTCTGATCATCGGTGTGTATGTGCGCAATCCGAATTAACTTCTTCTCGTGACAATCACAGATGAAGTGGTGACAGATTTCAATATGTTTAGTTTTTGAATGGTGAACCGGGTTTTAGTGATGTTTATAGCTGCTTCGTTGTCCACATAGATCGGAGTATCCAAGAACTGCAAACCGAAGTCGCGCATTTGCTGTTGGATCCAGAGGATCTATGAGCAACAGCTGGAGGCTGAAACGTATTCAGCCTCACACGTAGAAAGCGCCACTGCGGTTTGTTTCTTGCACTGCCAGGTAACGAGTCGAGTTCCAAAGAACTGACACCCAACAGTGGTGGACTTAGCATTCTACTTGCAGCTTCCAAAACCAGAATCAGCGAAACCTGATAGGGAGAAGTCACCCAAGCGAGGATACCACAAGCCGATGCTTGGGCAGCCTTTCAAATACCGTAAGATACGTTTGACAATAGTCAGGTGTGACTGCTTCGGGCTCGACTGATATCTGGTACAGAGACATGTCGGGTACATGATGTCAGGCCGGGAAGCTGTGAGATACATCAGAGATCCAATGATTGATCGGTACAGTGTCTCATCCACTTTCACTCCACTTTCGTCTGGACAAATCCCGTGGTTCTGTGCAAGGGGGTTGATGCAGGACTGCATTCAGTCATGTCGAATTTGTCAAGCACGTCCTTCACGTATTTCGTTTGGTGAATGAAGATTCCATCGGGCATTTGCTCCACCTGCAGCCTAAGGAAGAACTTCATCTCCCCCATCGAACTCATCTCAAACTTTTTCTTCATCACTTTCTCAAACTCTTTACAAAGATCATCGTTGGTGGAACCGAAAATGTGATGCGTGTGTAGTGTAATATATTTTAGATGTATATTTTAAGCCCTTTGTACACTTTTAGCCATGTTTTAAATTTATAAAACACGATATTTACTAACACTAAAGACACATATGGGCAAGTGCACCCATCGTAGACGTAGTATAGTGTTGGTAAGATACCGAGGTCGTCCAAGGACACAAGAGCTTTTAGTACCGATTTATCCTCAACGTCTAACCAAATCAAAATGTTAGAAAAGATTTTTAAACTAAGAAAATAAAAACTAACTAAATGCTGAAAATAAAATAAAATAAAAAACAGATAGACAAGATGAATCACTTGGATCGGACTCGTGTATTAGTATAACCTTTGATTATTTTCGCACTTTTGCACTTGTTTAAGAGATTATCTTAGTTATTGTAGTAGGCCCCTCTTTTGAAGGCAACGTTACCCTCAACCCAGTAGTTTGAGTCTGCAAGGATACAATCCTAAAGGGTCGGATTATTGAAAGATAATGAATTAAGTTATTAATGCAAATTTTGGTAGGCCCCTCTTTTGGAGGTGATGTTACCACCGACTAAGTAGTCTGAGTCAGCAAGGATACAGTCCTAAATAGCCGGGTTATAGTATTAATAGTAGTTAACTTTTAAGGGGGACAAAGAGTTTGGATCCCCGCCATCCAATACCTATGGGCATTGAAGGAGATCCTACTAAATTTGACCCAGGTCCCTTGCAGGACCTCTAAACGCTGAACAAGGGCAAGACCCTTACCAAACCGTTCCCTTAACCCCCGACCAGGTAGCCAACATACCTCCATATAGACCGTGGAGATATGAATGGTGAAAATCTTTTATTTTATACAGACAGTAAAATAATGCCAAGACACCACGGACAAACGATAAGGAAGAATCACCTTCAACATAAGCAACTAGTTATTAAAGTCATTAATACAAAACCAAATAAAAAGTGCAAAAGATTAAAAATAAAAAGTATTATACTAAACACTTGTCTTCACCAAGTGATGTAAGAGACTTAGGCAAACATGGCCTTGATTGTCAAGAACTCTTACGATCAATCTTGGATCCCGAGACGACTCACACACTCTATGATGGACAATGGATGATGGTGGTGGATGATGGTGTTATGGTGGTGGTGGGTGGTGGATGAAGTGTGAGAGAGGTGGTGTGCCAAGGGATGAGTTGCAATGAAACCAAGCACCCCTATTTATAGGCTGAACAGAAGGCTGGGCACGGCCCCGTGTCCGCTGGGCACGGCCCCGTGCCTGTCTGACACTCTCTCTCTTCATTAATTGTAATTCGCAATTACAATTAATGCGCCTGCAGTACTTTCGCCACGCCCCCGTGTTCACTGGGCACGGCCCCGTGGTGGGCAATAGAAGCTTCTACTGGTTTGTCTTTTATGCTGCTTCTTGGGCACGGCCCCGTGCTGGCTGAGCATGGGGCGTGTTCAGTCTTCTGCCTTCTCTATTTTGCTTGGGAGGATGCTGTCGAGGGGTCGGGCAATCCACTTATGTTCCTTTTCTTGTATTTATGTTTGATTTATCTGTCTTTTTGCTTCTTTTGTTAATTTGAGCTCATTTAATCCTGAAAATACAAAAGGAAGACAAAAACACTCTTTTTCCAACATTAGTACTTAAAAAAGGGTTAGTTTTATGCCTCATTTGATGTAATTTGTATGTTGCATTTTACACACATCAAATACCCCCACACTTGAGTATTTGCTTGTCCTCAAGCAAAACTCTTTAATATGTGGCTTACACTCCCAAATGGAATGGGTAGAAGAGAAGGTTTTGGCTTGTCATAGAGTGCCGGGAATCCAAGCTCTTTATTGGGTTTTATTTTTATTTATTTACAATCCTATTCGTTATGATTTATTTAGAACGTTTCATAAGAGAAATTACTTATTTGGGCATAGCATGCCTTTTTAAATTTCTATTTATATACAAGTTCACATACCTCACGGGGGAAATCACTCACACTCGGCCGAAGGTGTATTTTTTTTAGTGAATCACTCGAGAGCGGCATGGAACTTATTCCTACCATAGGCTTGCCAAGCAATCAATCCTCCTCCTTTTTAACTTTTTACCTTTGTAAATATCAAGAGGACTTTTTGGGTAAAGGCTTGGGCTAAAGGTGGGTAGTTGGGTTAGTGGTTAGTAAAAGGGCGAAAAGCATAGAAGCGTCGGTTTTCGTAAAACATTTTGTTTTAGTGACTTTTTATTCTTAATGAAGTGTTTCTTCAAACAAGCTTTTGTTTTAAGAGCTTTGTTTGTTTATTTCTAACTTCATTCATCATTTTTTTTTGAAGTCACACGAAAGCCGAGCTTGTTACTAAAATAAAGGGTAAAAATAAAAAAAAAGGTTTTTGGTAGGTAAAAGGGTTTTTAGGGTAAAGAAATGAAAGGTTTAGGCTCAAAGGGGTTAACTATGGGGAGTTTTTGGGTAGGTGAAAAGAAAAAAAATTAATAAAAAATAATAAAAATAATGGTTTTGAAAGAAAAAGGGTTAGTCCTAATGCCTCCATCATTTACTTACTTGGGTTTAAGTTGGTAAGGACCGGGAATGAATTGTCGTGGCAAGTTCTAGAGTCGTAAGAACCAAGCGGCTATTCACACAAGAAACGAAAAATGAGCATTTAGCGTAAAGATGTATATTTGTATGCTTAATAAAGGCTCAAAACTCACTTTTTGTGGGAATGGGTTTTTCTATGTGATCAAGTATATATAATCGAATTTTAACTAAGCTTGTCATGCCGTTTCATAATTTCCTTATGTTGGTTCTTTTTATCTTGACGCTATCGGTTGTAAACTTGTAAAAATATAACCTTGTTAGTCTTAGAATTCCCAACTTAAACTTTAGACAAGTAAAAAAACTGAAAATTTTTGAAAAAATTTGGGGTGATTAGCGGTTCCAATAGAGTTTTGTGTAAGGCTTGTTATTAGGACTTGCAAAATTTCAAGGTTTTAGCATCCCCCCCACACTTAAATTACACATTATCCTCAATGTGTCCCAAAAATAAATTTTTAGCTTGATTAGATGTGTAACATGGTGTTAAAAGCAAAAAAAATTATGTTACTGGCAGTCTGGACACGGCCCCGTGTCCGTTGGACACGACCCCGTGGTGAACTGCCAGTAATGAAAACTTACAGAAGATGGACACGGGGGTGTGTTGCCTAGACACGGCCCCGTGTCTGGCAAAAATCTGCAGGACAGTAACCAAACAGCAGGTCTGGGAGGTGAGCACGGGGGCGTGTCGGCTGGACACGTCCCCGTGTGGATAGTCTGTAAGCCTAAAAATAATTCCCTTCCTCCAGTTTTTCCATCCTGGCCTTATGAGTGCTAATGCTTAGCACTCTAAGCCTTGGTTTGTACCTGTTTCATCACTACATACCACACCAAGTAATACCAATATCCTACATTACCATCGTTAATTGTTCAAAGCATAAAGTAAAAGAAAATAAAAGCAGAAAATAAAGTAGTTAAGGAAAGTAAATTGTTCAACACTTGGCACGCAGGCCACAAACTGTTTCGATAGATAAAGGGACTTTAACCTGTGGGCTCGCCATCAACCCGCTCCTGCTCCTTCAACCCCCTAGTCCATGTCCTCATCGTTGTCATCACCTCCGTCCCCATGACCCGCCATATACTCCCGGATGCTGCCGATGTCGTCTTGTATATCGTTGATGTTTCGTTCGATAGCTCCGACCCGGTGATATGTATTGTTGGCAAGGTTGTAGGTGTTCCTGGTACACATGAGGTTTTCCTGCAAAAGATCATGTAAACTTTGAAAGTTAGGAAAACCGCCTCCTTGTGAGGAGGATTGACCCGGATCACCATGGGGTTGATACTGGTAGTAAGGAGGTGGTGCGTGAAGAACTAGGGCCTCCTGCGGGTTCCATGCATGGCCTTGCATCCTCTGGAAGCTCACTGACCCGTCTTCCGCCTCATAAAGTAAGTTCATGGCTCAGCAAATGTGGTAGTCAACTCGTGCCGACCATGGGCTTCTTTCAAAGGACCTAGGGATGTGCGTGAAGTGCTTGAAGAGGCGGTACACACACCCTCCAAAGAAGATAGGTGTTGGAGCACGAGCAAGGCGGTTCAGATGCATGTTTCGCAGTAGGAGATAGGGAACATCAAGGGGCTTTTGGTTGTGGATGCAGTGAAGGACAACCAAATCTTTCAACCCTACAACGCCATTACTGTCGTGACGTTGGGTAAGAGAGTAGGTGAGGAGCCTGTTAATGTAGCGATAGAGTGGATCCCTCAGCTTAGTACTCTTGGTGCTGCTAGGGTTGTAGATTCCTTCACCGATTTGAGCCCATGCAGCTTGACATTCATTTTCATCCAAATCTCCTAATCCCTCGGTATTTTCCTCATTTCCCGATTCTTCTTCAGCGTACAATCCCACTATTGCTCCAAACTGTGCCATAGAGATCGAGTACCTCGTCCCACCACATCGAAATGCAACCCCTTCATTATCAAACGGGTCACACCTTGAAGTGAAGGTAAAAGTACTATAGAACTCCATGGTGCATTGATGCACCGACCAAAGCCGAGTGGTTAATGCAACCCTTAGTGGTCCTGTAACGATGTTGTTGAATCGGTCCAGCTGGTTTACCAAGGTTAACAGGTCCATGCATGCTCGTCTGGGGTACTCCTAGGGCCTTGTTTGAAGTAGCTCGTATCTTGCCCTAGCATCGAGCTCACTTGCATTGAACTTTGTGAACTTTGCCATCTGAAAGAATAGACCAAAAGTTAGCACGAAACAGTTAGATTTTGAAAAGAAACTGCAAACAGTGGGCTGGACACGGCCCCGTGTTCAGCGGGCACGCCCCCGTGTCCAGGCGTCTGTTACTCAAAATCTTCATTTTTCGTCCCGGTCCCGAAAATATGAAAATTTTTAGCCAAGTAGGAGCGGTTTCCCCCGAAAATGAAACCCCAAGTGCCTTTTTTCTCAAAACAACCCGTTTACCCTTTAAATTTTATCTTTTTCGGTTGAAAAACAAGGGTTTGAGGGTTTAGTGAGAAATCGGGCAAATCTATCAACAATACAAGTGTATTTACTTCCCATTATACTAATCTAAACTAATACTAACAGATTATATAAAAAATTTGGAGTTCGATCCGGATGAACTTGAAGAACCCTAGATTTTGCCCCAAATTTTGATGTTTAACTACATGCAAGTAACTAATCTAGCCACTAATGATGATAGAATCATACTTTGATGTTGTTAAACGTGGAGGTAACGTCGGAAATATGCGGAAAATCGCCTTGAACCAGAGCGTTTTCGGCGAAACGGGGCGTGTGGAATGAGGTAACTGTTATGAATTGAGGGTTTTATCCCGACAGTTGCGTCGACACGGCCCCGTGTCCAGCGGACACGGCCTCGTGCCGAGCAAAAAATTTTTTTTTGTTTTGTGCTCGTGTGAGTGCCCATTTTTCCGAAAACATGGTTAGAATACTTACCGGTTTCGATGTATACTCACTTGTTCGTAGCATGTCGGGTATGATGTGGATGCTTTTCATTCGTCAACCGTTTGAAGTGAGATCTCTTCCTCTTCATCCTCAATGGATCCTCGATAGAGTTTCAGCCGTTGGCCATTGACTTTAAATGGAATTCCATTTCGAGCTTTAATTTCTACTGCACCGTGAGGAAAAACATGGGTGATGGAAAAAGGTCCTGACCACCTAGATTTTAGTTTGCCAGGAAATAATCGAAGTCATGAATTAAACAACAGAACTTGGTCTCCTACTCGAAATTCATTAGGCTTAATATATTTATCGTGCAATTTTTTCATTCTTTCCTTATAAATTTCAGAGTTAGAGTATGCATAATTCCTTAATTCGTCTAATTCATTCATTTGACAAAGTCGATTTTTACCCGTAGTTTCTAAATCTAGGTTTACGTTTTTTATTGGCCAGTAGGCCCTGTGAGCTATTTCTACTGGCAAATGACAACTTTTTCCATAGACGAGCTTATATGGGGTTGTGCCTATAGTGGTTTTATAAGCAGTTCGAAAAGCCCATAAAGCATCATCTAATTTATCAGCCCATTCCTTTTTATTTAAACCTACGGTTTTTTCAAGTATTTGTTTTAAACCTCGGTTAGTCACTTCGGCTTGTCCATTTGTTTGAGGGTGATACGCTGTTAAGATTTTTTCGAGTTGATGATTGCAAAAATGGGTACCTCTATCACTTATCAAAGCTTTTGGTGTTCCGAAACGAGAGAATAACTTTTTCAGAAATTTTACCACTACTCTTCCATCGTTTGTTGGAAGAGCTTCGGCCTCTGCCCATTTAGACAAGTAATCAACTGCCACAAGTATATATTTGTTTCCTTTTGACGGTGGGAAAGGTCCCATGAAATCGAGTCCCCACACATCAAAAATTTCACAAACGAGAACGCCATTCTGAGGCATTTCGTTTTTGGAAGAAATATTACCTGATCTTTGGCAAGCATCACATGTCTTTACAAGATCTTGTGCATCTTTGTAAATGGTTGGCCAATAAAATCCTGAATCAAATACCTTTCGTGCGGTACTAGCGGCACCATGATGTCCTCCGTATGGACCTTCATGACAATGACGGAGAATTCTTCATGCTTCATTACCATGAACACACCTTCGGATGAGTTGGTCGGCACACATTTTGAAAAGATAAGGATCTTCCCAAAAGTAATGCTTTACATCAGCAAAGAATTTCTTTCTTTGATGATGCGGCCATCCTTTGGTGACTACACCGCTAGCTAAGTAATTAGCATAGTCGGCATACCATGGTTCTTGTCTGCTCTCCATCATTTCCAAGGACTCTGTGGGAAATTTTTCGTTGATTTGTTCGTCCCTGGTTGCCTCCAAAGCTGGGTCTTCTAGGCGTGAAAGATGATCTGCAGCAGTGTTTTCTGCTCCTCTTTTATCTTTGATTTCAATGTCGAATTCTCGGAGGAGTAGAAACCATCTGATCAAACGAGGTTTTGCGTCTTGTTTCTTGAAGAGGTATTGGAAAGCTGCATGATCTGTATAGACTACAGTTTTAGAAAGAACAAGGTAAGAACGGAATTTATCAAAAGCAAATACCACAACTAGTAACTCTTTTTCAGTAGTTGTGTAATTTTCTTGTGCATCGTTAAGTGTTTTACTAGCATAATAAATTGGGTGGAAATGCTTTTCTTTTCTTTGTCCCAAGACTGCTCCAACAGCAAACTCACTTGCATCACACATGATTTCGAAAGGAAATTTCCAATCAGGGGCTATCATGATAGGTGCATTGACTAGCATTTCCTTGAGGGTTAGAAATGCTTGATTGCATTCCTTGTCAAAGATGAAAGGTGCATCTTTTTCAAGTAATTTTGTTAGAGGTCTTGAAATTTTCGAAAAGTCCTTGATAAACCTTCTATAAAATCCGGCATGCCCTAGGAAACTTCTGATTGCTCTAACGGAGGATGGTGGAGGTAATCGAGAAATAGTTTCTATTTTTGCTCGATCAACTTCCATTCCTTCGCTTGAGATCTTGTGACCGAGTACTATTCCCTCTGTTACCATGAAATGGCATTTTTCCCAGTTAAGGGCGAGGTTAGTTTCCTCACATTGGGATAGCATTCGTTTAAGGTTATCGAGGCATTGGTCATATGAGTCTCCAAAGATAGAAAAGTCGTCCATGAAGACTTCCATTGTCTTTTCTATCATGTCATGGAAAATGGCCACCATACAACGTTGGAATGTTGCAGGTGCATTACATAGACCGAATGGCATGCGTCGATAGGCGAAAGTTCCGTAGGGGCATGTGAAAGTTGTTTTTTCTTGGTCTTCAGGTGCTATCGGGATTTGAAAGTAACCTGAAAAACCATCCAAGAAACAGTAAAATTTATGACCGGATAGTCTTTCTAACATTTGATCAATGAAGGGCAAAGGAAAGTGGTCTTTCCTTGTTGCTTCATTTAATCATCTATAGTCTATGCAAACTCTCCATCCTGTGACGGTTCTAGTCGGTATTAATTCATTTTTTTCATTAGTTATTACCGTCATGCCTCCTTTCTTTGGGACTACTTGGACGGGACTTACCCATGGACTATCGGAGATAGGATAGATTAGTCCGACGTCAAGTAGCTTGATGACCTCATTTTTAACCACTTCTTGCACATTTGGATTTACTCTTCGTTGTGATTGTATTACTATTTTGTAGTCATCATTCATTAAAATTTTGTGCATGCACATGGAAGGACTTATTCCCTTAATATCTACAAGCTTCCAAGCGATCGCATTTTTGTGTTTTTTAAGAAGATTAACTAATTTTTCTTTTTCTACGCTACTTAATTTAGACGAAATAATTACAGGTAAATTACCCCCTTTGTCTAGAAAAGCATATTCCAAACCCTTAAGAAGTTCTTTGAGCTCAATGGGTGGGTCTTTAGGAGACACCTTATTTTGTGGCTCATCTAGATCAAGAACCTTAAAGGTTTGTTCTATGGCGACCTCTTCTTCAACAAAGTGGTCATCTTCTTCAGTTGTATCGGGTGGCTCATCTTCATCTTCAATTAGGGGGTCATTGTTGCCAAAAGGATATTTCATCGAACGCTCAAGATCTATGCTCCTTTTGAATGCCCCTAATTGAAGAGGTAGATTGTTGAATTTCCGGTTTTTCAAAGCTTCATGAGTTTTTACAAAAGGTTTTCCCAAGACTAAAGGAGCGTCATCGAGGATGACAAAGTCGGTTGGAATAACCATTTGATTTGTTTGAACCAAGACATCCTCAACTACACCGATTGATTTTATTACTTTCCGATCCGATAGAAAAATGGGTATTTGAAGTGGAGCAAAATCACTAATACTTAGCTTTTCAAAAATGTAGTTAGGCATTATGTTAACACAAAGATCTTTATCGATGGTGATATTACTAATAAATGAATTTTGAAAGAAACATGTAACCGGTGTAATGTTAATTTCAAAAGGATCTTCTTTTATTAGCGAAGTTTGATCATTAGTTAACTTAACACTTACCATTTCTTTAATTTTTACATTAGTGTTTAGCTCTTTTAAAAACTTAGCATGAGGGGTTACTAAACAATGATTTTCAAAAGAAGGTGACAAGAGATTAATTTCTTCTAAATTAGACTCTTCTTGTAATTTAACGTTATCGACCTCACCTCTTTCATTGTTTAACTCATGTGTCGGTTTTTCACTTTCTTGTTCTTCCATTTTTACATTTTCAACTATCTCTACGTTATTGTTACAATTTAATTCTTCTCTTGCGCGGGACTCCTCTTCCCTTGCGCGAGATTCTTTTATGCAACGTTCGATAGTTTTAATGTGTTCTAATATCCTATCGGTTACTTCGGTGATAGAGAAAGGATTGAGATCCTCAAAGCTTGAATCCGATTGTTCGATCCTTGGTTCCTCATAGTACTCATATGAAGCCGATGGTTCATACCATTGTTCTTCATTGTAAGTATATGATGGATATGGGTCGAAGTTTTGTTCTTCATAGTACTCATATGAGGTGGGCTGTTCACGCCATGGTTCCTCATAATAAGAGTATGAAGGTGGTGGTTCATATCTTGATTCTTCAAAGTATGAGTATGAAGGCTCATACCTTGGTTCATCAAAATATGAGTATGAGGGAGAAGGTTCATACCTTTGGTCTTCATAGGATGTATATGAAGTTGATGGCTCGTACCTGGGCTCCTCATAATGGTTGTAAGAAGTGGATGGTTGAAACAAGTTACAATATTGTACCGAGTGCGGGTTACCACAATTAGTGCAATAGTCTCTCATATAATCATCCTCCTCATAGGTGTAGTTGTAACCTCTTGAGTATTGATCCATAGGGATCACTAAACAGACCACAACTGAGTCTCGGGACCAGAAAACAAAAATAAAGGCGGAAACAGAGGCTGGACATGGCCCCGTGTTGGGTGAACACGGCCACGTGTTCAGGATCTGTATCTGGGCGTTTTAATTAAAGTTACTGTTCTCGTTGGACACGGGGGCGTGTTCAGTGAGCACGGCCCCGTGTTCAGACTCTGTATCTGGGTATCTAACTAAAAATATGCAGCATGGGGGCGTGTTCAGTGAGCACGGCCCCGTGTTCAGGCTACTGTAAATGCAAACTAAACTAAAATGCAGAAAAATTTGCGCGCGTTTTTAAAAACGTTTTGAAAAACTGATTAGGCCGTTGATTTTAAACTTTCTTAAAATCCTTGTGTCCCCGGCAACGGCGCCAAAAACTTGATGCGTGTGTAGTGTAATATATTTTAGATGTATATTTTAAGCCCTTTTTACACTTTTAGCCAAGTTTTAAATTTATAAAACACGATATTTACTAACACTAACCACACATATGGGCAAGTGCACCCATCGTGGACATAGTATAGTGTTGGTAAGATACTGAGGTCGTCCAAGGACACAAGAGCTTTTAGTACCGGTTTATCCTCAACGTCTAACCAAATCAAAATGTTAGAAAAGATTTTTAAACTAAGAAAATAAAAACTAACTAAATGCTGAAAACAAAATAAAATAAAAAACAGATAGACAAGATGAATCACTTGGATCCGACTCGTGTATTAGTATAACCTTTGATTATTTTCGCACTTTTGCACTTGTTTAAGAGATTATCTAAGTTATTGTAGTAGGCCCCTCTTTTGAAGGCGGCGTTACCCTCAACCTAGTAGTTTGAGTCAGCAAGGATACAATCCTAAAGGGTCGGATTATTGAAAGATAATGAATTAAGTTATTAATGCAAATTATGGTAGGCCCCTCTTTTGGAGGTGACGTTACCCTCGACTAAGTAGTCTGAGTCAGCAAGGATACAGTCCTAAATAGCCGGGTTATAGTATTAATAGTAGTTAACTTATGAGGGGGTCAAAGAGTTTGGATCCCCGGCATCCAATACCTATGGGCATTGAAGGAGATCCTACTAAATTTGACCCAGGTCCCTTGCAGGACCTCTAAACGCTGAACAAGGGCAAGACCCTTACCAAACCGTTCCCTTAACCCCCGACCAGGTAGCCAACATACCTCCATATAGACCGTGGAGATATGAATCGTGAAAATCTTTTATTTTATATAGACAGTAAAATAATGCCAAGACACCACGGACAAACGATAAGGAAGAATCACCTTCAACATAAGCAACTAGTTATTAAAGTCATTAATACAAAACCAAATAAAAAGTGCAAAAGATTAAAAATAAAAAGTATTATACTAAACACTTGTCTTCACCAAGTGATGTAAGAGACTTAGGCAAACATGGCCTTGATTGTCAAGAACTCTTATAATCAATCTTGGATCTCGAGACGACTCACACACTCTATGATGGACAATGGATGATGGTGGTGGATGATGGTGTTATGGTGGTGGTGGGTAGTGGATGAAGTGTGAGAGAGGTGGTGTGCCAAGGGATGAGTTGCAATGAAACCAAGCACTCCTATTTATAGGCTGAACAAAAGGCTGGGCACGGCCCCGTGTCCGCTGGGCACGGCCCCGTGCCTGTCTGACACTCTCTCTCTTCATTAATTGTAATTCGCAATTACAATTAATGCGCATGCAGTACTTTCGCCACGCCCCCGTGTTCACTGGGCACGGCCCCGTGGTGGGCAATAGAAGCTTCTACTGGTTTGTCTTTTATGCTGCTTCTTGGGCACGACCCCGTGCTAGCTGAGCACGGGGCGTGTTCAGTCTTCTGCCTTTTCTATTTTGCTTGGGAGGATGCTGTCGAGGGGTCGGGCAATCCACTTATGTTCCTTTTCTTGTATTTATGTTAGATTTAGCTGTCTTTTTGCTTCTTTTGTTAATTTGAGCTCATTTAATCCTGAAAATACAAAAGGAAGACAAAAACACTCTTTTTCCAACATTAGTACTTAAAAAGGGTTAGTTTTATGCCTCATTTGATGCAATTTATATGTTGCGTTTTACACACATCAAAATGATATCGTCAACATAAATCTGCACGATCAACAAGTGTCCTGCCACTTCCTTTATGAACAAAGTACTGTCTACTATCCCTCTGATGAACCCGTTGCCCAACAGATATTGGGAAAGCGTCTCGTACCAGGCTCTCGGGGCCTGGTGTAGTCCGTAAAGCGCTTTGTCCAGCAGATAGACTTTGTTTTTGTGCAGTGGATCTGTGAACCCCGGCGGTTGTCCCACATACACCTCTTCTTTGATTTTTCCGTAATGGAAGGCAGATTTGACGTCCAGCTGGTACACTTTAAAGTCTTTCCATGACACAAACGCCAGGAAGATCCGAATTGCCTCGAGTCGAGCAACAGGCGCGTAAACTTCATCGTAGTCAATGCCTTCTTGCTGACTAAAGCCTTGTACCACCAGTCGTGCCTTGTCTCTCACCACAACACCTCTGTCATCCCGTTTGCACTAAAAACCCAACACGATATCACGAACGAAACGGACTTAACCCTCAAACCATGTTTTACACACTTAAATTGATGTTCAGGCGAAATCAGACTTTAAAGTTTGGAGCGAAATCAAACTTTGCTCTTTGGAGCGAGATCAGAAAGTGACCCTTTGGAGCGAAATCTGAGTGTTATCTCGAGCGAAATCAAAAACATGAAAACTTTGGAGCGAAATCAGAAGGTAATTCTGAGCGGAATCACCTTTGGAGCGAAATCAATGATTGTATCTCGAGCGAAATCAGACTTCACGAGCGAAATCACTGATTTCGCTTCTACTGCTCGAGCGAAATCAAACCTTTTGGAACGAAATCAACTGACAACACTCTCGAGCGAAATCAGATCTCGAGCCATTTTTAACCACTTTTAAGCTTTTTTTTTATGTTGAAACTCTCAAGGGTTTGTTAATTGTCAATTTTACACAATATGTCCAAATTTCAGTCCATTTTGTCCGTGGCAATGTCCAGAAACTCAAAAAGTGTAGTAAATAAGATTTGATTATGGTATTCTAGCTCATAACTGGCTCTGATACCAATTGTAGGACCGTTATTGACAGTCGAGTGAGTCAATCAGAGCTAGATACTACTGTTTATGTAGCGGAAATATAGAAACAACATGAATTGAAGTAGAAATTGAGTAGAAACAGAAGCGGATCACTTTAAACAGGTTTTCTCATTAATCTTTCACAGAAAATTTGAGCAGCAGTTCGGCTACACAGTAAACATTCAGGTTCCAAATGAGAAAACACTAAGACTATGTATAGGTAGGTGATTTCGCTCCTAATGACATTGTGTCATTTGGGGCGAAATCAGAAGTTAGTGATTTCGCTCCAAATGACACAATGTCATTTGGGGCGAAATCAGGACATTACAAACCAAATATTACAAACAACCCCCTATACATTACAAAACATACATAAATGACCCCTAGACCCTATTACAAGCTTGACAAAGACTAAGACGCAGGCTTTAGACATTCGTGCACCAACAACATTGGTTTCTGATATAATATGCATAAGTGGTACGTACTCTTAAAGTGTTTTTTTGTTGCCTCTGTTTTTTTTAAATATACTTAGCACAATTCGAATTCAATTAGGGCTAATAAATCGTGTCTTATCAGGTTTAACAGGTTTCTGACGACGCGTATAACACAAGTGTTAAATATGAATACAATTCGTTTAACTACTTGATATCTCAAGTCTATAACACAGTTTTATGTTTTATGTAACAAGAAAAAGAAATGATGGATCCTAACCTCATAATTTTATTTATTTTTAAAAAAGTAAAATATCACATTTTGTACTTTTTTAATAAATAGGTCTAAAAGTGTCTTATATAGATATATATTGCCAGCCCTAATTTAATTGCCTCTTGTTTAAAAAATTATACTTGCACAATTCGAATTTATATAGGGTAGGTGCAAACTATGATGATATCGTTGCTTGTGCTTCGGTGGTTGGGTGTAATCCTAGTAACTCGAATTTACCGTTTATTTACTTGGGCCTGCCGCCAATGAGGTGGTGTTGGAGTGGTAAGGGAGAGACTTGGTGTTTTAAGGGACCCAAGTTTGATTTCTGCCCTCCCCATTATTTTCTGCGGCACCTGGTGATGATGGGAGACTAGGCGATTAGGTGGAAATCGTTAGTTCGATCCTTGAACTGAGTGGGTTTTACCTCACCGCACTGTCGTGCCTTCGGGCGAGTGTTCACGGGCTTCGGCCTTAGGTGAGGGTTTTCCCCGGTTCGGAGGTGAGTGTATCCCGATGTGGTGAATTTCGCTAGTAGTCCATTTGGAGGATTCGTTGGCCGTTAAAAAAAAATTACTTGGGTCTGCCGGTCAATCTAAATATGGGAAGCTCGAGAGGATGGAATAATATTACTTGTAATTTTGAAGCTAGATTGACTTCCTGGAAAGCTTCTCTCCTTTCTATATTAGCTAGATTTTTGTTGATAAAATGTTTCTTGGTTCCTTAGCCTATAGGGTGTGAGGGGCATGGTTGGGTCATTAATTGCCACGTAGGACCATTAATGGATTGCTACGCCACCTCTTTGTCCCATCTACCATGATTCCAATAGATTAAACCATTGCTACCATGAGCCTCCTTTCCTTATTCAATATTTCATTTCCTTTTCACAAAAATAAATTAAAATGAGATAATAGTGGTTTCAGTCATGACCATACCCTTAGGGTAGTAGTTTTGGATGATAGATTAGAAGCAGGTGACATGACGCTGATGTGGAGGGTCATGGTGATCAAGAGGATCATGACCACACCCTACAGCCTTAGGGAATGCTATTTGTCATTTCAAACTCCGGTGGGTGTCCTGAAGAGGTTGGAACAGATTCGGTCCAGGTTTTTTAGGGTGGTACTCTGGTGGGAAAAAATTGCGTTGGGCCTCTTGGAAGTTGGTTTTGGCTACAAAAGACAAAGGAGGACTAGTCATTAGGTCATTAAAAAGGTTCAATAATGCTCTTTTGCAAAAAAATTGGAGATGGAGGCGCTTGTGAACAAAGCAAATGTGATTTGGGTAAAAATTATTTCTTCCATATACGGTGTGGAGGAAGGTTTATCTTCTCCTATTAAGGCCAATAGTCTTTGGTAGAGAATGATAAAAGTTTTTACAAAGCTAAATGAATTAGGTCTAGTTACTCTCAATTCGATTCATAAAAAGATTGTATTGGAAATGAGGCTTTGTTATGGAAATATACTCGGTGCCATGATTTTTGTTTAGCGGAAAAGTTTCCGAGGTTGTATGTGTTAGAAATGTTTAAAAAATATTTGGTGGCACAAAGGGTGAGGGGAGAGTCGTAGGAGGGGTGTAGGGGTCTTCCAGGGGGTGTCGTAATGGCTCAGGTCATTGAGATGCAAAACCTGATTAATAGTGTTTCTCTTTAGCATAGTAATTATCGGAGTGTTTGGTCTCCGCATGGGATGTCTGAATTCTCGGGTTGGGGGGGGGGTTAAGGAGTGTGCTGATGAAGTTATGCTTCCGAGGGCTCGGAGGAAAACTTATTTGTTCCATTGTTTGCCTTGGGAAATAAAAATTTGTGGGTGGAGGGTCGTGGGAAACCGTCTGCCAACTTAGATGAATCTGGCTGCTAAGAGGATTGATATTCCCTCTACTATTTTCCCTTGTGTAATGTTGGGTCGTAATTCGTTTACATGCCTTTAGTGTGTGCATCTCAGTTAAGAAAACTTGTGATTTGGTTGAAAGGTGGTTAGAAGTGAAGTTGTCGGTCTTGCGCTTCCCTTCTGATCTCTTGGAGTGTGTTGAAAATTCGCACTTAGGTGTGCCAAAGAAAGAAATTGTGGTTGCGGTTAGATATGTTGCTTGGGGTATAATTTGGAAGATTCGAAATGATACAGTATTACTGAAAGAGACGTTCTAAGTTTGTGGTGTTGTTTGATGATTTCACGTATTCCTCCTTTCTTTGGTATTAGAGTAGGAAGAATAATTAGTGGTTGAAAAAAGATCTTTAATTCATGTAATTTTCTTGTTCCAGCCTAGTTGTTAGTTGTTCCTTTATAAAATCTCTACCATTCAAAACAATATAATACGCCTACTAAAATTTTATTGCTACACATGAAGAAATATAGTATTCTGAATTTGAATACTTGAAGTTATTTTAACATGAAATAAATAAAAAATTAAATTAATGATTTCAAGCTTTGAAGCTTTCGACTTTGTCGGTTTCTTGTTTTCTTTACGTAGCCCTTAACACAAACTTGCTCGACTGATGGTTGTCATTAAGGGTGTAAACGAGCCGGGCTGAGCCCGAGCTCGATTGGGCTCGAGCTCAGCTCGATATGTTTTTATGAAGCTCGAGCTCAGCTCGGTTCGAGTCTACTTATTTGAGCTCGAGCTCGCCTCGCAAGTTTAAACCAAAGCTCGAGATCGGCTCGAGCTATTTTGAGAACAACCTCAAACGAGCTAAAAGCTCGGCTCGAGCTCGCTTCAATATCGCTTAAACGAGCCAAAGTTCGGCTCGAGTTCGACTCGCCAATGTTATCATCATTATTATTATATTATATAAAAAATAAATAAATTTTTGTCTGGGCTCATTTAGGCTCGCGAGCCTAAACGAGCTTTGTATTTCAGGCTCGAGCTCGGGCTCCATAACTAAATGAGCTCTATATCAAGCTCGGGCTTGTTAAAGCTCAGCCCATTCGAGCTTTTAACCGAGCCAATAACAAGTAGCTCTCGAGCTTCTGGACTTGTTTACATCCTTAGTTGTCATTAGTTCCATTCAAAAACCAATCATTTTCAGCATTATAAAATCTGAAGAGACCTAAGATTAACGGAATTTTTTCTCCTCTATTATGATTTTCTAAACTAAGAACCCTAGCTTATGGCGGTCCCCCTGTGAAAAGATTTCAATAGCACATAATAACGGGGAGGGTTTAAGAAAAAACTTCTTTTATTGCGAGAACTCAAAAACTCCTAAAAAGCTTAAAAACACACCCAATTTTCTTAAACATTTTTTGGCCGTAAATCTAGTATTTATAAGATATAAAAAATTGAAAAAAAAATAGTAGTGCATATGTGCAACACTACGAAAAACCTAGATCCGCCAACCCCCCAGCCCATCCCGGAAAACCTAACCACCCCTCATTCCCACCCCCAAAAACCTTAAACTAAACCCCACTCCTACGCCCAAATAGCTAAATCCTCCCCCCCCCCCCCTAAAACCTAAAAACTAATCCAGAAACCTAAAATCCCCAAAAATCTATTCATAAAAGCTAAACTAGACAAAAAACCTAACCCCTAAGGCTAAGTAATATTTAATATGTGTAATACTATAATAGAAGTATTGAAAAAAGTACGGCACGTTAAATCTTGTTTTTTTATCGAAAAAATATGCTCGAATATACTTGAACGAAAGATAAATAAATTTATGATCTTATGGTGCAATTTAAAAAAAAATAACACAGGAAGAAGATAGAAATGTTTGAAAAGTTATATATATTTATTTTTTTTCAATTTTGCACCTCTTTCATTAAAAGTCTCATTCCCCCATAAATAAGGAGTTTCGAGTTTTCTCACAACTGTGGGTTTTAATTTAACACAAACTCTCTCTCTCTCTCTCTCTCTATATATATATATATATATATATATATATATATATATATATATATATATATATGCGTGTGTGTGTGTGTGTGTGAAGTATAGGAAGAAAACTCACTTGAGTTGAAAAAACTCAAGAAAACCCTATGTAACATTTTTACTTTTTTTCTAAAAAAATAGGAAATGTAAAATACATATATTTGAAAATTTTTATAAAAAATGTAAAAAATGTCGACTAGTTTTTTTTAAATGTCCAAAATCTGTATATTACATTTTTTTTGACATATATATTATATAACATGGAATTTTTAACATTTTTTTAAAGAAAACTACTTGGCGCTTTTTTGTTTTTTTTACAAAAATGTTCAAATATTTGAATGTTACGTTCCCTATTTTTTTAGAAAAAAATAAAAATGTTACATAGGGTTTTTACAAGGTTTTTTAAGTTTTTTCAACTCAAGTGGGTTTTCGTTATATATATATATATATTGAGGAAGGTTAACGTACATTACGACTTAACGTACATCACATACGACAGGTAATTACGCACGTTCATTTTAAAATCACACACGTTATAACTCAAAAATCCAAAATCACGCATGTTGAAACACAATAATCACGCATATTGAAAACATTAATCACGCATGTTATATAACAAATCACGCATGTTGTTGTACGTGAAGTACGTTAAGCCGTAATGTACGATATACCTTTATATATATATATATAGGACAAAGATCCGTTAGGAACCACCCTTTATTGCGAGAACCGCGAGAACCAGTGTGAACACAAACAGTAATACCTAAAAAAATCTAAAAAACAACCAAATTTTTTTTTATTTTTTTACTATTTTTTATATAAAAATCGCTACTTTTAGTATCAAAAAAAAAATTTTTTTAAATTTTTTTAAAAAAAAAAAAATATTTTTTTTGGCTACTAAAAGTAGCGATTTAACATAAAAAATAGTAAAAAAAATAAAAAATAAATTTTAGATTTTTTTTAGATTTTTTTAGATTTTTTAGGTTTTTTGGGGGTTTAGTTTTTAGCATTTTAGCTTGACCGGGGGGGGGGGGGTTTAGGTTTTTGGGGGGAGGGGGGGTTAGGTTTTTTTTAGGTTTTTTGAGGGTTTTAGTTTTTAGCATTTAGCTTGGGGGGGGGATGGGGGGTTTAGGTTTTTGGGGGGTGGGGGTTAGGTTTTTTTTAGGGTTTTTTTAGCTATTTTAGGTTGTGTTCACATTGGTTCTCGCAATAAGGTGGTTCTCGCATGAACCTTACCCTATATATATATATATATATATAGGGGAGCGCTAAAATGAAAACCACCCCCAGTTGTAAGAACCATGAGAACCGCTCTCAACCAATCAGATTATGCCAACCTAAAGGGTATTTTAGTCATTTACCCCAAATGTCAAATCTTCACTATCTCTTCATTAAAGTTACTTTAAATAGCTCTCTCCTCTCTCTTCATTAAAGTCACTTTAAATACCTCTCTCATCTCTCTTCATTAAAGTCACTTTAAATACCTCTCTCCTCTCTCATTTTGGGTTCGGGTTTGCCCAGTTTAGTTTCGGCTCGGATCTTGGTTCATTTTCGGTTCGACATAGTTCAGTTACGATTCACTCGGTTCAAGTTCGGTTCGACAAGAAAATAGGGTGGTGACACAGTTCAGTAGCGGTTCGGGTTTCGGCTCGACGCGGTGCAACTCGGGTCAGTTTCGGGTTTTGGTTTGGGTCGAAAGCAGTCAACGGACCCTGTTCGGTTCAGCAGCAGTCAAACAAGTCAAAGATGGTCAACTGAGGACCGGTAAAGTTTAAACGTAGCGAATTATTATTACGTTAGTTTAGATTTTATTTAGTTAACGTGCACCGAGCTCGAACCGATACTTTAGTGACTTGTTACGTTTGGCATTTTGATAGAAATTTTATATATTGTGTTTATATTGTTGAAAATTGTTGAGTTTTGAAAAGATAACGACAACTTGAGTTGTCGGCTTATTCCAAAAACAGAGGAAACTCTGTCCGTTTTCCGTAAAAATGTAAAACGTAAATAGTTTAACATAAAACGTAAAACGTAAAAATGTAAAAATGTAAAACGTAAAAAGTTTAACGTAAAACATAAAACATAAAACGTAAAACGTAAAAGTTTTAACGTAAAACGTAAAAAGTTTAACGTAAAATGTAAAAATTTTAACGTAAAACGTAAAAAGTTTAACTTAAAACGTAAAAAGTTTAAAAAGTTTAATGTAAAACGTAAAACGTAAACTTTTTAACGTAAACGTAAACTTTTATGTAAAAACTATTTAACGTAAAACGTAAAACTTTTTCTACGTAAATTGAAAAACGTAAAAAACCGTGTGATAAAACGGTTCCTAAACAAGGGGCGTGAATACGGGGCATAAAAACGCCGCGAAAAAAGGGGACGAAAAAACGCTGCGAAAAAAACGGGACGTAAAAAACGTCGCGTTAAAACGGGACGTAAAAAACGGCGCGTTAAGAAAACGACGCTTGAAAAAGCTAAGCGTAAAAAACGGCATGCAAAAACAACGCGTTAAAAAACAATGCATGAAAAAAGCCGGGCGTAAAAACGGCGTGCAAAGAACGGCGCATAAAAAATTTTGTTTTGGTAGAAAAATTTGAATCTAAAAATGCTTTTAATAAAAAAATTATGTTTAAAAATAAAAAGTAATAATACCCTTCAAAAAAAAAATAAAAAGTAATATAATAAAACAAAAAAGTAATAAAAAATAATAAAGACAAAAAAAATAATTTTACTAAACTAACCTTTTGGATTAAAATATTAAAGACATAATAAGACAAAATGTATTTAATATTAATTTTAGTTACTTTTAATCTCATCCATCCATCTTGTTGATCTAGTGGCTAGAAAGTAGTTCTCTCGGTTCTTACAACTGGAGGTGGTTTTCATTTTAGCGCTCCCCTATATATATATATATATATATATATATAGCGGCCGGTTGACGTACAATACCACTTATCCTAGATTACGTACGCCTCCATCAAGCTAATTTAAATCATTAAATTAATCATATTAATGTATTCAAATCTTATAAAAAAGGTTAAAATCATCATTACGATATCTTAATCTCTGTAACTGACGGAGATTGAAATCTTATATTTAAAAATTTAAAAAATCCAACCATGAATCAAAAATCGAACCCTGAATCAAATACAACAATGCAAGATTCTTATTCACAAACCTCTTTCTCCCTTCTGCTATTTCATATCTGCTGATTTGGAAGTTCTGAACTGTAAGAACATCGATCGACCGTCTATCGAAGAAGATGATCCAGGATGAACATTATAATATGTGAAATACATTTTGAACATGCGAAAAACAATTGAAAAACAAAGAAAGGTTGTGGTTTGTTATAATGTGCGAATTCTGTTTTCAGACACATGCGATTTAAAAGAAAAGGTGATATTGTTTGTGGTTTGTTATAGTGTGTGAATTCTTGTTTTAGACACATGCGATTTAAAAAAAAGGTGATATTGTTTGTGGTTTGTTATAGTGTGCGAATTCTTGTTTTAGACACATGCGATTTTTAAAAAATGGATATTGTTTGTGGTTTCTTAAAGTGTGTGAATTCTTTTTCGAATCGCATGCGATTTTAAAAAAATGATGCTGATGATTTCATGTAACTTTGTCCACGTTGATTGAGATGCGCAAATAAGAAATTATGAATTGATAATTAAAATAAATATAAATTTACTATTTTATATAAAAAATGAGTTTAATACCGATGTGGCTGTAATGTGACATGTAATGATCAATTTTAACAAAAATACTACTAAACTTACCACCCTACCTACATAATAAATTTACTATTTTAATATAAAACACCCAGGGATAACAACCTTCCATATTAAGACACCGAACACAAACACACACAAAAATGTCATCTGAAGATTCAGAACAAATAAATAACATTACAATAAAGGAACTATTGTCAACTCGCACGTTGACAGAAATAAGTACTGATGTCAACTCTTCTCACTTGATTCTTGATGTGCAGGGGAAGATTCTTGCAGAAATCAAGAAAAATCAAAGCATGTGGGAGAGACTCCTTGAAGAACCACCATCGAGCTTTAGAGACGCCGCATTGGATCACATCAAGGAACAGTCTCGAGCTGATGACTTAGCCTTCTCTTTCCTGAGTGATGCTCTGAACACAGTGAAAGAGAAGATGGAGTTCAGCTTGGCTGAACATGACAAAATCTTTGCTTCAAGTAACTAGATTTCTCTTTGTCATTTTATAGTCTTTAGTTGTGTTAAACAATAACAGTAACTTTATGTTTATGTTTTGTATACATCTTTTGAAAAACATCTGATGGTTAGTTATTATATAAATCGTGATGCGTGTCAGTGTGTATATAATTTAGATATGTATTTAAGCCCTTTTTACACTTTTAGCCAAGTTTTAAATTTATAAAACACGATATTTACTAACACTAAACACACATATGGGCAAGTGCACCCATCGTGGACGTAGTATAGTGTTGGTAAGATACCGAGGTCGTCCAAGGACACAAGAGCTTTTAATACCGGTTTATCCTCAACGTCTAATCAAATCAAAAAGTTAGAAAAATGTTTTAAACTAAGAAAAATGAAAACTAACTAAATGCTGAAAAAGAAAATAAAATAAAAACAGATAGACAAGATGAATCACTTGGATCCGACACGTGTATTAGTATAACCTTTGATTATTTTCGCACTTTTGCACTTGTTTAAGAGATTATCTTAGTTATTGTAGTAGGCCCCTTTTTCGAAGGCGACGTTACCCTCAACCCAGTAGTTTGAGTCAGCAAGGATACAATCCTAAAGGGTTGGATTATTGAAAGATAATGAATTAAGTTATTAATGCAAATTATGGTAGGCCCCGCTTTTGGCGGTGACGTTACCCTCGGCTAAGTAGTCTGAGTCAGCAGGGATACAGTCCTAAATAGCCGGGTTATAGTATTAATAGTAGTTAGCTTATGAGGGGGTCAAAGAGTTTGGATCCCCGCCATCCAATACCTATGGGCATTGAAGGAGATCTTACTAAATTTGACCCAGGTCCCAAGCAGGACCTCTAAACGCTGAACAAGGGCAAGACCTTTACCAAACCGTTCCCTTAACCCCCGACCAGGTAGCCAACATACCTCCATATAGACCGTGGAGATATGAATGGTGAAAATCTTTTATTTTATATAGACAGTAAAATAATGCCAAGACACCACGGACAAACGATAAGGAAAGATCACCTTCAACATAAGTAACTAGTTATTAAAGTCATTAATACAAAACCAAATAAAAAGTGCAAAAGATTAAAAATAAAAAGTATTATACTAAACACTTGTCTTCACCAAGTGATGTAAGAGACTTAGGCAAACATGGCCTTGATTGTCAAGAACTCTTACGATCAATCTTGGATCCCGAGACGACTCACACACTCTATGATGGACAATGGATGATGGTGGTGGATGATGGTGTTATGGTGGTGGTGGGTGGTGGATGAAGTGTGAGAGAGGTGGTGTGCCAAGGGATGAGAGAGAATGAAGCCAAGCTCCTCTATTTATAGGCTGAACAGAACGCTGGACACGGCCCCGTGTTCGCTGAACACGGCCCCGTGCCCGTCTGACATTCTCTCTCTTCATTAATTGTAATTGCGAATTACAATTAATGCGCCTGCTGTACTTTCAACACGCCCCCGTGTCTGCTGGGCACGGCCCCGTGGTGAGCAATGGAAGCTTCTACTGGTTTGTCTTTTCTGCTGCTTCCTGGGCACGCCCCCGTGTTCACTGGACACGGGGCGTGTTCAGACATCTGTTCTCTTCTCTTTGTCTTGGGAGGTGCCGTTGAGGGTCCGGGCAGTTCGCTTTTGTTCCTTTTCTTGTAATTATGATAGAATTAGGGGTCTTTTTGCTTCTTTTGTGATTTTGAGCTCATTTCATCCTGAAAATACAAAAGGAAGACAAAAACACTCTTTTTCCAACATTAGTACTTAAAAAGGGTTAGTTTTATGCCTTAATTGATGTGTTTTATATGTTGTATTTTACACACATCAAATACCCCCACACTTGAACTTTTGCTTGTCCTCAAGCAAAACTCTTTTAATGTGGCTTACACTCCCAAATGGAATAGGTAGAAGAGAAGTTTTTTTTTTTTTTTTTTTTTTTTTTTTTTTAACTTGTCCTAGAGTGTCGGGAATCCAAGGTTTGTATAGGTTCTATTTTTACCTTATTTACAATCTTATTCGTCATGGTTTATTTTGAACTTTTCATAAGATAAACTACTTATTTGGGTATAGCATGCCTTATTAAAATTCCATTTATATACAAGTTCACATACCTCACGGGAGATCACTCAATCACTCGGCCGAAGGTGTATATTTAAGTGAATCGCTCGAGAGCGGCACGGATTTACATTTTCCATATGCTTGCCAAGCGATCAATCCTCCTCCTTTTTAACTTTTTACCTTTGTAAATATCAAGAGGTCTTTTGGGGTGAAGGCTTGGGTTTAAAGGTGGGTGGTTCGTTAGTGGTTAGTAAAAAGGGCGAAAATTGTAACAAGTGTCGGTTTTTCGTGAAATACCTTATTTTTGGTGACATTTATTTTTGAAGTATTTCTCCAAACAAGCTTTTTGTAGCTTATGTTTGTTTTTGACTTCATATATATATATATATATATATATATATATATATATTTTTTTTTTTTCGTCACGTAAAGGGTATGTTTATGAAAAACCGAGTTTGTTACTAAAATAAAGGTGAAAAAATGAAAAAGGTTTTTTTTTTTTGGTGGGTAAAAAAATTGTTTTGGGGGTAATGAAATGAAAGGTTTAGGCTCAAAGGGGGTTTTCTAAGGGGATTTTGGGTAGGTAAAAAAAAATGAAAAATAATGGTTTTGAAAGAAAAATAGTTAGTCCTAATGCCTCCATCATTTACTTACTTGGGTTTAAGTTGGTAAGGACCGGGAATGTATCGTCGTGGCAAGTTCTAGATTTGTAAAGACCGAGCGGCTATTCACACAAGAAACGAAAAATGAGCATTTAATCTAAATATGTGTATTTTTATGCTCAATAAAGGCTCAAAACTCACTTTTTGTGGGAATGGGTTTTTAATGTGACCAAGCATATATAATCGAATTTTAGCTAGAGTTGTTATACCGTTTCATAATTTTCTTACGTTAGTTCTTTTTATCACGACGCTATCGGTTGTAAGTTTGTAAAAATATAACCCTTTTATAACTTGTTATTCCCAACTTAAACTAAGACAAGTAAATAAAATAAAAAATTGAAAAAGTTTTTGAAAAAAAAAAAAATTTGGGGTGTTTAGCGGTTCCAATAGAGTTTTGTGCAAGGCTTGTTTTAGGATTTTGCAAAATTCCAAGGTTTTAGCATCCCCCCCACACTTAAATTACACATTGTCCTCAATGTGTCCAAAAATAAAGTTTTTGGTTGATTAGAATATGTAAAAGTGTGTTTAAAAACAAAGATTTGTGTTACTGGCGCTCTGGACACGGCCCCGTGTCAATTGAACACGGCCCCGTGGTGAACTGCCAGTAACGAAAAACTTACAGAAGGTGAACACGGGGGCGTGTTGGGTGAACACGGCCACGTGTTCGACAAAAATCTGCAGGTCAGTAGCCAAACAGCAGAACTGGGAGATGGACACGGGGGCGTGTTGGTTGAACACGTCCCCGTGGTGACTGTCTGTTAGCCGAAAAAAATAGGGTTTTCTCCCGGTTTCTTCCTCCTAGGGCTGTGAGTGCTAAGGTTTAGCATTCTAGCCCTTGCATTGCACCTGTTCAAGCATTCAATACCATCCAACCAAGCACCAAACATCCTAATCTTACCATAGTTAAACATTATCCAACACAAAGTAAAAACAAAGTAAAAATAAAAAGAAAAGAGTTAAGGAAAGTAAATTGTCTTGACAAATGGCACGCAGGCCATGAATTGTTCGATAGGAAGGGTAATCAAACCTGTGGGCTCATCACCAGCTAGCCCTTTGCTCCTCCCGGCCTCCTACTCCATATCTTCATCACTGTCTTCACCTCCGCCTCCCTGCCTCGCCATGTACTCCCGGATGCTACCGATATCATCTTGTATATCGTTGACGCTGCGTTCGATAGCTCCTACCCGGAGGTGTGTGTTGTTGGCGAGGTTGTAGGTGTTCCGGGTGCACATGAGGTTTTCCTGCAAAAGATCATGCAAACTTTGGAAATTAGGAAAACCGCCTCCTTGAGAGGAGGATTGACCCTGTTCGCCTTGGGGAGGGTATTGGTACTGTGGAGGTGGTGCATGAAGAACTAGAGCCTCTTGCGGGTTCCATGCGTAGCCTTGCGTCCTCTGGAAGCTCACCGTCCCGTCCTCCGCTTCATAGAGCAAGTTCATGGCCCGGCAGATATGGTAATCCACCCGTCCCGACCATGGGCTCCTTTCGAAGGACTTCGGGATGTTCGCGAAGTGCTTGAAAAGACGGTACACCCATCCCCCGAAGAAGATTGGTGTAGGAGCAGTGGCAAGGCGGTTTAAGTGCATGTTCCGCAGTAGGAGGTAAGGAACATCGAGAGGCTTCCGGTTGTGGATGCAGTGAAGGACAACCAAATCTCTAACCCCAACAACGCCACTACTGTCATGGCGTTGGTTCAGCGAGTACGTGAGGAGCCTGTGGATGTAGCGATACAACGGGTCTCTCAGTTTGGTACTCTTTGTGCTGCTGGAGTTGTAGATCCCCTCACCGATTTGAGCCCATGCGGCTTGGCGTTCTGTCGCGTCCAAGTCCTGCAATCCCCCGGTATTCTCTTCGTTCCCCGCTTCTTCGTCTTTGTACAGCCCAATGATTGATCCGAACTGCGCCATGGAGGTTCTATAGGTCGTACCCCCACATCGAAACTCGACCGCCTCGTGATCAAACGGGTCGCGTCTCGAGTTGAAGATAAACGTGCTATAGAACTCCAATGTGCATTGATGGACCGACCGAAGTCGGGTAGTCAATGCTACGTGCAGTGGACCTGTCACTATGTTGTTGAAGCGGTCCAGTTGGTTTACCATTGTCAGAAGATCGGTACATGCTCGCCTGGGATACTCTTCGGGCCTTGTTTGTAGGACCTCATAGCGAGCCCTTGCGTCAAGTTCGCTGGCATTGAACCGTGTGAATTTGGACATCTGAAAAGAATACAACAAAAGTTAGTGCGAAACATGGAAATTCGGGTTGAAAACTGCAAACAGTGGGCTGGACACGGCCCCGTGTTCAGCGAACACGGCCCCGTGTTCAGGCGTCTGCAACACCTAATTTTCATTTTTTCGTCCCGGTTTCGAAAACCTGAAAATTTTTAGCCTAACAGCAGCGGTTTCCCCCGAAAATGAAACCCTAAGTGTCATTTTTCCAAAATCAAACCATTTACCCTTTCAATTTTGAGTTTTTCGGTTCAAGAACAAGGGTTTGTGTTTTTAGTTGGAAATCGGACAAATCTATCAACAATACATGGCTATTTACTCCCTACTACCCTACTCTAAACTACTACTAACAATTTTCATCAAAAATTTTGAGTTCGATCCGGATGAACATGAAGAACCCTAGATTTCCCCCAATTTTTGATGTTTTAACTACATGCAAGTAACTAATCTAACTACTAAGAAGGATAGAATCATACCTTGACGTTGTTAGGCTTGGTGGTAACGTTCGAAATCGGCAGAAAATCGCTCTAAACCAGAGAGTTCTCGGCGAAACGGGGCGTGTGGAATGGTGTAACTGATAGAAAAAGAGGGTTTTATCCCGACAGTCGCCTCGACACGGCCCCGTGCCGGGTGAAAATTTTGAAATTTTTTTTTTTTTTTTTTTTTTTTTTTTTTTTTTTAACGTGCTTGTGTGCATGCCCCTTATCTCCGAATAATGGTTAGATGATTTTACCAGTTTCGAATGTATACTTACCTGTAACATGTCGGGTATGAGTTTATTCGTTGACCGTTTGAAGTGCGATTTCCTCTTCCTCATCCTCAATGGATCCTCTGTAGAGTTTCAGCCGTTGGCCATTGACTTTAAATGGTATCCCATTTCGAGTTTTAATTTCTACTGCACCGTGTGGAAAAACATGGGTGACTGAAAAAGGTCCCGACCACCTAGATTTTAACTTACCAGGAAACAATCGAAGTCGCGAATTGAACAACAGAACTTGGTCTCCAACCCGAAATTCATTAGATTTAATATATTTATCATGCAAATTTTTCATTCTTTCTTTATAAATTTCGGAGTTAGAATATGCATAATTCCTAAGTTCTTCTAATTCGTTTATTTGACAAAATCGATTCTTACCGGCAACTTCTAAGTCTAAGTTTACGTTTTTAATTGCCCAGTAGGCTTTGTGAGCAATTTCTACTGGCAAGTGACAACTTTTTCCATAGACTAGTTTATATGGGGTTGTGCCTATAGTGGTTTTATAAGCGGTTCGAAAAGCCCATAAAGCGTCATCTAGTTTGTCAGCCCATTCTTTTTTATTTATCCCTACGGTTTTCTCAAGTATTCGTTTTAAACCTCGATTAGTCACTTCGGCTTGCCCATTTGTTTGAGGATGATATGCTGTTGAGACCCGGTGATAGACCCCATATCTTGTTAAGATTTTTTCGAGTTGATGATTACAAAAATGGGTACCTCTATCACTTATTAATGCCTTTGGTGTTCCGAAACGAGAGAACAATTTTTTTAGGAATTTTACTACTACTCTTCCATCATTTGTTGGAAGAGCTTCGGCCTCTGCCCATTTAGACAAGTAATCGACCGCCACAAGTATATATTTGTTTCCTTTTGAAGGTGGGAAAGGTCCCATGAAATCGAGTCCCCACACATCAAAGATTTCACAAACGAGAATGCCATTTTGGGGCATTTCGTTTTTGGAAGAAATATTACCTGATCTTTGGCAGGCATCACATATCTTTACAAGGTTTTGTGCATCCTTGTAAATGGTTGGCCAGTAGAATCCCGAATCAAATACCTTTCTTGCGGTACTTGCGGCACCATGATGTCCTCCGTATGGACTTTCATGACAATGACGGAGTATTCTTCGTGCTTCATTACCATGGACACACCTTCGGATGAGTTGATCGGCACACATTTTGAAAAGATAGGGGTCTTCCCAAAAGTAATGCTTTACATCAGCAAAGAATTTTTTTCTTTGATGATGCGGCCATCCTTTGGTGACTATACCGCTGGCTAAGAAATTAGCGTAGTCGGCATACCATGGTTCTTGTCTACTTTCCATCATTTCCAGGGACTCCGTGGGAAATTTTTCGTTGATTAGCTCGTCCCTGGTTGTCTCCAAAGCTGGGTCTTCTAAGCGTGAGAGGTGATCTGCAGCAGTGTTTTCTGCTCCTCTTTTGTCCTTGATTTCAATGTCGAATTCTTGGAGGAGTAAAATCCACCTTATCAAACGGGGTTTTGCGTCTTGCTTCTTGAAGAGGTACCTGATGGCTGCATGGTCTGTATAAACTATTGTTTTAGAAAGAACAAGATAAGAACGAAATTTATCAAAAGCAAACACCACCGCTAGTAACTCTTTTTCTGTAGTTGTATAATTTTCTTGTGCATCATTTAGAGTTTTACTAGCATAATAAATTGGGTGGAAATGTTTTTCTTTTCTTTGTCCCAAGACTGCTCCAACAGCAAAGTCGCTTGCATCGCACATGATTTCGAAAGGAAATTTCCAATCTGGTGCTATCATGATAGGTGCATTGACTAGCATTTCCTTGAGGGTTAGAAATGCTTGATTGCATTCCTTGTCAAAGATGAAGGGTGCATCTTTTTCAAGCAATTTTGTTAGAGGTCTTGAAATTTTCGAAAAGTCTTTGATAAACCTTCTATAGAATCCGGCATGCCCTAGGAAACTTCTGATTGCTCGCACGGAGGATGGAGGAGGTAATCGAGATATAGTCTCGATTTTTGCTCGATCAACTTCCATTCCTTCGCTTGAGATTTTATGTCCGAGTACTATTCCCTCTGTTACCATGAAATGGCATTTTTCCCAGTTAAGGGCAAGGTTAGTTTCCTCACATCGGGATAGCATTCGTTCAAGATTATCGAGGCATTGATCATATGAGTCTCCAAAGATGGAAAAGTCATCCATGAAGACTTCCATGGTTTTTTCAATCATATCATGGAAAATGGCGACCATACAACGTTGGAATGTTGCAGGCGCATTACATAGACCGAATGGCATGCGTCGATATGCAAAAGTTCCGTAGGGGCATGTGAAAGTTGTTTTCTCTTGGTCTTCTGGTGCTATCGGTATTTGGAAGTAACCTGAAAAACCATCTAAGAAACAATAAAATTTATGACCGGATAATCTTTCTAACATTTGATCAATGAAGGGCAAAGGAAAGTGGTCTTTCCTTGTTGCTTCATTTAATCTCCTGTAGTCTATACAGACTCTCCATCCTGTGACGGTTCTTGTGGGTATTAATTCATTTTTCTCGTTAGTTATTACCGTCATACCTCCTTTCTTCGGGACTACTTGGACGGGACTTACCCACGGGCTATCGGAGATAGGGTAGATTAGTCCGGCGTCAAGCAGTTTGATGACTTCATTTTTAACCACTTCTTGAACATTAGGGTTCACTCTTCGTTGTGGTTGAATCACCGTTTTGTAGTCATCATTCATTAAAATTTTGTGCGTGCACATGGAAGGACTTATTCCCTTAATATCTACAAGCTTCCAAGCGATCGCATTTTTGTGTTTTTTAAGTAGATTAACTAATTTTTCTTTTTCTAAGCTAGTTAATTTAGACGAAATAATTACAGGTAAACTACCATCTTTGCCTAGAAAAGCATATTCCAAACCTTTAGGGAGTTCTTTGAGCTCGATGGGTGGGTCTTTAGGAGACACCTTATTTTGTGGCTCATCTAGATCAAGAACTTTAAAAGTTTGTTCTATGGCTACCTCTTCGTCGACAAAGTGGTCTTCCTCGTGGTTTGTATCAGGTGGTTCAGCTTCATCTTCAATTAGGGGGTCATTGTTGCCAAAAGGATATTTCATTGAGCGCTCAAGATCTATGCTCCTTTTGAATGCCCCTAATTGAAGAGTTAGGTTGTTGAATTTCCGGTTTTTCAAAGCTTTGTGAGTTTGTACAAAAGGTTTTCCCAAGACTAGGGGGGCATCATCTAAGATGACGAAGTCGGTTGGGATTACCATTTGATTTGTTTGAACCAAAATATCTTCGACTACACCGATTGATTTCATTACTTTTCGGTCGGATAGAAAAATGGGTATTTGAAGTGGAGTAAAATCACTAATGCTTAACTTTTCAAAAATGTAGTTGGGCATTATGTTAACACAAAGATCTTTATCAATAGTGATATTACTAATAAACGAATTTTGAAAGAAACATGGAACCGGTGTGATGTTAATTTCAAAAGGATCTTCTTTTATTAGCGAGGTTTGATCATTAGTTAACTTAACACTTACCATTTCTTTGATTTTAGCACTAGTGTTTAACTCTTTTAAAAACTTAGCATGAGGGGTTATTAAACAATGGTTTTCGAAAGTAGGTGACAAGAGAATAATTTCATCTAAATTAGACTCTTCTTGAATTTTTACATTATCGGACTCACCATTTTCGTTGTTTAACTCATGTCTCTGTTTTTCACTTTCTTGTTCTTCCATTTTTACATTTTCAACTATCTCTACGTTATTATTGCTTTTTAATTCTTCTCTCGCGCGGGATTCCTCTTCCCTTGCGCGAGATTCTTTCATGCAACGTTCGATAGTTTTAATGTGTTCTAATATCCTATTGGTCACTTCGGTGAGATTGAAAGAATTTGGATCCTCTAAGCTTGAATCCGGTTGTTCGATCCTTGGTTCCTCATAGTACTCATATGAAGTAGATGGTTCACACCATTGTTCTTCATTATAAGTATATGATGGATAAGGGTCGAAACTTTGTTCTTCATAGTACTCATATGAGGTGGGTTGTTCACGCCATGGTTCCTCATAATAAGTGTGTGAAGGTGGTGGCTCATATGTTGAATCTTCAAAGTATGAGTATGAAGGCTCATACCTTGGTTCATCAAAATACGAGTATGAGGAAGGAGGTTCATACCTTTGGTCTTCATAGGATGTGTATGAAGTTGATGGCTCGTACCTGGGCTCCTCATAATGGTTGTATGAATTGGACGGTTGATATGAAGTATTATATTGAACCGAGTGTGCATTACGACAATTAGTGCAATAATTACCCCTATAATCATCCTCATCATAGGTGTAGTTGTAACCTCTTGAGTATTGATCCATAGGAATCACTCAACAGACTACAACTGAGTCTCGGGACCAGAAAACAAAAATAAGACTGAAACAGAAGCTGGACACGGCCCCGTGTTGAGTGAACACGGCCCCGTGTTCAGGGACTGTATCTGGGCGTTTTAATTGAATTAACTGGTCACGTTGAGCACGGGGGCGTGTTCGGTGAGCACGGCCCCGTGTTCAGACTCTGTATCTGGGTATTTAACTAAAAAATATGCAGCACGGGGGCGTGTTCAGCGAGCACGGCCCCGTGTTCAGGCTACTGTAAATGCAAAAACTAAACTAAAATGCAGAAAAATGCGCGCGTTTAAAAATGCTTTGAAAAACTGATTAGGCCGTTGATTTTAAGCTTTCTTAAAATCCTTGTGTCCCCGGCAGCGGCGCCAAAAACTTGATGCGTGTCAGTGTGTATATAATTTAGATATGTATTTAAGCCCTTTTTACACTTTTAGCCAAGTTTTAAATTTATAAAACACGATATTTACTAACACTAAACACACATATGGGCAAGTGCACCCATCGTGGACGTAGTATAGTGTTGGTAAGATACCGAGGTCGTCCAAGGACACAAGAGCTTTTAATACCGGTTTATCCTCAACGTCTAATCAAATCAAAAAGTTAGAAAAATGTTTTAAACTAAGAAAAATGAAAACTAACTAAATGCTGAAAAAGAAAATAAAATAAAAACAGATAGACAAGATGAATCACTTGGATCCGACACGTGTATTAGTATAACCTTTGATTATTTTCGCACTTTTGCACTTGTTTAAGAGATTATCTTAGTTATTGTAGTAGGCCCCTTTTTCGAAGGCGACGTTACCCTCAACCCAGTAGTTTGAGTCAGCAAGGATACAATCCTAAAGGGTTGGATTATTGAAAGATAATGAATTAAGTTATTAATGCAAATTATGGTAGGCCCCGCTTTTGGCGGTGACGTTACCCTCGGCTAAGTAGTCTGAGTCAGCAGGGATACAGTCCTAAATAGCCGGGTTATAGTATTAATAGTAGTTAGCTTATGAGGGGGTCAAAGAGTTTGGATCCCCGCCATCCAATACCTATGGGCATTGAAGGAGATCTTACTAAATTTGACCCAGGTCCCAAGCAGGACCTCTAAACGCTGAACAAGGGCAAGACCTTTACCAAACCGTTCCCTTAACCCCCGACCAGGTAGCCAACATACCTCCATATAGACCGTGGAGATATGAATGGTGAAAATCTTTTATTTTATATAGACAGTAAAATAATGCCAAGACACCACGGACAAACGATAAGGAAAGATCACCTTCAACATAAGTAACTAGTTATTAAAGTCATTAATACAAAACCAAATAAAAAGTGCAAAAGATTAAAAATAAAAAGTATTATACTAAACACTTGTCTTCACCAAGTGATGTAAGAGACTTAGGCAAACATGGCCTTGATTGTCAAGAACTCTTACGATCAATCTTGGATCCCGAGACGACTCACACACTCTATGATGGACAATGGATGATGGTGGTGGATGATGGTGTTATGGTGGTGGTGGGTGGTGGATGAAGTGTGAGAGAGGTGGTGTGCCAAGGGATGAGAGAGAATGAAGCCAAGCTCCTCTATTTATAGGCTGAACAGAACGCTGGACACGGCCCCGTGTTCGCTGAACACGGCCCCGTGCCCGTCTGACATTCTCTCTCTTCATTAATTGTAATTGCGAATTACAATTAATGCGCCTGCTGTACTTTCAACACGCCCCCGTGTCCGCTGGGCACGGCCCCGTGGTGAGCAATGGAAGCTTCTACTGGTTTGTCTTTTCTGCTGCTTCCTGGGCACGCCCCCGTGTTCACTGGACACGGGGCGTGTTCAGACATCTGTTCTCTTCTCTTTGTCTTGGGAGGTGCCGTTGAGGGTCCGGGCAGTTCGCTTTTGTTCCTTTTCTTGTAATTATGATAGAATTAGGGGTCTTTTTGCTTCTTTTGTGATTTTGAGCTCATTTCATCCTGAAAATACAAAAGGAAGACAAAAACACTCTTTTTCCAACATTAGTACTTAAAAAGGGTTAGTTTTATGCCTTAATTGATGTGTTTTATATGTTGTATTTTACACACATCAAATCGCTTGAATGAAATACATATATACCGCATGTTCCTAACAAATACAAGATAACTCAAAATAGCATGACATAAAATGAAAAACACAATAAAATCGCATGTTAAACTACTTATAAACTGATGCATATGAAATCGCATGTTTACATACTAAATCGCATGTTTGTATTATAAAAACTAATGTGTATTAAATCGCATGTTTCTCGTGTAAAATCGCATGTACAATTAAAAAATTTAATCTTCCTCCTCTAAAACCTCTTCCTAATCATCTTCTTCACTGCCATCATCACTCCCTCCACTGTAATCTTCGAACTCATCTTCCTCTTCATCGTCTTCGACCTCGTTGACTTTGTGCCTAGGATCTTTTTCAATATGGACTCCCTTCATCTTCTTTTGTTTTTTCCTTTCAATATATCGCAAGTCCGAATATCATGACCTTTTTCATTGCTTACACTACATGTCCTTGACCTTTCTCCTTTGCGGTTGATCATTTGTTCCTTCTTCGATTTAATCCTTTTATGTAAGCCACGACCTTTGTTTCTTATACCAATTGGCACACGGACAGTAGGAGGTGCAATAGGTACTGGTTGTTGATAACCAATCAACTTTGAAAACCGGTCAAACTTTGGATCAAGTTGCTTGGTTATATGACTCTGATCAACTTTTTCTTTAATCTGCTTCATTTGATCCCTGACTAAAACAAGTTGATCAAGGTCGGAAATCAAATTGCTAACCAAATACTCCCCTGTGTACATGATTTCGCTAACAATCTGTTTAGCCTTGTATTGCTCATCCTTAGCATCCACCTTTACATCAAACATGGCGTTTAATTCATTCGGAACCACATCCTTTGTCCATCTCTTTATAACATATTTGTTTGGTATTTCTTTAACACCAAACATCTTGAAAAGAAAATAGATGTGTTTACATAGCAGCCCATACTGTTCAAAACGCAGACAGTTACATTGTGCAGGTACATGTTCTTCAATATTCTTGAAACACACTTACAGAAACAAAAAAAAAAACAAAAAAAAAAAAACTAAAATCGCATGTGTATGTGAACAATTTCGCATGTCTAAAAAATCATTTTCTTGAAGTAATTTAAAATCGCATGCGTTCATCAAAATCGCATATTGTAAATCATGCTGTGTAGTAAATTCGCATGGGGGTTTTCAAAATCGCATGTTTTAAAATATATTCTATATTACCTCTAAAAACCTATCTCCGTGAGCTTTAAAGTCTTTCAACGATATCCTTATCTGGGGACCCTCGATTATGGGGTCCATTGGCAAACATTCGGTAATAGTTCCATATATCTCTGTTTGCTGATCGAAGAATATAGACCTGGTGTATATCTTCGCAGCATCTTTTTCCAAAGTAGTTTTGCTTCAATCATCATGTGACAACCCGAACCTTCACGGTTAGTATCGTTTTCTTAACTCAGTTAAACCTAACTAACTCGGTTAGATTTGGATAACCTACATCTTGTTAACATTAGAAAATATGTCACAAATGGGCCTGATGTTATTAAATGGGCCGTACATCTCGTTAATATCAGTAGGCCGACTTCTTTAATTGGTTGTTTAGAAAAGAGAATAGGCCGGCCCAGCTTCCTTATTGCTTATCTAGATGGGCTAATCAGCCCAACACCTTCATATTTATATAATTTCATTATTTAGCCCAACATTCTATCGGTTGGTTTAGAAAAGGTAATCGGCCCAATTGTGATATCCTTATAGGTATGGGCATACGTAATGTACTCTAAATCAAATTGTGGTTAGTTTAAAAGCATAACAAACTCTACCCTATATCTCTCTCAAATCACATCTCGAACACGGCAGAAGGATCTCTCATTATTCGCGAGCATTCATCCTCTATAATCGAGTTCTGGTTAGTAATTTCATGTGTCCGCTAACTGATAATTGCTAATTGGTAATTGTATTGTGTATAATCTTGATCGGCAAAGTTGGTTGCATATTTTATAAACGTATTAGATATGATAATATAGTTGATGATGATGTATGTGTTTTTTTTTATTGATGTGATCCCATGTGTTGATTGCTTAGTGGACCGAGCAAAGGTCCAATGGGGGGGGGGGGGGCGGCTTGTGTGATCAATAACTTTTAAAAATCAAATGATTTGATCAATGTAAAAACATGAAAAAGATATAATAATTACTATTCTCCTATATATTGAATAAACATTAGTTTAGTAATAATAGTAAGCAAAACAATCGGGCTTCACAGGAGCACTTGGGCTCGACAAACAACAGGCCCACTTCAATGTTGTTTGGACCGTACCATGGCGAGTCGGGAGCCTGGGAGGTACTAGTGGGCTGTTGTGGGTCGAAGCATAGTTGACTGTTATAACTCAAAGTGTGGAACTAGAATTAATATATTGTTGTGAATAAACTGAACTTGGGCCCTATGGGCTACTCACACGCATGTATGTAATTGCAAGTATCATGTAGTTCTTGTGAGCTCGCAATGGTAGTCAGAAGGTTATGTTATGCATGATAAGCTAAATCACGTTGGCTAGGGAAATGGTAATATGAACAGGACGCGAGTAGTTGCAATGTGTTGAGTAGTGTTGGTGATTTACGCGTGTAACAACGTAGATGACATGAGTTAATAAATGCCTATGTGAGACATGGACACTGTTGATTGACTGATACGACTTGCACAACCTGTTTAATGTTAATGTACTGTCTTATGAATACATGTGAAACAATATGCGCTAAGCTTGTATGTAACTAACTGTCTCTATTAAACACGATAGGATTTGATTGATCAATTGGTTAACGAACGTTTAAGTCTACCGAGCACTCTAAGGTGAGTTCATTGCATTTTCTCAAGCATGCGTCCCGGTGGTTTGGGACAACTGGTAAACATTTGGAAGGGAAACATTGGGTAAATAACTTAATCGGTTTTGGTTATTGCCTGGAGGGCAATGGGGGTGATTAGTTGATAGCGCTATTAGGTGGGAAACCTCACACCGGGCCGTAAGGACGGGCGTGAACTAATTATCTGGGTATGGCTATGGTTGTTAGAGGCACACTCCTCGGATACATATGGGCACTCTCCCTAGGGTATCTAACGAAGGCAACATAGCAATCGGTCGTTAAGGGGTACCCACTCCCCGGATACACATGGGCACATTCCCTAGGGTATCTAGCATGAGCAACATTGTATCGCAGCGTTAAATCGCATTAACATACATATGGTAACATAACTTGTTAACAAAACCTTGAACTCACCAGCGTAGTCTGACACACTTGTTTACATGCTTGTAGGTAATTACTGAAGGAACTTGGGAACTTGCTGTCTGATGCTGCTAGAGTGGTTATGGTCATGATAAACATTTATATTGATTGGGTTTCGACACATTTATACATTTATACTTTTATGCTTCCGCTCAATACTTTGGTTTTGGTTAAACTTTTCAAACGTTATATTTATTTCAATTGGGTATTTCAATACATTATGACTTGTGTTTGATATGATTAGTGGCTCTTTGTTGGATCGTTGCACCTCCGACAGGGACATACCCTAGGTGGTAATTTGGGGGTTGTGACAGTTTGGTATCAGAGCCACTAGTTATAGAGAACTCGGTTTTAAAATGTTTTCATAAAACCAGACTATAACCGAATTGATCCAAACGATGACCATGACACTCAGCTCCAGACTGCAAGGTTCGTTTCTCATTTACTATTGCATAGTATACCTAGTGTACACTTATGTATAACATTACACGTGAATGCACACTTGGCACAACAGCATGAGCCCTTACATTACCAACCCCTGTTATGTGAACTGCTAGTGTGACACTTCCCTTCGACTATTGTGATTCTCGATCCTATAGAACCTTTCGCTTGCTATTTGAACGTGGGGGAACCTTTTAGTGCAAGTTAAGAGGCACTGAGATAAGCATGCAAATCGTCTTATTATTATGGGTGCACACATAATAATAACGCGAGGTGCATGCAAGTCCCAGTGAGGCTTAACGAGCGTGGGAAGGGTCTGCCCTATTGTGTGTAAAATTGGTAGTTTGTAGATTTCAATGTGATACTCGACTTTTACCTCATTTCGATTGGAGTTATGTGCCTCAGGGTTCAGTCGTCAGTTAGGACTGACTCCCACCTTTGTTGTAAATAAGCATGTAGTAGAATTAACTGATAGTAAATCGATAGAAGCTTCTCATGTTCTTTTTGGTTGTAAACTTGACCTCGTGGGTCAAGTGTTCGATATTGACCTACTTCCCAATACTCTTGTAAGTTTTGACATGGTCGTTGACATGGACTTGGTTATCTAGGCATCAAGCGGAAAATTCTCTGCAAACAGAAAATCGTGCGTTCCCTCTCCCCAGTGGGGGATCCTTATCAGTTTAAGATCATCGTAGTGGTGCCGTTGTTGGCATTGTCACAGTCGTGAAAGCCCAGAAGTGTCTACGGAAGGGCTACCCTGCCATACTAGCTCTTGTCACCGATTTGCCACTTTAAGAAAGGAAGATCGAGTATCTTCATGTTATTCGTGAAATTTTTGACATGTCTTCCAAAGGGTTACCTGGTTTACCTCCACATCGTTAGGTGGAATTTTAGAATTGACCTTATGCAAATCCTGATTTCCTTCTGGGGTACAGCAATCCCTTGGATTCGCTGGATACTATCACAGCTTCATCATAGGATTTTCGAAGGGTTCGCAACTTCAACCTCCTTAGCACAGCCGGGAGCTGTGAATCCTTAGGAAAACAAAGTCGCGGAACGTCTTTTCAGCTTTTGAAACCCAACCCTACAACACGCGGAGCATCACTTCTTTCCGAGAGTACCGATGATCCAGCGATGTACCATGATGGCTTAATTCAGAGTCCCAGTTACACGCCGATGCAACACGAGAGAGTGATGAATTGCGTAATGGTGTTACGGAGAGGAACTGCACGACCTACAATCTCCGGTGGAAACCGTGGTCGTTGGATTTAAGTGGGAGGCATTACTTAGACGGTACCGAATGCACCAATTAGACCGAAAACAAGGGCCTCCAGTGCACCCTTGTTTCAATAGAGCTAACCATGTGATAGCATCGCTAAATGGAACTTCCGAACGAACACGGGATTAGGAGAACTATACCCACGCATCCCTGTAGACGAACCTTATCACTTTCACTTGTCATCGCCGTTAGAAGTGAAGCAGTCACAGTTACACGCGTATGTCGTTTTGCAACACTAACCTTTACCCACCAAACTCTGTTTTGGACAAATGATACACTCGTGCGACCGCAATGTGACGAACCTCCCTGTTGTGCCATGCCGCCATGCACCACTACTGGAAATTACTTCTTGACAACAAATTTGCTGGCCAAATCCTTCGGATGTTTAATGGACCCCTGTTTCGCTCGAATCTTTGTACGAACCTCATTAATCCCCTGTTTCTTTGATTGGCAACTGATAAAACAAGACGCTAACCACCATACCATGATTTCCACCGATCACAAGATTAGCCCCCAGGAGTTGTAAAGTATCTATAGATCGAGTTCGTCGGAACTCACTTCAAGCCATTGTTTTAGATCAATTTTCGGGACGAAAATTCTTTCAAGTTGGGGATGATGCCACAACTGAGCAGAACCCGCAACAATCCTGATTTCTCACTTCGTTTCTCTCACACTTGACGCTTGTCAAATTTCGGGACGAAATTTCTTTCAAGTTGGGGATGATGTGACAACCCGAACCTTCACGGTTAGTATCGTTTTCTTAACTCAGTTAAACCTAACTAACTCGGTTAGATTTGGATAACCTACATCTTGTTAACATTAGAAAATATGTCACAAATGGGCCTGATGTTATTAAATGGGCCGTACATCTTGTTAATATCAGTAGGCCGACTTCTTTAATTGGTTGTTTAGAAAAGAGAATAGGCCGGCCCAGCTTCCTTATTGCTTATCTAGATGGGCTAATCAGCCCAACACCTTCATATTTATATAATTTCATTATTTAGCCCAACATTCTATCGGTTGGTTTAGAAAAGGTAATCGACCCAATTGTGATATCCTTATAGGTATGGGCATACGTAATGTACTCTAAATCAAATTGTGGTTAGTTTAAAAGCATAACAAACTCTACCCTATATCTCTCTCAAATCACATCTCGAACACGGCAGAAGGATCTCTCATTATTCGCGAGCATTCATCCTCTATAATCGAGTTCTGGTTAGTAATTTCATGTGTCCGCTAACTGATAATTGCTAATTGGTAATTGTATTGTGTATAATCTTGATCGGCAAAGTTGGTTGCATATTTTATAAACGTATTAGATATGATAATATAGTTGATGATGATGTATGTGTTTTTTTTTATTGATGTGATCCCATGTGTTGATTGCTTAGTGGACCGAGCAAAGGTCCAATGGGGGGGGGGGCGGCTTGTGTGATCAATAACTTTTAAAAATCAAATGATTTGATCAGTGTAAAAACATGAAAAAGATATAATAATTACTATTCTCCTATATATTGAATAAACATTAGTTTAGTAATAATAGTAAGCAAAACAATCGGGCTTCACAGGAGCACTTGGGCTCGACAAACAACAGGCCCACTTCAATGTTGTTTGGACCGTACCATGGCGAGTCGGGAGCCTGGGAGGTACTAGTGGGCTGTTGTGGGTCGAAGCATAGTTGACTGTTATAACTCAAAGTGTGGAACTAGAATTAATATATTGTTGTGAATAAACTGAACTTGGGCCCTATGGGCTACTCACACGCATGTATGTAATTGCAAGTATCATGTAGTTCTTGTGAGCTCGCAATGGTAGTCAGAAGGTTATGTTATGCATGATAAGCTAAATCACGTTGGCTAGGGAAATGGTAATATGAACAGGACGCGAGTAGTTGCAATGTGTTGAGTAGTGTTGGTGATTTACGTGTGTAACAACGTAGATGACATGAGTTAATAAATGCCTATGTGAGACATGGACACTGTTGATTGACTGATACGACTTGCACAACCTGTTTAATGTTAATGTACTGTCTTATGAATACATGTGAAACAATATGCGCTAAGCTTGTATGTAACTAACTGTCTCTATTAAACACGATAGGATTTGATTGATCAATTGGTTAACGAACGTTTAAGTCTACCGAGCACTCTAAGGTGAGTTCATTGCATTTTCTCAAGCATGCGTCCCGGTGGTTTGGGACAACTGGTAAACATTTGGAAGGGAAACATTGGGTAAATAACTTAATCGGTTTTGGTTATTGCCTGGAAGGCAATGGGGGTGATTAGTTGATAGCGCTATTAGGTGGGAAACCTCACACCGGGCCGTAAGGACGGGCGTGAACTAATTATCTGGGTATGGCTATGGTTGTTAGAGGCACACTCCTCGGATACATATGGGCACTCTCCCTAGGGTATCTAACGAAGGCAACATAGCAATCGGTCGTTAAGGGGTACCCACTCCCCGGATACACATGGGCACATTCCCTAGGGTATCTAGCATGAGCAACATTGTATCGCAGCGTTAAATCGCATTAACATACATATGGTAACATAACTTGTTAACAAAACCTTGAACTCACCAGCGTAGTCTGACACACTTGTTTACATGCTTGTAGGTAATTACTGAAGGAACTTGGGAACTTGCTGTCTGATGCTGCTGGAGTGGTTATGGTCATGACAAACATTTATATTGATTGGGTTTCGACACATTTATACATTTATACTTTTATGCTTCCGCTCAATACTTTGGTTTTGGTTAAACTTTTCAAACGTTATATTTATTTCAATTGGGTATTTCAATACATTATGACTTGTGTTTGATATGATTGGTGGCTCTTTGTTGGATCGTTGCACCTCCGACAGGGACATACCCTAGGTGGTAATTTGCTGGAGTGGTTATGGTCATGATGCCACAACTGAGCAGAACCCGCAACAATCCTGATTTCTCACTTCGTTTCTCTCACACTTGACGCTTGTCAAATTTCGGGACGAAATTTCTTTCAAGTTGGGGATGATGTGACAACCCGAACCTTCACGGTTAGTATCGTTTTCTTAACTCAGTTAAACCTAACTAACTCGGTTAGATTTGGATAACCTACATCTTGTTAACATTAGAAAATATGTCACAAATGGGCCTGATGTTATTAAATGGGCCGTACATCTTGTTAATATCAGTAGGCCGACTTCTTTAATTGGTTGTTTAGAAAAGAGAATAGGCCGGCCCAGCTTCCTTATTGCTTATCTAGATGGGCTAATCAGCCCAACACCTTCATATTTATATAATTTCATTATTTAGCCCAACATTCTATCGGTTGGTTTAGAAAAGGTAATCGGCCCAATTGTGATATCCTTATAGGTATGGGCATACGTAATGTACTCTAAATCAAATTGTGGTTAGTTTAAAAGCATAACAAACTCTACCCTATATCTCTCTCAAATCACATCTCGAACACGGCAGAAGGATCTCTCATTATTCACGAGCATTCATCCTCTATAATCGAGTTCTGGTTAGTAATTTCATGTGTCCGCTAACTGATAATTGCTAATTGGTAATTGTATTGTGTATAATCTTGATCGGCAAAGTTGGTTGCATATTTTATAAACGTATTAGATATGATAATATAGTTGATGATGATGTATGTGTTTTTTTTTATTGATGTGATCCCATGTGTTGATTGCTTAGTGGACCGAGCAAAGGTCCAATGGGGGGGGGGGGCTTGTGTGATCAATAACTTTTAAAAATCAAATGATTTGATCAGTGTAAAAACATGAAAAAGATATAATAATTACTATTCTCCTATATATTGAATAAACATTAGTTTAGTAATAATAGTAAGCAAAACAATCGGGCTTCACAGGAGCACTTGGGCTCGACAAACAACAGGCCCACTTCAATGTTGTTTGGACCGTACCATGGCGAGTCGGGAGCCTGGGAGGTACTAGTGGGCTGTTGTGGGTCGAAGCATAGTTGACTGTTATAACTCAAAGTGTGGAACTAGAATTAATATATTGTTGTGAATAAACTGAACTTGGGCCCTATGGGCTACTCACACGCATGTATGTAATTGCAAGTATCATGTAGTTCTTGTGAGCTCGCAATGGTAGTCAGAAGGTTATGTTATGCATGATAAGCTAAATCACGTTGGCTAGGGAAATGGTAATATGAACAGGACGCGAGTAGTTGCAATGTGTTGAGTAGTGTTGGTGATTTACGCGTGTAACAACGTAGATGACATGAGTTAATAAATGCCTATGTGAGACATGGACACTTTTGATTGACTGATACGACTTGCACAACCTGTTTAATGTTAATGTACTGTCTTATGAATACATGTGAAACAATATGCGCTAAGCTTGTATGTAACTAACTGTCTCTATTAAACACGATAGGATTTGATTGATCAATTGGTTAACGAACGTTTAAGTCTACCGAGCACTCTAAGGTGAGTTCATTGCATTTTCTCAAGCATGCGTCCCGGTGGTTTGGGACAACTGGTAAACATTTGGAAGGGAAACATTGGGTAAATAACTTAATCGGTTTTGGTTATTGCCTGGAGGGCAATGGGGGTGATTAGTTGATAGCGCTATTAGGTGGGAAACCTCACACCGGGCCGTAAGGACGGGCGTGAACTAATTATCTGGGTATGGCTATGGTTGTTAGAGGCACACTCCTCGGATACATATGGGCACTCTCCCTAGGGTATCTAACGAAGGCAACATAGCAATCGGTCGTTAAGGGGTACCCACTCCCCGGATACACATGGGCACATTCCCTAGGGTATCTAGCATGAGCAACATTGTATCGCAGCGTTAAATCGCATTAACATACATATGGTAACATAACTTGTTAACAAAACCTTGAACTCACCAGCGTAGTCTGACACACTTGTTTACATGCTTGTAGGTAATTACTGAAGGAACTTGGGAACTTGCTGTCTGATGCTGCTGGAGTGGTTATGGTCATGATAAACATTTATATTGATTGGGTTTCGACACATTTATACATTTATACTTTTATGCTTCCGCTCAATACTTTGGTTTTGGTTAAACTTTTCAAACGTTATATTTATTTCAATTGGGTATTTCAATACATTATGACTTGTGTTTGATATGATTGGTGGCTCTTTGTTGGATCGTTGCACCTCCGACAGGGACATACCCTAGGTGGTAATTTGGGGGTTGTGACACATCAGGCTCAGTATATCTTAAAATATGATCATTCATTCTGTGATTGAACCTTTGGACATCCATTGAACTGTCAAAATGATTCATAATCTCTACAAGAGTGAGTTGTGAATTAGCTACCTTGCAAAAAAAATGGTTCTCACTCTCTAATCTTAAAGTTGTTCTCATAAGTCCAGACACTGGCTCATGCCGGTAAAAAGCCGAAATCCACATGGATCTCATCACAAACATATCATCAATCCATTTATTTTGTGTAAGACCGTACTTAATCATTACCAACTTCCATTGTCTCTCAAATTCGTCTGGCTCAATGGAATAAGTCCATACAATATCGCACATCTTCCTTTTAAAGTCATCATTGTTGCACAACTCATGTCCAACCTATGCCGATAAATGATTTTCATATCAGCCTGTAACGAATCTATAGTATAAAAAATGCTAACGAAACACAATATAGCATAATATACCTTATCTTCCACTTTTTCATTATGTGCCACATGCACAATCTGTGTCTGTGGGTAGTAAAAACACCCTCGATAGCCTGTTTCATCCCAGGGTCTTGGTCCGTCACTACAACCTTTGGTTGCCGTTCAAATGACTTTACGAATGAATTGAGAAGCCATTTATAAGAGTTAATGCTCTCCAATGCCAACAACCCAGCTCCAAGGGTTACATTTCGACAGTGGTTGTCAATCCTAGTGAACGGAACAAACACCATCTTGTACCTGAAATTCAATAAAATTAATGATTTAGTAAAACATGCGAAATAGACAGTCTAACATGCGAAATAGACATAATATGACATGCGAAATAGACATTAAAACATGCGATATATTCAACACCTAAATTTCAATGTATATTAGCATGCGATATTGCAAGTTTACAAAATCATATAACATGCGAAAAATATTAAAAACCATTTGTGTAACACTTACTTGTTTGTTTTGAAAGTTGCATCAAACGATATCTCATCCTCGAACTCCATAAAGTTACACTTGCATAACCCATCGGCCCAGAACAAACCAGTTAACCGTTTGTCCTCATCAACAGAATATTCAAACGAAAAATCAACTAAATATTGTTTTTTGTCAGTCAACCTATTGATCACCATGTCAGCGTTATATTCTCCTATATAGCTGTTAATTCGAGTTTTAAAGTTTTTGCAATCATCGACCGTGGCGCCAACATTCTCGAAACCACCGTAACGTTTCCTCATTATATGAAAACTTTGACAGGGCCAAGGTTTAGAGTGCCTAGTTCCCATATCATCTCATCTTGGACATCTGACAATTGCTTGTACGCTGGTAGCATATGAATATCGTGTGGACATACAAACTTATGATTATGGCCATCAACGAATTTCTTGACTGTATATGATCTACCATCCATCGAGCAAATCATAAGTTGAGCTTTGCACCCAGTTCTAATGGTCCCCCCTGTTCCTTAATTTGAATGACTTTTTTGACTTCGAATATGCATCGTCAATAAACAATGGCTTATGTCCCTCTTTAGAACAAACAAAATACTTAGTTTTGGTTATACCACCACTGTGTACTTCACCACCTTTCCGAGTAGAAAGACCAGCTAACTTAGCATATGTTTGGTAAAACACGTATGCTTGTTCGAGAGAGGTAAATTGCATTCCAACCACAGGTGTAGCTGATGGTTCAACCTTCGGAATATAAAGCCTTTCATCTACATAAATCAAAATATAAAAAAAAAGGAAACACATGCGATTTATCGAAATCGTAACATGCGATATATTAAAAACTCCACAATTTCTTCATACGAACAACAAAATGTGCGAATTGTTGGACTCATAACATGCGAAAATGACCATTTTGATAAATATGTTTAACACATGCGATTTATGATATCATAACATGCGAAATCAGCATTTAGAATAAACATCACATGCGAATTGCCAGACTCATAACATGTGAACTTATACAATTTGCTTTCATATCAATTATCCTTTAATGAACATTCAAAACCTTCAAAACAGTTATAATAATACAAAATCATTACTACGATTAAAACAAAACACATCTGCGAACAAATTAAACATCTGAATTAACAAAAATTACCATTCGAACACTCATTTACACCACTTGTATTTGTATTTGCATTTGGATTTGTAGATTTAGGATTTAAAACATCGTCAATCGTAAATCTTTGATACGCAGATAATTGAACCTGATCACCGACCGATCGAGCGTGTTCAAACTCAACATCTGTGTTTCGTCTGGTGCTGCTATGTGGATCCATAGAAAACAACAATTGATTCAAACCCTAACACAGAACAACAAAATTGCAATGTATTGTTTGAGAATTATGAAAAATTTGAAACTGATACGAATCATAATTACCGGGATAGTGGTATAACGAACTTCTCGCTGATTGAATGAATAGACTAATTTGGCCTCAGCTGATTGAATGAATTGTCTGATTTAACCTTATAAAAGAAAAACGAATCAAGAGACGAGTACGGCCATGGAAGTCGCGTATGTAATGTAGGATAGGGCATTTGTATCCTACACTTCCTATATATATATATGTACGAGATCAGGATAGAACGGTGAAAAGTGTGAGAACGGATCCTAGCCCAACACGTGGCGGGGGTGCTAATTGATATGTAGGGGTACAATTGTCCTTTTATACGTTCCCTCCTTATTCGTGTTATAAATCTCTTTCAAATTAAAACTCCAAAGATTTCTTGTTAGCTGTTACCTCTTTTGCAAGCTTTCTCAGATATATGGCGTCTAACGTGGATTCTGTTCGACAAAATAAAATTCGATGACGTTTCCTATTTTTTGATCCAGCAAATCATGCAACAGATATGACGTTTTGATCTTTTATGCTTGTTTCATTGTTTTTTTAAATTAGTATTTCATAATGTGTTGTATGATTTCAATGGCGTTGTTCATTTATCCAATTTAATTGCGTTTTAATTGGTTGTTAAACAATTACAAAGAACTGATAATTGGAGTTTTCAATATTAATTTTAATTGTCGTTTAGGATCTAGTATATTTCTTATGTTTTTACTATCATTAGCGTTTTACATCTCTTTGATTAGTTTTGAATATTATTTAGTAGTATTTGTAAACATCAGTTATTACTATTTGTTAATTTGTGTAAATATCAGTTTTGTTAACTATGGCGTTTTCATTATGATGTTATATTTTTGTTATTTATTTATGTTGTTAAGTGTCTTAAATTATTCATCTCATGGCGTTTTCATTATCAAGTCGCATTAGTATTTTTGTTAATCAATAAAGTTATGGTGTGCGTATTTTGGCGTTTTCATTATGGCGTTTTCAAATTATGTGTTTATTATGTCTTGATTATTATTCAATTAATGGCGTTTTAATCTATAATGTTATTACGAGACGTTTTCTATTTTTAATGGCGTTTTTCTGATTTTTCTGTTCCTCACTGTGTTTTCTCAGATGATATTACTTCCTCGAGTCAAAGGCTTTGCCCCAAAACTGGATTACCATTTATCATTCCTGACGTAAGTGAAGAAATAAAGCCCACAATGGACATGGTATTCACTAGCCTCGATGATTGTTAATGTATGTTAAGTATGCCAAGGAGTGTGGGTTTTCAGTCAGGAAAACGACTACAAAGACAAACTCTAAAGGTGTGTTACATATTAAGTATTACTTGTGTACGTGATCTGCGTTATATAAGGACAAGAAGGTTGATACGTTGGACCCCAAAAAGGAGCGATTAGTGCTATCCAACTTTTCAAAGAGTACTGATTGTGGTGCACTGTTAGGTGTAATTTTTGAGGCTGGATCATGGAAGGTGTATAAGTTTGTCGAGGAGCACAACCATGATCTTGTTGAACGTCCTGATAAGCATTTTCTTCCAACTGAACGACACCTCACTCAGCTCCAGAAGCATGTTATACACAGCATGTCTAAGTTGAATTTGGGTCTCGTCAAGGCGTTTAATATTATGAAGAATTGTTTTGGTGGTTTTGAAGACGTGGGTGCAAGTAAAGTTGAATTTAAGAACTACAAGAGGCAAATTAACTTGTTTATAGGGGAATATAACGCCGATATGGTTGTGAGACATTTGAATGAAAAAAAAAACATTCTCAGCCTAATTTCTCGTATGATTACTTCACAGGCGAAGACAATCATTTGAAGGGACTTTTTTGGTGTGACGATCAAGCCAAACGTAATTACCACGTGTTTGGTGATGTGATTTCGTTTGACGCCACTTATCGTTCCAACAAGTAATATTTTATAATTCAACTTCTTCTGTTTTTTTTTTTTTTGGTGTTTTATGAGTTACATGCAATGGTGTTTTTATGAGTTTACAAGCAATGGCGTTTTTATGAGTTTACATGCAATGTTGTTTTATGAGTTTACATTCAATGGCATTTTATTATTGTTTTAGTTCTCATGGCGTTTTCATATGCAGATACGCTATTGTGTTTGTACCGTTCACTAGTATATACAATCATCACTGCAATGTTACATTTGGTGCTGCATTATTGGCGTCGAAAATTGCTGATACGTATATTTGGTTGTTGAGAGTTTTTCTAAAAGCTGTTGGTTCTCAACCAAAATTTGTTGTTACTGACCAAGATCCAGCAATGAAGAAGGCTATTTTTGCTGTATTTGTTGACACGAGGCATCGGTTATGTATGTGGCATGTGATGCATAAACTTTCTCTGAAGGTTGGTATGCTTATTTTTACCTTTGGCGTTTTAGGATACACTGCATTTTAAAATACATGGCGTTATGTACCTTGTTACAGTTTTTTTTAATTAAGTTTTGTGTTTGTGTAATATATATGTTTTTTTATGCATGGCGTTTTCGTGTTATACATATGTTGGTGTTAGGCTATGCAATTCCACCAATTTCAAAGAACGTATTTGTGGTGTTGTGTGGACGGATATTCTCACACCTGAAGAGTTTGAATCAGAATGGGAAGCGGTTATCGGAGAGTTCTAGCAGATAATGACTGGCTATCTGATATTTTTGCACTCAGGGAATCTTGGATCCCTATATACTATAGAATGGAAGAGATGTCGGGTCTTATACGAACGACATCGAGGTCAGAGAGTGAGAATCATTTTTTTGGTCAGGTGTGCAATTCGAAAGCTACTCTTGTTGAGTTCATGACTCATTACGAAACTGTAATAGAAGCGCAGCGTCACACACATCGAAAAAATGATCATGAATCTCGATACAAACGACCCCAGTTGAAGAGTAATTACCAATTGTTGGAAGGCCAAGCTGCTGATATATACACAAATAGTATTTTTTGTGACGTTCAAGATGAGCTAATTGGAATTGCAGATTGCATAAATCAACGTTACGAAGATCAGCCGGATGGGTTTGTTAAGTTTTACATAAATGACTTCTAGCAGCCTTGTACATCCTTATTTGAGGTAAACAATGGCGTTTTGTTTTATATGGCATTTTCTGTGCAACGCGTTTTATCATATCCATTGTGTTTTTTTTAAATTTTTTTAGACAAACATTCTCTGCATGGCGTTATAGAGAAATTGTTTTTGGCGTTTTTTCAAGTAATGTTCCGTAAGACTGATTGCACATGCAGTTGCTCATGCAGGCGTTTTGAGCAGTTTGGTTTGCTATGTAGACATATATTCTATATTTTGAGAATTATGGACATTAGGGAATTTCCAAAACAATACATTTTGAATAGATGGCGCAAAGAGGCTTCCCCAAACTGCTCTACTGAATACTCAATTAGTCGTGAATATATGACCGAGCTTGACCCCGATGTGCAAAGTATGATGCAAGATATTATTTTTTCAACGGAATATACTTTGAACAGTTTATCTGGTAATAAAGTAGAGCTATCCTTATACAAGGATCATGTTCAAACTTATATGAAGAAGGTTCAAGATATGCAGATTGTTGCTCCTCCCGCTAGTACTAGTGATAGATTTGCCGAGATAACCAGTCAATATAAAAACGACAAGAATCTGATAAGAGTCCCTGTTGGGTATAAATCCAAAGGTTCTGGTCCTCGGAAGCGCCAAAAATCTAAACAGGAGATAGCAATCGAGAAAAAGAATCAAAGTCGAAACCCGGGGCCAAAGAAAGACAGTGTCAGAACTGCAAAGGATATGGACACTACGCATCGACATGCAAACGGGTCGTAATTAAAAGAAGATCGACAAGGTCTTCGAGAGCCAGTGTAGAGTAGTTTGGCGTTCTGTATTTTTCATTCTTACAGAACACACACAGATGGTCTTCGAGAGCCAGTGAAGAGTAGTTTGGCGTTTTGTATTTTTCATTCTTTTAGAACACACACAGATCTCAGTTTGGCATTTTACATCATTCTTTATACATCATTTTTCCATCTTTTTTTTCGACCTATTTGTTCATAACATGCTACTTCGAAGTTACATAACAAACAATATAAGATCGGACAAGCAAATCAATCGCCAAAAAAACATCACCACTAAATAAAACTACCATAAACCTCTAATTTTGGTCAAGCTAAACTCAATAATGTTTTGCTAAACGAGATGAACAACATTGTTAATCCTCAATCAAGAAAGATGTCTAACAATGTTGTCCATCCCATTCAGCTAAACTTTATTAAGAACAAAACTGAATCTCCATGTATAACAACCCTCCTAGAACCCTTAACATAACCCTAAACGTCTCTAAATATACCCCGTACGCGAGAAACGGACCTAAAATACCTTTATACTTATTAAATTCAAGAAAAACAAAATTCAGGAGTCGGTCGCGGGGCGCGACTTCCTTACCCTCGTCCTTCGCAGGCCGCGAGACCTAGTGCCTTGCCCGGCAAACAAAGCCGATACGTGTCGCCACGTGTCAAGCCTATACTCGCTGACTAGGCAACCCTAAACCCTAGTCTACTCTCTCGCGGGCCGCGAGAAAGTTAGCTTAAGTTTACGCGGGCCGCGAGCCGCCCTATATCTGGCCTATAAATAGAAGTCGACGAATTCATTTCAATTCGTTCAAAATTCTATTCTCTCTCAACTTCTGAATAGCTATTATTATACCCGGGCATAATACCCACTATAAAGCGAAGCTCTGCCTCGTTGTAAGTACTATAACCCTGCTATTACCCTACGCGATTGATTTAGGATTCCGTAACGCATGTCGGCTCTGCCCAACTCAGTCATTGGAATTCTATCTCGTGTTACACTCGATTGATCTAGGATTCCGTAATGCATGTCGGCTCTGCCCGACTCAGTCATTGGAATTCTGTCTCGAGTTGTACGGTTAATGTGATTTGGGTTATTTTACTAACACGTGTGCATTGTTTAATTTTAATAGATAATAACCAGAAGATTCACCAGGAAGCTATAGTAATATCACCTAAGTCAACAATGTAAGTACATTCACTTTTTCTCATTGTTTGAGAGTACACTTTTATGAGTCAAAATGTTTTACCAAACCTCAAATGTTTTTAAATACAATTACAGTGATTAAGTCTTTGTAATTCCACAATTGCTGCCAGTATTATGGGGTTTATATACAGTACTTGAAAACCTTCACAATTGGGCACGAGTATCCAATGTGTGATATGACCATAGTCACAGATCCGTCGAGTGACACATACTGATCGAGTAATTGTGTAGATATAAACATTGTAATCGCCCTTAATACTGTAATATGTAAACAACTGATGCTTTACCAAAATGGAATGTACTTGCCAATATTTCTCGCTGATAAAATGTTTTTAAAACGCGTTTCAGGTAACACAATGTGAAAGCCAATGAAAGTCAGCTGGAGAGCACTGAAGGCTTGGAAAAGTGGCTATAAAAGTTACCTAAATAAAAAGGAGTTTTTGTTTTCAATAAATAGGGTTATCCCTATAAATGTACTGTTAAATGAACTTGGGTTTTATCCCCATGATTTGTTATTATAAAAAGTCTGGTGTTTTACTCTGATAAAAATATTTCCTAACTACGGTCCTGATGTATTCTGTTGCCAAATTAATAAACACCGATACCACTGATACTGTCCTCACGGCGCCCGCTCCCGGGGTAAGGGTCGGGGGCTGCGACACCATGAAATGACGTTTTTGAAATTTTGTGGTTTTGGTATGTTTTGGCGTTTATATTGAGGATTTTGCCCATAACATCGAGCGAAAGTTTACTGAGAAAATAGTGTATCTCAAAGAAACATGGAGTGGAATCTTTGATATTTGGGTTTTTGGCGTTTCTAAGATTAATGGTATAGAGGAAAACATGGCGTTTAGGGTTTTGGTGTGGTTATTAGTAGGTTTGAGAGGTTGTTTATATAGGATGTTTTTGGTGCGTATTTTAGGCGCGATTTTTATTATATAAAATGCTAGAAATTAAGTTCCGTCGTTTTAGTACTGTTTGTTCAGCTTTATCGGTTAAAAACAAAGTTTTGCGTTTTATATCTAATGCCGTTTATGTTGGTACATTTATGTGTCTGTAACTTTGTCTTGTTTACGTTATATGTTATAGGTCTTTTTTAATCGAGTCTGTAAGTTCCGTCAAGTCTACCTAGTTGGATATCCTCATATCTTACTTGGTATGACGTTTTGTCTCTGTATTTGCAATGTATGTTAAACATATGCTAGTGTGCATAGTGTTTACATATAGTTAGTCTTGTCTTATGTCTTCTGTTTTAACTTAGTGATATAATCTGTCTTGATTAATGATTGATGAAGATCCAATCTTCGTCATGTTTATGCTTGGCGAACCTTCATTGTTCGTCGTGTTATGTGTATGGCAAAGAATCAATCTTCGCCATGCATAACCTTCGTCACATAGGAGTTCGCCAGTGGACAGTATATATTGCTTGTTATGTTTAACAATTTAGTCATGAGAGCATAGAGAAACTTGTTTAACAGTTTAGTCATGAGAGCATAGAGAAACTGAGAGTTTATCGTTCAAGCATTGTGTGTATATGTTTGATGTTGTTCTCGTCCTTTTAATCTAAAGTGAATCTTTGGTTATCTGTTGTGCTATTTACCATACTCTGTTTGGTTTGCATCGTCACGGGGATTCCGTACTCGTGACCGAGTTTGTGATAAACAGGGATAGGTCTTCGTATTGATCCTCCGAGAAAAACGGACCTACAAGTGGTATCAGAGCTTTGGCTCTTTTCCTTGTTTAAAACCAAACATTGTTGAGTTTTATCAAGTTTGTTTATGATTTTCATGAAACTGATCTTTTTGAAAAGTTTATGTTGTTAAGAAAAAGTTTCTGAAATCTGGGAAAATCAATGTTTATAGTGTTATTTTGCTATAGTTTTATGGAAAACCTTGTCATAGTACATGTGTGCATGTTAAGATTTGGTTTTCATTGAAAGTTTTAGCAAAAATTCTTGTTCGAAAATTTGTCCGATGCCGGAAAACTCATCCTGTTTGCTGGAAACTTTAAAGTGTTCATCAGGATATTGAAAGTGTTCTTGGTGATATTCATACCTTTTCTATGTTTGATTCATAATCTGAGCTTGAATTATTTGTTTGCATTATTTTTTTGCATTATTGTCTGTCATTAAAATATAATTGTGTGACAAATTGGTAAAATGATGATGGATTGGGTCTGTCACACAGCAAGTTGTTAGTTTGAAAAAGGTGTCACCAACTTGTGTCAGATAATATTCGTTTTGTTTTTCAAAAATATCTAACAACTGTTATCCTTTGTCAACGAAGAATCCCCTCGACGAAATCACTATTCTTCGTCAAAATTGTTTTAAACGAAGGCCACCATTCTTCGTCGAGTTTGTCTTTGACGAAGAATCAAGTTCGTCACACCATTCTTCGTCGACTTTATCTTTGACGAAGAATCAAGTTCATCACACAATCTTCGTCGTATATACTTGTTGATTTTACACAGAAGGTTTGCAAAACCATCTTAACCATTTCTTTTCAAGTGTTTGATCAGATACACTCATACATACATTAATCATGAGTACTAGCCCTTGGGATTGGAGCAGTAGCTCAAGTGCGGCTCAAGATCCGACCTCTGCAGCAGCGTGGATCAAGAATATGATGCCACAACAAACAATCTCTGCAGGTCAATGGGCATGCGTAGCAAATCAAAATCAAAGTATTCAAAATTTGCTAATGAGCGAAAGTGAAACGGGTAGCAACAATCGACCGCCAAAGCTAAATCATATGAATGACTATCCATCTTGGAAAGGACGATTTCATACTTACGTTTTAGGGCAAAACACCGAGTTATGGACATGTTTCACTATAGCATACAACACAGCTCTTGAAGAAGCATGTTCAAATCCAACAAGATTGGCAAATATGACTGAAGCAGACAAGAAAGCATACGATCTTGAAAAGAAGGCGTTTGCTATTTTGACGCAAGCTCTCCACAAAGACATATATCATCAATTCTCTTATTGAAATACAACAAAAGCCTTGTGGGACATCCTAGTTACAAGAGGAGAAGGGAATGCAGCGACAAGGAAGACTCGCCAAGACTTGTTGAAAAAGGAGTTTGACGCATTTTTGTTTATGGAAAACGAAACTTTAAATGAAATGGCCCCTCGTTATTATCATTTGATAAGTGAAATGTTTTCTTATCAGGTTACTGCAACTCCACAGGAAATGGTGACAAAGTTTGCTGATGCTCTACCACCGAAGTGGAGCCCTTTATCGAACTATTGAAGCATACAGGTGTCTTAGATACTATCAGTATCTATGAATTCGTTCAAAAGCTGGAAATTAAAAATGAAGAAGAAATCCGGAAGGCGAAACGAATCTCAACCCCTCAGAATCCAGAAATGTACTTTGGAGGGATTAAGCCTGTTACAAGCTCCAGTCAACAACCAAAACTTCAAACGACGTTCATGTCCAATTCAAGCCCGTTTCCTCCAGTGAAAATGTTAATCCTTTTGGATTTGTGCCCGAACAACCTCAATCTAAACCTCAATTTGATACTAGTTCCTGGTTCCCGCAATCACAACCTCAAGTTGCTCAACCTCAATCTCAACCTCAATTTGATCCTAGAGCTTGGTTCCCAAAACCGAAAGTTGTTACCCCTCAACCTCAACAAGCATTCTATGGTAACAATTTAACTCAACCGCAAAACCCCAATACCGCCAGACTTGATACTTCAAACCTTCCCAAGGTCAATGTAGAAGTTGCCAAAGAACACATGGAACTTCTTAGCACAATGGTCAATGCTTATTGTGGGTTGGTTCCAGGTCAGATTGGAAACATAAATCTGACCAATGAAGATTATCAACAGAGTAATAGGGATGAAATGGAGTTAATGGATATCAAGTGGGCTTTTGCAAGCGCGGTTAGACGAGCTAAAGACTACATGAGCAAAATCGGGAAGACTAGTTTGGAAAGCAAAAGAGATACGAAGTACGGGTTCCACAAAGATGCTGTCACGTGCTCTAACTGCGGTGAAAAGGGTCACTTCAAGCGTGAGTGCACTCGCCCGAGCAGACAAACAAATCAAAATCCCTTCAGGAATCAAACAAGTACTTCCAACCAGAATCAAGCTAACCAGGAAATAAGGATAGTAGTTGTCAACAACCAGACCAACACCGCCAACACTGACCAATCGGGTCCTTCTAACACCAACCGTGCATTAGTTATTCAAACTGATGAAGGTTGTGATTGGTCCGTACAGTTTGGAGGTGGCGATCAAGGAGGAACCGCATGCTATGCTAAGATCATTAATCACATCAAGCATGTGCGTAAGGAAGAATTCTCCGAAAAGGATGATAGCTCGGGGTATACTGGCAGTTCAGATGAGGAAAGCTCGAACATTGGAGATTATTGTTCAGAATTTGATGTAAAGGAGGGAAGTGATTCTGATGTTGATAGTTTGCTGATGGAAGCTAAGGAGTTAAAGTGTCAGAAATCTGTTCTGATCTAGAAGGCTGATATTGCATCGAAAGAGATGGAGAAGTTCTTTTCCGAAGACGGATCTTTCTCTTACTAGACTGCCTTTATGGTAAATGTCGCAGCCTCTTCAAGTCAGGTAAATTCTGATACTCCTACTCCTAGCATATGCAGTAATTGTGTTGATCTTAAACATGACTATGCTGAATTGAAACATGAATCGGAAACGGTTCATGGTCACAACCAGAGTCTAGTTATTGAACTGTCAAAATGCAAAGAGGCAAACATGGCCTTGGCTCGCAATGAAAAGGATTTCAAATCAGTCATTGAAACTTTAAAGAAAAGTGTTTCTGAATTGTCTAAAATTGTTTTTAACAAACAAACTAGAATTCATAACTATATTAATATTATTGAGGAAACAAAAAAGAAGCTAGCCATGGCTAAATGTGAGTATGAAGCGATCAAACTCAAATTGGAGAGTTATTCTAACTCCCAATATGTGCTTGATCACATCATTGACGTTCAAAAACTGAAAGGGAATGTGAAAGGCGTTGGGTATAAGTCGTGTTCGCCGCCGTTGAGACACAACTATACCAAAATGCCCGATGAAGAGGAAATGCCTCATTTTAAACTAAGTGTTCCTCTTGATTATGAGGAGGTCACTACAGGATTAGGGTTCAAATTGGACAGTGTGACAACCGTCACTTTTCCGTACATTCCGTACACGAAATGAACAGTAATTTGTGCTTAAATGACTGTGCATGATCTGGTTTACCAGACAAATAAATTTTTGAATTCCATGCAAGTGAATTCATGCACGTGTTATACTACAAAATTACTTTTGCGTTGCGTCAGAAATACTAGTAAATTCACCGGTAAGACACACTGTGTCAACAAAACAGCAGAAAGCAGTCAGACATTAGAATTAGGGCCTAGGTGTAGGTCCAACGACAAGAATCCATTAAAACCCAAGAGTACAAACAAGGGTTTGTGTATAAACTTTACGGAAGCTAAATTACGCACTAAAAAGCACCCGAAACGCACTTAAAGTGCAGAATTTTATTAAATTCAACACAAATCAGCTTATAAATACATAAATATCATGCAAAAATTATGATTTATCATCCAGAATACTTCCCTAAGTGTCGGGGATTGAAAGTGTTACAAAAGGACACTTGAAAGACACAAAACGGTGTAATTTAGCACTTAAACGAATCGGTATCTAACCGAACAACCGGACGTTACCCGGAACACCAAAATATTGCTAGAAGCAATGTTCTTATTTTTCTAAGCTAGTTAGGGTCCCCGAACGCCCTAACACCCGTTACAAAACACTGCACACTAACAACTAATTTTAACCTCTAACTATCTTAACTAAACACTAACTATCTAGTTAGAATCCAACTAGATAACCCCCCCCCCCAACCAATCGGTTCCCCCATGTGGGACACACTTCTTACATCTTGAATATTTTAATCACAAGTGCTTAATATCTTGATAACACATTACATAATGGATAAAGCTTGAGATGGATTATAAGTATGTTCATGAGTTAACTAGTCTCTCACTTCCAACATCGACCACCAACATCATTCTCTTCCCTCTTTCCCCATCTCGGCTGCCCCCTTCTCCCACCATATCACCACCATCCAACCTCTATACAAGTGTTTTACATACATACCAAGGTGCTAGAGATCACACAAGGAGGCTCGGTGCTTACGGAATCACAAGGACCTCTCTACATCGCTTTTATCCACCTTGTTTTCGCTTTGATTCTTCCCTAGCCACGAGCTAGTAGTCACGACGCTAGCAAAGCAAATCCGGTGAAGTTTACGACGCAAGGAACGCAAAGTTGTGAGTTCATGCTCCCCCTTTTCTCTAACTGTTTTTGGTTTTATAACTCTCGGGGGGTGAAATACATGTTACAAATATTACAATTTTTACAAGTGGTAAAAAATACAAGAAGAACTCTTGGTGAGAACGAGTACCGAGTGCAATACGAATTGAGAATACAAAATATGAAAATCACACTTGGTGAGAACGAGAACCGAGTATGATGTGCTTTAAGAAATGCCTAGAAAATACTAGATCATGTGAGCATAGACTTAATATTAAAAATGCCATAAAGTCTTGGTGAAAACTAGTACCAAACCATTAAAAACATTCATTAATTAGGGAGGAGGGTTAGATCTAACGGGTACGACCGAACCCCAGTCATGGTCAAAACTAGTACCTAGTAGTGCTTCGGAGTCCCAGTCGAGGGTAATCGACACAGTCGAGGTTAATCGACACAGTCGAGGGAAATCGACACAGTCGAGGTTAATCGACACAGTAAAGGAGCCAACACTAATGCTCCATATGTTCTCACTTGTCTTAAAGGAGCCAAACTAATGCTCCATAAGTCCTCACATGCCTTAAAGGGGCCATACTAATGCTCCCCATGTCCTCACATGCCTTAATGTCTTTGCACAAACATTCAATTAGTACGTGGTGTACACAAGAAAACATGATTTATACAAGAATACTTTATTTAAACAAGATACATACCATGTTTTCATACATGGTATGCAAAGGGCATGAACTCGCTCAACTTTATGTTGATGTTTTCCAAAATTACACGTATTTCAGGTGACAGGATGGATCTTGGGAGCAAGTGTCGTAACTAGAAGTAGACTACAAGCTTAGAGGTCATCCACTTTTGTTGAATTGTAACCTAGATGAAGGTTTTCTTTTAAAACTTAAGTAATTAAGTGTTGTAAAACTCAAGATTTTCTGAATGGATGAACATCGTTTTAATCATGTAGTTGTTTATTATGATTGAATGCAATGATAACAAGCTAGTCACACATCATACGCTTCCGCAAAAGACAAGGTGTGACAGTTTGGTATCAGAGCTTCGATTGTAGTGAACTAGGATTCCTTCTCGAGTCTAGACTACAATCACTAAAGTTCTCTCACAAAAACATTTTAGAAAAAGGCTTTCATTGCATTCATAAAAGCGCCAAGATCCACGAGTCAGACACTTTTCAAAGAAAAGACATGCCAAGGACATTAGTGAGGATTACCCATAGAATAAGGTGCCAACCAAGGCATAGTCTACACGAGTTAGACTTGCCAAAGACAAAATGACCCCCCCAAAACAAGAGTTATACGTGATAAGATACATTAAATTGCTTATGCTAGGTAGCATATGTGTTATTAATATACATACATACGAATAAGTGTACGGAATGATTATTGATGTGAATAAGATACTTTCAACTCCGACTCCTGTTACTGTACGTAACTAGCATGATGAAGCGGTCGACCTCGCATTCATTGCAAAGCTCATAGCTAAGAGTGATTACCAGACAAGATTCTTCCCTCTCGAACGTGGAGATGCCTAACTACGGTGATGATGATGAGGCAGAGGCGGCAACCTTGAACGAATTCTTAATCAACGGGACGAGATCTCTCCAGCTTATGTGAGGCAAGATTAACGACATACTTGACCAGATCTCTCCAACTTATACGGGACGAGATCTCTCCAACTACTAGGAATTCTCTCTATTCCTATTTCATCTAATCATCGTGCCCGTACGCGCGTAACAATAACGAATGTTAGCGCATGGACCACCGCAATGGTCCTTTCCATGTCAAAGGTATAAGGACAGTAGTGTCCCCTCCTAGATCAATCATCTGCTTGGACGATAGAAAATTGGGGTAACTGTGCAAGACAATTTATTATTACGGGGGCCCACGTAATAACGACTTGTAGTGCACAGAAATCCTGGTGGACTCTGCGGGTCGAGCTAATGAAAAACCACACCAAATTCAATCTATAGGTGTCCTCACCTTCATCTGGTAGAACAACACATAGATCAGTGCTATAGCACGTTAGAAAGTAGGAAGCCTGTCTCAGCCTACTTCGTGACTGACACTTCTACCTGCGTACGAGACGTTTGAGAAAACGACATTTAAGCAGGTGAATATGAGTAACATTCAAAAGATTCAGCGACCTTACACTCTCTATCACTCCTACACGAGCAACCCCCTCTAAGGGAAAATATACGCACCAGTAAAGCTAAAGACCTAAGAAAACCAATGTAGCGGGAAATAACTAAAACTTGAATGACCAAGGCAATGTAGCCTCAAGTTCAGTTTATTACAAACAATAAGCCAAGTTGGCAAGCCTATGTGAAGGCTCAGTAACTGTTTCCTCGCTCATACATTGATTATATAAACATGTGAAATTGGGTGATTACATGATGGCTTATGGTGCTATGTACCTCATAGACAATCGGAATGTTGTCTAACCTACTTCATACCATGTTGGCAGAAGCAAATGCCGCCCAGGCGAGACACAAACACCAGTACGCTACCAAGAACAGAAGCCGAGCTGCAAGAACACATCTCACAGGCAATTGCATGACATGAAGCCCTCCGCTCTAAGCACATCAACGACACTACTGGAAATAACCCTCCAACTGGCTGCACCTATAAACAGTTCATGGACTGCAAGCCTTTGAATTTTGATGGCATAGGAGGTGCCGTTGCATTTGTTCGTTGGGCAGAGAAGACTGACTCAGTTCTAAGAATGAGTAACTGTTCACCCCAACAGAGTGTTTCCTATATCTCAGGGTTATTTCTAGATGGCGCACTCTCTTGGTGGAACCTTCAGGTTCAGACCCTTGGTGCAGATGCTGCTTATGCACGGAGCTGGGACGAGCTCAAAGAAATAATGGAGAAGAAATACTGTTCTAGGGCTGAAATCCAGAAGCTTGAGGTGGAGTTCTGGAATCTGAAAATGGATGGACCGAAGATTACTGAATACGTCCAGCGATTTCACGACTTGTCTAGAGTCGTCCCCTACTTAGTCAAACCAGAATTCAAAAGGATTGAACGATTCATTTGGGGACTTGCACTGTGACAACTGTGTTCTGTAGTCGTGGTGCGATGTAAGACAATGTTGATTATTATTAAAACAATGTGCTTTGATGTTATTATATGTGTTTTTGTGTTATTATGTGAGTATTTGTGTTTGGCAATTTTGCAATTAGATTCGATTCCTATTTCAAGCTCTAAATCACTTTCTGGAAGGTTATATGCGCACGAATGCGTAAATATAACAAGTTTAACGCAACAAACACTCCGGAATAGTGAGTTTTGGATGGTTTGGTGTGTTGAAATCAAGTTTGTTCGATCGCAGGGACTATTTGTGTCAAACTGCGAAACTATACCGATTCGTATAGTAACGAACACTCCGGAACTTGATCATAAGTTAAACATACCCTAAATAACCTTAACATAGCTTAGAAATAGGCTTTGAGGGGTTCGGTATGCTAAAACAAACTTTATTGATCAATAGGGACTAAAAGCGTCAAAAAGTGCATAAGTTTGCATTTTCGCGCATATCTTACGTTCTGAATACATCCGGACATCCAAAAATTTATGTAAGCATTAAAATATTTTATTTTAATGTTTGGCATAATAAAAATCCATTCGTCGCGCAATTTGGATCGTTTTTGCGTTCGTTACGACTCACGTCGTAATTAACCGAACAACGCAATCGTACGACCAAACAAACCGACATCCGAGATATTTTTGAGCATGTTTTGAGTTCCCTATACTTTAACTTCATTTTGGAGCCTTGAAATAGGGTTAACGGGGCTTAAACGTGTCGAAAATGGACTTAAAAGCATGCAGGGGCTAAAACTGTCCCTTTTCAAAGTTGCTGCTGATCTGACATGGCCAGGCGGCCCGCCTACACTTCTGGTAACTCTCAAGCGGGCCGTATCAGACTCCCAGTTCTGCAGAATTGTTGCAAACAGCTATTTACAGCTGTTTAACACTTCAAAACCACTTGCAACTGGTTTCTAGCAATCCTAGGGGCTCCCATGGGTTTGTAATTCAGTGGGTGTGTGTTGTACGGCTCAGATTTATCGCTTGGGGAACAAGAAACGATCCCAATGGTCCTACGTTTCCTATAAATACCCCCCCATGTTTGTTCATTTTTCCCTCACATTTGAATCTGATTCAACACTCTCTAAGTGGAAGTTTATAAGCTTCCTACCTGAGAGTGAATCGGGTTCGAATCTTGCAGGGACCTTCTGTAAGTATTCTTTCGCATTTTTCTTTCGTTTTAGCGTTAAAGTCAAACTGTGTTTGACTTTCTGCTTTGACCAGTTTATGGTCTACGCGAAGTTCGTTTGAACTTCATAACGTGAGCGTAATCACGATGGTTATAGTCTCTAGTGACTATACCTACTGATTTCCACGTTATCTAGGCTCAGTGGCGAGTCGTAGTTTCGGCCAAAATGCGTTTTCTCGCGTATTTTGTAACCAAACTACTCTATGTCAAAACAGTTTGTTTTGATATCAAAACCCGTTTTCTAACTTAACTAAACATGTTTCAACATGTTTAGCTCGTCGCTTTTTAGTTTAGTGCTTATGTAGAGTCGTAAGTCGAGCGGACTAAACACACGCTTAGACTTTCGAACACGACCCGTTTGGTCGATCATTAGGATCCGACCAAACACGTATAGTGACCATAGTAGCGTAGGGAATAACCTTCCGGGGTTATACCTTATGGTCACTTAGGCTTGATTAGTCGCATGATAAGTAGTTTATGTGCCCTTGGTAAATTACCAAATACCCTTTTCATACATAATTGGTAATTAAGCATATGTAACTTAAAATTTTGACACGTAACTGATTATGTAACATAATTAAACATGTATGGCATATAATACATGTTATAGGACCAGTTATACGTCTCGAACGCGCTTTTGCGTGCACGACGCGTTAAAGTAGCGTAAGCTACCTTAATGGGTCGCGATGGGTCGAAAGCACTTAGGTTAGGTTCCGATTTAGGATGTAGGCTTTGTTAAACCATATCACATGAGTTCCAACACTCATTTGGTTTACAAGACCCCATTCTGTCCGATCTTCCGATTTAGGCGTCTATGGTTTGACTAGTGGTTCGATTACTAGGTGCTACTTGATTCCTTTGGTTTGCTTGAGTTTGTTGGAATTCTATTTGATCGAGGATACTTTGCACTACATGTGAGTACATAGTTCCCCTATTTTACTGTTTTTAAATGTTTTGGGGTGATTCATATGTACGAAATGTTTTCAAAGTTTAATCGATGATTTCAAAAACGATTAAAACGATTTTTACTAAACTAATAACGATTTCAATAATGTGAACGAAACTTGATGGTTGTAGTTACATAACAAATGACATTCATTAATTTTGGCCGAACCGACCAGTATTAGGTTATGGTACCATAGGATCTGACAAATCCCGTTACTTTACTACACCCGTGGTTATGTGTGGGGGTTGAGGGTAGCGACAGAATCTGATATTTGTTAACTTACCCTTTGGTGGTTTGTTAATACGAGAACGAGTTGGACGATGGACGCGTCACGAAGGTTTGAATGTTGTTAGCGAGACGACCATAAATAGTTTATCACAATTAAAACGAGGATGATTTAAACGATTCTAAACGAGTTAACGATTTTCAAACGATTATAAACAATTTGGGTGAACGATTGGTTTTGATTAGTGTTTAGATAACGGGACGGGTGTAATGTGATGAAAGCATGGTGGATACGCCGCTGGTACTTCCTATATATAAGTGTTTTCATCATATTACATATCGTGGCGTTATTTAGTTCACTGGGGTAAACGATTTTGAAACGATATCATACAACGATGTTTTACTAAGAGATATAAACTAGACGAGTTTTTAACAAGTTTTTTCAAGATGTTTTACAAGTTGGTTTTCTAAAACAAATGTTTTTGGGTTAAGAAGCATGGCTACGAGATTTTATAAATCATAATCAACTTGATTTGAGTTGGTTAACTATGTTGCAATACATTTTTCAAAACAAGGTTGGTATTTTGATTCTTGTAGTCTAATAAAGTACCGCAATATATAAACGAGCCATGATTCCAATACTCTTATAAAACCTATGTACTCGCCAGCATTTCTTTGCTGACTAAGTTTTACATATGTTTCAAGTGTCGATGCTTGATTGATTTCTAGGATGCATGCGTCACATAGGATCTGGACAAGGCCTTAGTGACATAATAACTATGATAGACGATATAAAACTTGTTTGTTCTATGTGTTAAGACAATGTAATGTTTAATATTATCAATAAAACGAAACTATTTTTGAATCCATAGTTGTGAAACAATTATTCTGTTGCAACACTCCCCGACGTTTCCGCCACGGTTGTTGTCCTACGTGGTCGGGGTGTGACATGCACCCCAGATCAGGGGTATGGTTACTACCTCAAAACCCTCAACTATCGCAGAGGCTATCGATATGAATGTCACTCTTACTGAAGAGGCTCTACGTGCGGGAAAATTTTCGGAATCTGAGGGTAACAAGAAAGAGACTCATGTGGAGTCATCAGGCAACAAGAAGAGGAAGTCCTCAAATCTAAAGATGAGCACCCAAGTCAGCTGTGGAAGCTCTAAAGCAAACAAAAGAAAGAAAGCGAACCCGCCGCATGACAGGAAAGCTTCTGGAACCACTAATAAGGTTGGTGATAAGATTTACTCGGGAACTAAGCCGAGGTGCGGGGAATGTAATTTTCACCATAAAGGTCGATGTCTGAGGCCTAGGTGTGGAAAGTGTGGAAAAGAAGGGCACAGCAAGGATGCCTGTTGGGCGAAGGACCCAGATGGAAGAAATAAGAGAATACCCGGTTGCTACAAATGTGGTGAAGCAGGGCACTTTAGGAAAGATTGCCCAAAGAAGAAACAAGCAAGGAAGGGTTTCACGATCGAAACTCGTGAAGCACGCCAGGATCCAGATGCGGTTACGGGTACGTTCCCTATTAACCAACCTAATGCCTCTACTTTTAATTAATACTGGCATCAACTTTAACCTTGCATGCTTAGAACTTAAGAAACTGCTTGGCCTAGTTTCAAGTAAAATAGACGTCCCGTACTCTTTAGAAATGGGCATATAGTAGGATAGTTTAAACAGTCGAAGCGATTAAAGATCGTATTTAGGGACTCAGAGGGCCGGAACCTTCTGTTACCATTGACTCGTGAAGTCATAATACGATAGTCAGCATGGATCGGAACGCCCCTCCGCAACAACAAGAGGAGGTTAGGATAAACCTCGTGCCAAGAGCAGCACCAGTGCCGAATGACGTCTTACCGACTAGCTTCGTCCGTAAAGCATAAGCTTCGGACATAACTGCAAGAGCTGCCAGACAGAGGAAATTAAGGACATGACGCCCTTAGTTAAGGATATGAGGAGAAAGTTTACAGTTCCATTTTGTGTAAATTCCAGAGAATCGAGAATCAGAATCCTTTGCCAAGGACTGATAACATAAACAGACAAAATCGTAAGATCCTAGTTGCCACCCAAGGATCAACTTGAGGACAGGATGTCCACAACGGTGAATACCAGAAGGAAATATCGCTGAAACGACCCTCAGAACTCGCTTCGAGCATTACGAGTTCCTTGTCGTACCATTTGGCTTAACACATGCATCAACAATATTCATGGACCTCATGAATCGAACGTGTAAGCCATACATGGATAAATCATGATTATACTTATTGACTACATTCTTATATGGCCAACGACCAAGGGAGGTCGAAAGAAACAGTTGCAATTTACCTTGCAACTCTTAGAGAAAGAACAGTTAAGCGCTATGATGATGAAAAGCGGAATTCGAATTCGCGAAGTGAGAACTTTAAGATACATGGCGGATGAGAACGAAATTCATGCCACCCCTGCAACCAAGAGCTAAGGAGCTAGAGTTGTAATTATGTGACGTTTCTCGACAAAGTCTCGGTTGCGCGTCGATACAACAAGACCACGACATTGCGTACGCGGCACATTGATTAAGGAATCATGAGAAGAGACCTTGAGATAGATACAATAATTGTGCGCCGTAAACTAGACGTTATTACCTGAAAGAAAACACTGCACGATCTTTACTGATCACAAGGAATGCAGCACACCCATGATCGTAAGAACTCGAATGTGAACTGAGCTGTTGAACGATGCAGACTGTATGAACATGATACGTGCTTGTGTGATAAACTTCAATAAAAAGTTGGAACACTCACTTACCCTTAGTAGAGTCTTTCTACAACAGTATTTGCCACACCGCCGTCTAAACCGCTTCATGTGAAGCTTTAGATGGAACGCAATAAGTAAACCCCCGTCATGTTGGACAGAGACCGGAGATAAACAATCCACTAACCCGCGTTAGTTCGGGAAAATCTAGAGGCAAGGTCATTCAGATGTGATCATATCGAGACAGCCTGTAAGATACAGAAAGATTTCGCCAATGAGTGGCAGAAATCGCAAGAAATTGAGACAAGAAGCATGACTAAAACGAGAGCCTCGCCTAGAAAAGGCGTAGTATGATTTGGAAAACAAAAGGTTGAATCCCCGGTGTAGGGATCAGAACCGTTGCGCATAAGATGAAACTCCAGGAAAGACCAGTAGTGATCGTGACACATTCATGTATCTAGTCTTTAGAGGAGTTTGACTCAAGGAACAGTCATAGTTCCCACAAGTAAGATTCACGTCAATGACAAACGACAATACCATAAACCTGTTAAGGTTACGGACCAAGAGTCCACAATACCATAAACCTGTTAAGGTTACGCACCAAGAGTCCACAATACCATAAACCTGTTAAGGTTACGGACCAAGAGTCCACAAGACACAGAAAAGACATAATCAATTTACTTGAGTATGATAGAATTCATGACATGACCCAGAGATTTCATGGGAACATAAAGACAAATCATGAATATAAGTGACCATATTTGTTTCACAACTCCCCTGCGACCGATGGCATCGCTTGAATTTCGGGACGAAATTTTTTTAACGGGGGGAGACTGTGACAACCGTCACTTTTCTGTACATTCTGTACACGAAATGAACAGTAATTTGTGCTTAAATGACTGTGCATGATCTGGTTTACCAGACAAATAAAATTTTGAATTCCATGCAAGTGAATTCATGCACGTGTTATACTACAAAATTACTTTTGTGTTGCGTCAGAAATACTAGTAAATTCACTGGTAAGACACACTATGTCAACAAAACTGCAGAAAGCAGTCAGACATTAGAATTAGGGCCTAGGTGTAGGTCCAACGACAAGAATCCATTAAAACCCAAGAGTACAAACAAGGGTTTGTGTATAAACTTTACGGAAGCTAAATTACGCACTAAAAAGCACCCGAAACGCACTTAAAGTGGAGAATTTTATTAAATTCAGCACAAATCAGCTTTTAAATACATAAATATCATGCAAAAATTATGATTTATCATCCAGAATACTTCCCTAAGTGTCGGGGATTGAAAGTGTTACAAAAGGACACTTGAAAGACACAAAACGGTGCAATTTAGCACTTAAAAGAATCGGTATCTAACCGAACAACCGGACGTTACCCGGAACACCAAAATATTGCTAGAAGCAATGTTCTTATTTTTCTAAGCTAGTTAGGGTCCAAGAACGCCCTAACACCCATTACAAAACACTACACACTAATAACTAATTTTAACCTCTAACTATCTTAACTAGACACTAACTATCTAGTTAGAATCCAACTAGATAACCCCCCCCCCCTAACCAGTCGGTTCCCCCATGTGGGACACACTTATTACATCTTGAATATTTTAATCACAAGTGCTTAATATCTTGATAACACATTACATAATGGATAAAGCTTGAGATGGATTATAAGTATGTTCATGAGTTAACTAGTCTCTCACTTCCAACATCAACCACCAACATCATTCTCTTCCCTCTTTCCCCATCTCGGCCGCCCCCTTCTCCCACCATATCACCACAATCCAACCTCCATACAAGTGTTTTACATACATACCAAGCTGCTAGAGATCACACAAGGAGGCTCGGTGCTTACGGAATCACAAGGACCTCTCTACATCGCTTTTATCCACCTTGTTTTCGCTTTGATTCTTCCCTAGCCACGAGCTAGTAGTCACGACGCTAGCAAAGCAAATCCGGTGAAGTTTACGACGCAAGGAACGCAAAGTTATGAGTTCATGCTCCCTCTTTTCTCTAACTGTTTTTGGTTTTATAACTCTCGGGGGTGAAATACATGTTACAAATATTACAATTTTTACAAGTGGTAAAAATACAAGAAGCACTCTTGGTGAGAACGAGTACCGAGTGCAATACGAATTGAGAATACAAAAATACGAAAAGCACACTTGGTGAGAACGAGAACAGAGTAGGATGTGCTTTAAGAAATGCCTAGAAAATACTAGATCATGTGAGCATAGAGTTAATATTAAAAATGCCATAAAGTCTTGGTGAAATCTAGTACCAAGCCATTAAAAACATTCATTAATTAGGGACGAGGGTTAGATCTAACGGGTACGGCCGAACCCCACTCATGGTCAAAACTAGTACCTAGTAGTGCTTCGGAGTCCTAGTCGAGGGTAATCGACACAGTCGAGGTTAATCGACACAGTCAAGGGAAATCGACACAGTCGAGGGAAATCGACACAGTCGAGGTTAATCGACACAGTCGAGGGTAATCGACATAGTAAAGGAGCCAACACTAATGCTCCATATGTTCTCACATGTCTTAAAGGAGCCAACACTAATGCTCCATAAGTCCTCATATGCCTTAAAGGAGCCATACTAATGCTCCCCATGTCCTCACATGCCTTAATGTCTTTGCACAAACATTCAATTAGTACCTGGTGTATACAAGAAAACATGATTTATACAAGAATACTTTATTTAAACAAGATACATACCATGTTTTCATACATGGTATGCAAAGCGCATGAACTCGCTCAACTTTATGTTGATGTTTTCCAAAATTACATGTATTTCAGGTGACAGGATGGATCTTGGGCGCAAGTCTCGTAATTAGAAGTAGACTACAAGCTTAGATGTCATCCACTTTTGTTGAATTGTAACCTAGATGAAGGTTTTGTTTTAAAACTTAAGTAATTAAGTGTTGTAAAACTCAAGATTTTCTGAATGGATGAACATCGTTTTAATCATGTAGTTGTTTATTATGATTGAATGCAATGATAACAAGCTAGTCACACATCATACGCTTCCGCAAAAGACAGGGTGTGACAGACAGTTCCTCAGCTAGCTCCTTTGAAGGAACAAAAAATTCAACATCTACGGAACAACGTGCTCCAACTGTTGAGGACTATGATTCGTCAGATGATGAATCAGATGTGAATGATTAGGATAAATCTCTTGATAAGATGAAGGGAGTAGAAATTCCCATTGAGAATCATATTCTGTGTGATCCTCCTACTCCTGCTATGCACTCTGTTGCTAAACAAGAGATAGATCCTATCAAGGAATCTATGTCTACCGTTAAAAGTGAGAATGTGTTGTATACTTTAGTTGGTGATGGTAAAATATATTCAAACAAAGATTTTCCAATTAAGAACGTCAATCAATCTTTGATTGATAAAGTGTTTGAAGATACTACCAGTAAGTTTTTGGGTAAAGAGATCCCGAGAGTTATTGTAACTCAGTGTGATCCTATTCCAAAATCTGAAGTTAGAAAACAATATGGGAATCAAAGATTACCGACAAAGCATCAATCTATTGCTTCTAAGGGTAGACAACAAGATCAACGAGCTCAAAAGCCTAAGGTTTCGCAACCAAAGTTTGAAACAAAGGGAGCTCGTTACAAGAAGAAAAGTAATGATGTTAAATTTGTAGCATCAAAGGGTACTGATAAAGAGGAGACTTTTGAAAATAAATCAAATACCGAATTTATTCAACAAGTCAAAATTTTAAAACGTAATAGTCAAAACAATTACACTCAACACACAAATGGGTGTGATGAAGGAACAAGTACCTTTGGGTCTACAAGTTCGACATCAGGTTGTCAATCAGAATCTCCTAAGTTTGTTAAAAGGAGATCTTGTTTTAAATGTGGAGAGTTTGGACACATCATCAAAAACTGTACAAACTCTCCCAAAGAAAATTTTGTTGAGAGAGCCCCTCCTGAAAAAGGTCACCAACAACGACGTTCTGTTTCCCCACAACAAGATAAACACATTGTTAAAGAATTAGAAACAAAACAACGACGTCAAAACGTCAAGGCGATTGAAAGGGCTTTGAAACCAGAAGTAAAATCTGTTAAAAAGGAACCAAGTTCATTACAACCGTTAAAATCAGAAACTTCAGAATCTGTTAATAATACATGGTCTGGTAAACGAAAGGAATCTTGGAAACCTAAAACGGTGAGTTCTCAAGGAGAGACATGAAATTTCCAAATCATCAAGGAATCGAAATGTGACACATGTGCCTCCACGGCCATAAAACAGATACCAAATCAATGAAATATTGTATTTCATACTTGGGATTTGTATAAATATGTGTATCATTTTCACATATAAATTCTAGTTCGATTTCGAGCTTTAAATCGCTTTTGGGAAAGTTATACGCGAACTAATGCGTAAACGTAATCAGTTTAATGCGACAAACACTCTGGGATAGTGACGTATGCTTAACATACCTTAAATAACATTTACATAACTTAGAAATAAGATTTGGAAGGTTTTGTGTGTCGAAATCAAATTTATTCGCATACAGGGACTAATTTCGATAAACTGCGAAAGTATGCCGATTCATACTGTAACAGACATTCCGGAACATTATCATAGGTTAAAAATATCCTAAATATCCTTTACATAGCTTAGATAGGCTTTGAGGGGTTCGGTATGTTAAAATAAATTCTTTGGTCATTTAGGGACTAAAAGCGTCAAAAAGTGCATAAGTTTGCATTTTCGCGCATATCTTACGTTCTGAATACATCCGGACATCCAAAAATTTATGTAATCATTAAAATATTTTATTTTAGTGATTGGCATGAAAAATTTCCATTCATCGCGTAATTTGGATCGTTTTTGCGTTCGTTACGATTTCCGTTGTAATTAACCGAACAACGCAACCGTACGACCAAACGAACCGACATCCAAGATACTTTTGAGCACATTTCATGTTCCCTATACTTTAACTTTATTTTAGAGCATTGAAATGGGGTTAACGGGGCTTAAAAGTGCCAAAAATCAAGTTTTACAAGTGTAGGGACCATTTTTGAAATTTCTGGCAGATACATTGAACTTGGTCCATTTTTGAGGTTTTGATGGTTTTAACCCAAGGTTTTGCACTCTATGGGCTGGAATTTGATGGTTTTAAGTATTCCCATGGTTTTGAAAACCATGTGCCCACTTGTAAGGTCAAGATCAAAGCACGATTTGCGAGAAACGATCCTAACGGTTCTCCGAAATCTATATATACCCCTTCCATTTCATTTGCAAACTCGCCTTTGATTTGATTTTTTTTTCTCTAAGTTGAAGTTATACACTTCATACCTGAGAATAATTAGATCAAACTTCCATTTCTTGGACCTTTTGTAAGTATTCTTTTGTTCTTTTGTGCGTTTAAGCGCGAAAGTCAAACTGTGTTTGACTTTCTGCATTGACCAGTTTATGGTCAACACGAAGTTCGTTTGAACTTCATAACATGAACGTAATCACGATGGTTTTAGTCTCTTGTGACTATACCTACTGATTACCACGTTATTTAGGCATAGTGACGAATCATAGTTTCGGTCAAAATGCGTATTCTTACGTATTTTGCAACCAAACTATTGTTGGGTATCAAGACCTTTTGTTTTGATACCAAACTTGTTTTCAAACTTCATTAAACATGTTTTAACGTGTTTAACTCGTCACTTTAGGTTTAGTGCTTATATAGGGTCGTAAGATAAGCGGTCTAAACAACCGCTTTTCGAAGCCGGCCGATTTGGTCAATCATTAGGATTCGACCAAACACATTTTGTGATCATAGTTGTATAGGGAATAACCTTCCGAGGTTATACCTTATGGTCACTACATTTAGTTAGTTGTATGATAGGTAGTTATATGCCTTAGGAAAATGACCAAAATGCCCTTTTTACGCCAAAATTCATTTTAAGCATATGTAACATAAATTTTGACATCTAAACTGATTAGGCAACATTATTAGACATGTTAAGGCATATTTTACTTGTCATAGGACTAGTTAGGCGGTTCGAATGCGTTTTACGCAAACGACGCGTCAAAGTAGCATAAGCTACCTAAACGGGTTGTAACGGGTCATAAGCACTTAGGTTATGTTTCGTTTTAGAATGTAGGCTTTGTTAAACCATATTACATGAGTTCTTATACTTGTTTGGTTTACGTAACCTCATTTTATCTGATCTTCCGGTTTAGGTCCGTTTATTAACTTAGTTACCTATATTAGGTGCCGTTTGATTTCCGTGATCCCTCTAGCTTTGCTTGGTTGTTATTCAAGACTTCTAAGCACCCTCAAGTGAGTACATAGTCCCCTCTTTTACTATTTTTCAAACATTTTGAGGTGAATCACATGTGCCTACTTGTTACTTTCATGCTTTTCATGTTTTTATACCCTATACTTGCTATGTTCATTAGTACACTTATAGTACATGATTTCATTATGTTTTTGCTATGTATGTCCATTTAGTGCATACTTAGTGCATTGTTTTACATTACATTTTATGCTATGTATGTCCATTTAGTGCATACTTAGTACATTATTTTACATTACATTTCATGCTTTGTATGTCCATTTAGTGCATACTTAGTACATTATTTTACATTGCATTTCTGTTGCATATGTTCTCGTAGCATATGGACACATTGTTTTACATTTCTACCTTGTATGTTTACTTAGCATACTAGGTACATTATTTTCATAAAACATGCTTACATTTGGTATAACATTTGGTTTGTTTAACGAAACTAATACATTTATTAACACCGATCATGCCGCTCGGTAGTAGGTAGTGGTACCATAGGACATGAAAACTCCCATTCCTGAAATCCTAGGTTTGTTTGGATGTAAGGAATGACCGAATCCGAAAACATTTTTGATAACCTTTACTCTAAGGTTATCCTACAGTCTCAAGGCTTGGATGTAGACGTTTAACATTACCGCATAGATGTTTGTATCAGTAAAGCATGCATTATTTTCAAAACATAACTTTTGATTATAATTTATCAAATACATTGTTTTGTACATTTCATTCTTATAGGGTTGAGTAAAAGCTTTTAAATCAATAAATGCTTTTATTCACTATACATTACATTTGTTTACACATAAACATTTCAACATTTGTTTGAACATTACATTTTGGGTGGTTTGTTTGGTAAGTGATTTAAATAACGAGGCATGTGTAATAAGATAAAAGCATGGTGGATACGCCGCTGGTACTTCCTATATATAAATGCTTTTATGGTATTACATATCGTGGCGTTGTTTAAACCATTTCAAGTTTGACGTAATAAATTTTACTTGGTCATTTATTTATCTATGCATCTTTCTTTTATATCATCTGATTTCGTATCACTGTTTATATGATTTATAAAAGAAAACATTTTACAAGGTTCATGACTAACTTTTGACAAACATTTCTTTAAACTTACAAGTCATGAATCCTAAATCAATAAAACCTATGTATATCACAGGCATTTTTATGCTGACGTACCTATTTTTACATGTGTTTTCAGGTGTGACACCTGTGCCTCTGCGACCATCAAAGGAATACCAAACCAATGAAATATTGTATTTCATACTTGGGATTTGTATAAATATGTGTATCTTTTGCACATATACATTCTTGTTCGATTTCAAGCTTTAAAGCGCTTTATGGAAGGTTATACGCACACTAATGCACAAATATAACCATTTTAATACAAAAAACACTACGGAATAGTGAAATAGGCTTAACATACCTTAAATAACCTTTACATAACTTAGAAATAAGTTTTGGAGGGTTTAGTGTGGCGAAATCAAGTTTATTCGCTTATAGGGACTAATTTCGACAAACTGTGAAAGTATGCCGATTTGTACTGTAACGAACATTCTGGAACATGAACATAAGTTAAACATACCCTAGATATCCTTTACATAGCTTAGAAATAGGCTTTGAGGGGTTCGGTGTGCTAAAATAAACTTTTTGGTCATTTAGGGACTAAAAGCGTTAAAAAGTGCATAAGTTTGTATTTTCGCGCATATCTTACGTTCTGAATACATCCGGACATCCAAAACTTTATGTGATCATTAAAATATTTTATTTTAGTGATTGGCATGATAAAATTCCATTCGTCGCGTAATTTGGATCGTTTTTCGCATTCGTTCGTGTTTCGTCATAATTAACCGAACAACGCAACCGTACGACCAAACGAACCGACATCCGAGATACTTTTGAGCATGTTTCATGTTCCCTATACTTTAACTTCATTTTAGAGCCTTGAAATGGGATTAACGGGGCTTAAACGTGTCAAAAATGCATCAAAAACCATGTTTTGCACATTCAGGGACCAAAATTGACATTCTGCCATAGTTATCTTAGGAAGGGACCAAAATGAAAAATCTAAATTCCAGCTTGTTCCAGCTGTTCCCCTCATTTGCACATGATTTTAATGAAACTAGGGGCTCCCATGGTTTCACAAAACCATGGGCACATGTGTACGGATGAGATCGAAGCTCGTTTTACGATGAACGATCTTAACGGTTGTGCAAAAACTATATAAACCCCACCCCCTTTGCTCTCAAACTCACATTTGATCTGATGTTCATTCTCTAAGTTGAAGTCTTGCACTTCATACCTGAGAATAAGTTGGATCAAACCTCCTTGGACCTTTTGTAAGTCCTCTTTCTTTCTTTTATGCATTTTTAGCGTGAAAGTCAAACTTTGTTTATGGTCAATACGAAGTTCGTTTGAACTTCAAACCTCCTTGACTTTCTGCATTGACCAGTTTATGGTCAATACGAAGTTCGTTTGAACTTCATAACGTGAGCGTAATCACGATGGTTTTAGTCTCTTTTGACTATACCTACTGATTACCACGTTATCTAGGCATAGTGGCGAGTCGTAGTTTTGGCCAAAATGCGTATTCTTGCGTATTTTGTAACCAAACTACTTTGTTTTGATACCAAACCTGTTTTCTAAGTTTGTTAAACATGTTTTAACATGTTTAGCTCGTCACTTTAGGTTTAGTGCTTGTTAAACATGTTAAACATGTTTTAACATGTTTAGAGTCGTAAGTCAAGCGGTCTAAACAACTGCAAAGACTTTCGAACTAGACCCGTTTGGTCGATCATTAGGATCCAACCAAACATGTTTAGTGACCATAGTTATATAGGGAATAACCTTCCGAGGTTATACCTTATGATCACTTCGTTTAGTTAGTGGCATGATAGGTAATTTATATGCCTTAGGAAAATTACCAAAATGCCCTTTTTGCGCATAAATTTATTTTAAGCATATGTAACCTCAATTTTGACATATAAACTGATTAGGTAACATTATAAGACATGTTAAGGCATATAATACTTGTCATAGGACTAGTTAGGCGTCCCGAACGCGTTTTACGCGAACGACGCGTTAAAGTAGCGTAAGCTATCTTAACGAGTCGTAATGGGTCGTAAGCACTTAGCATAGGTTTCGTTTTAGTATGTAGGCTTTGTTAAACCATATTGCATGAGTTCTTACACTCATTTGGTTTATGAACCCTCATGCTACCCGATCCTCCGATTAGGTCCATTTATTAACATAGTTACCTATATTAGGTGCCGTTTGATTCTGTGATCCCTCTAGCTTTGCTTGGTTGTTATTCAAGACTTCTAAGCACCCTCAAGTGAGTATATATTCCCCTCTTTTACTGTTTTCAACTGTTTTGGGGTGGAACACATGTGCCTACTTGTTACTTTCATGCTTTCCATGTTTTCATATCATATACTTGCTATGTTCATTAGTACACTAGTAGTACATGATTTCATTATGTTTTGCTATGTATGTTCACTTAACATGCTAGCCCATTGTTTTACATATTGAACTGTTTGAACCATTTGTAACCTCTGATTTATGAGAAACATTTGTAACCACTCAATGATGTGAACCATTTGTAACCATTCGATGTATGGGAACCATTTGTAATCATGGGATGTATGAGAACCCTTTGTAATCGTTGGATGCATGTGAACCATTTGTAATCATTTGATTGATATGAAGCATTTGTAACCATGTGACATATGTGAACCATTTGTAACTGTCTGAACCATTGGGTTAGGGAAGTGATTAGGTAACGGGGCGGGTGTAATGTGTTAAAAGCATGGTGGATACGCCGCTGGTACTTCCTATATATAAGTAATTTTAACACATTATATATCGTTGCGTTATCTAGATCACTTGGGTAAACGATTTTGAAACAATGTCACACAATGATGTTTTCTGAATAATATAAACCATACGAGTTTTGTTAAAGAGTTTCTACTATATGTTTACAATTTGATTTCATAAAATAAATGTTTTGGAGTTAAGAATCATGGCTACGAGATTTTATAAATCATATCGAATTTGATTTGAGTTGGTTAATTATGTCGCAATACCATACTTTTCAAAACAAGGTTTTTAAATAAGTATTGCAACATGTAAAACGAGCCATGAATCCGACACTCACATAAAACGTATGTACTCGCCGGCATTTTTATGCTGACTTATTTTCACATGTGTTTCAGGTACCATAGTTGATGATGATTGATGATGATATTTGTGTAAGCTCACATAGGAATGGACGAGGCCTTAGTGACTTAATAACAATGAAAGACTACTTGTTTATGTTTTGTTTCAAATTCCAATGTAATGTAATACATTTAATTCAATAAAACGTAATTGTTTAATCCATGGTTGTGAAACAATGATTCTGTTACAACACTCCCCGACGTTTCCGCCACGTTTTGTTGTTTTACGTGGTTGGGGCGTGACAGAAAAGTTGGTATCAAAGCCAATGGTTATAGGGAATTAGGTTGTTAGTAATGCTTTGACCTAGACTATTACCTTCCTAGGACCCTAACACAAGTTATCTTGTGTTCAGTTTTAAAACGATACTGTCACTTGTCCTTAAGTGACAACCACAATAAGAACATAAATTTTGAATCTGCTTTGAAAACTAATCATCTGTTCTAGGATGATTTATTATATGGTTTTGAACCTTCAAAGTTTTCAAGATCCCGTCAAAGTTTGGGTCTTATAATGTGAACACGTGCAATCCGGAAGGGTGTACGCCTGTACTCTGAGTTTTCTGTCTAAGGCTAGAGTGTTCGTACAAATCCACATAATCGGACCAGTCATTCTTACCTGCGAACTCTTGGAGTGAGTGTCCACTTATAGGCTAAAGCATGTCTTCGCGATACATTAATGGGACCCGCTTACTTTGATTAGTCACTATCTCATTTGTTTGCCTTTGGTAACAAACAAATGGTCACAATCTTCATGCGTTGTCATTTTCTTTTGACTATCTTTTGCTTGTTTCCTCCTATGCCTTCCATTATCTTCAAGATGCCTCTTCATCGCAACAACACTCAAATGTCCGAACCAGGTGCCGAAATTACCCAGCAAATAGGCGTCGTACTCCAGAGGACCGTTGATTTAGCTATTACCATGACTCGCCTCAGGGATGAAGCCGTTTAAGGGAATTGCTCCTTGGTGCAATCAATGCCACCGTCATCATCCGAATCAAATACCCTGTTTCAAATGTACCCACGGTGGACGATGGGGACATTTGGTTAACATGTGCCGCTTTGCAATCCAGAGCAAAGCTGTTACAAATCCTGCTGCTACTCAATCTTCAAATTCTGCTTCATATGTCGCCTTGGCATATCTAGCGCCTCAACCTCATGAACTTTCTACCTTGTGTTTCGACTTAAGCACGCCTAGTGCAAGGTGTCCAAACACCTCTCGTTACACAAATTCCAAAATCCATATAGGATCTTTCTATCCTCATAATTAGATCCTTGTGGATGGGTATCGTTCATCGGAGCCCTTAATTGAATTCTTTGTATGATTCAATACGTACATTACGATTCAATAAGGACAAAGCCAAATTCCTATTAAGATTTTCCTATCTTCATTGATAGATTCTTGAAAATGATTAAAGTGCCAAATGAAATCCACGGATTGGATTCCTGGTGTGCTTTAAATATCCGTGTCTAAAGATAACAAATTAAAGGTCAAGTTAAACAATTATGTGATTATGTGCTTATGTGTTCCCTTTTATGTTTTTGTGTGATCCAAATTTCTGTTATCCAAATCCTCGTAGAATCTTCCATATCTTCGTATAAGGGATTCATAGTAGGATATCCAAAGGTACTATCTTAAATCCTTAATGGACTTCTACGTTGTAGTTAAATCCTTTGGGTTATGAAGTACTGTTCCATAATTAGACCCCTTGAGTGTTCTAGTTAAACAGATTGATCCAAAAATCTGGTTTGGAATATCATGTGATGATATAGTTGAAAAGACTCCTTGGTGATCTAATTAAAGAGATCATTTGTCGATCTAATTAAAAGAACCCTATGGTAGTCTAGTCACACTCATCACAGGTTTGATTTTCTTCCCCTACACATTATGAAATGCACTGTGCGGACTGTGCAAGGAATTACGTAATTATGGACACGTACATAATTATGGAATTTAGTGCACAGAAACCACAGCAAGTTCATGTGTCTAGAGTTAACCCTATTCATTTCCATTTCTGAAGAATACCCATTGAGGAAAATGACTCATTCCGTGCATTTTCGTTTCTGAAGAATACCCATCGAGGGAAATGGAAATCCTTTTGTTTAATCCTTCATTTCCGTTTCTGAAGAATACCCATTGAGGAAAATGACTCATTCCGTGCATTTTCGTTTCTGAAGAATACACATCGAGGAAAATGAATATCCTTTTGTTTAATCCTTCATTTCCGTTTCTGAAGAATACCCATTGAGGAAAATGACTCATTCCGTGCATTTTCGTTTCTGAAGAATACCTATCGAGGGAAATGAATATCCTTTTGCTTAATCCTTCATTTCCGTTTCTGAAGAATACCCATTGAGGAAAATGACTCATTTCGTTCATTTTCGTTTCTGAAGAATACCCATCGAGGGAAATGAATATCCTTTTGTTTATTCCTTCATTTCCGTTTCTGAAGAATACCCATTGAGGAAAATGATTCATTCCGTGCATTTTCGTTTCTGAAGAATACCCATCGAGGGAAATGAATATCCTTTTGTTTATTCCTTCATTTCCGTTTCTGAAGAACACCCATTGAGGAAAATGACTCATTCCGTGCATTTTCGTTTCTGAAGAATACCCTTCGAGGGAAATTAATATCCTTTTGTTTAATCCTTCATTTCCATTTCTGAAGAATACCCGTTGAGGAAAATGACTCATTCCATTCATTTTTGTTTCTGAAGAATATCCATCGAGGGATATGAATATCCTTGATTTTTCTTCCTTCATTTCCATTTCTGAAGAATACCCATTGAGGAAAATGACTCAATCCGGTCATTTTCGTTTCTGAAGAATGTCCGTTGAGAGAAATAACAGGATTATACCTTGCATATCTTTGATGGGTTATTCTACGCAAATAGATAAACACCCTAGATTCCATGCAAGACAAATATTTAACACAGCGTCACAGACAGACTCCTATGAATAAATTTCGGGACGAAATTTCCTAAAGTAGGGGAGACTGTGACACCTGTGTCTCTGCTACCATCAAACAAATACCAAACCAATGAAATATTGTATTTCATACTTGGTATTTGTATAAATTTGTGTATCTTTTGCACATATCAATTCTTGTTCGATTTCAAGCTTTAAATCGCTTTCTGGAAGGTTATACGCGCACTGATGCACAAATATAACTAGTTTAATGCAATAAACACTCCGGAATAGTGAAATAGGCTTAACATACCTTAAATAACCTTTACATAGCTTAGAAATAAGTTTTGGAGGGTTTGGTGTGGCGAAATCAAGATTATTCGCTTACAGGGACTAATTTCGACTAGCTACGAAAGTATGCCGATTTGTATTGTAACGAACATTCTGGAACATAACCATAAGTTAAACATACCCTAAATATCCTTTACATAGCTTAGAAATAGGCTTTGAGGGGTTCGGTGTGCTAAAATAAACTTTTTGGTCATTCAGGGACTAAAAGCGTCAAAAAGTGCATAAGTTTGCATTTTCGCGCATATCTTACGTTCTGAATACATCCGGACATCCAAAACTTTATGTAACCATTAAAATATTTTATTTTAGTGATTGTCATTGTTAGAGCTTATGAGATCGTTGATACTTGTGCTGGATTAGTTTAAATAGTAGTTTGTCGGTATTTTGAATGTTTAGGGGCTTATTTTGTAATTGTCTAGAAGTTGTAATCCTGACTTGGTGTAGTTAAGATTCCAGCAAATTTATAAATTTGCTGGCAAGTCAGGAGTCTACTATAAATACCCCAAGCATTGTAACCTAGCCAAGCTTTTGGCTCTTCAATGAATATTGGTGTTGTTACATTCTTTTGATTGATCTTGTGCTCAAATCTGATATCCAAGGTTGTTTATTGTTATATCTTATAGTTTGGATTCAATACAACACTTGTTGTATTCATTAATCCATTAGCTTCACCTTCTTCTTTGATTCTTCTTGACTTTTCATATCTCAAACACCTAATCAATAGGTGTTATGGGTTAAAACAACCAACCTCTGTGATCCGGATACGTTTTGGGATCTACAATTTGGTATAATAGCCTTTGTGCTCTTGGTTGTTGTGTTTTTGTTGAGATTTTTCATTGTTTTGAAGGTTTTTCAAAGTTTCAAGGTTTTTCAAATTTTTGGGCTTAAAATGGATTGATTTGGTGTGTTTAATCGATAGGTTGTTGTTAATACTTGATTAGGGAGTTATTTTGGACATTTTGGTGCATCAAAACATGGTTTTTGGGCTGTTTTTGAGTGATTAGAGGGTTTTAGTTCGTGTTAAACCCTCTGTCCAGCGAATTTAACTTGAAGCCAGCGAACAATTTTTGAATATGGCAAAATTATCTGTTGAAGACAGCGAACTCAGCGTTGAATATAGCGAATTAATTCAAATCGTTGAGTGTTTTATCGCATAATCATCAACTTCGCCGACCATTATTCGAGCGAAATTGTTGATCATCAGCGAAATAGTGTCATTTGTCCCTTGAGCGAAATTATCGAAGGCGACTTCGAGAGCCTTGATAGCGAACCACAGTGTTCTTATCACGGTTACCGGTGAAATTAACCTAACCCCTGTTTGTGTTTTGATTTGTCAGCGAAGATAAGTGATCGCTCGTGCAGGCTTACATAACTCCCCAGCGAAGATAGCGGACTAGCTAGCGAAGGTCCTCAATCAACATCGTTCATTAGCGAAATTAAAGCTCCTGTCAGCGAATTTAAGGTCTGTTCAGCTCACGTTTGTCTAAAACAAGGAAAGATGTCGCTGAATCAACTAAGTCCAATTGCTCAAGCGGAACTTGAAACTGGAACCACCACTCGCCCGCCAAAGTTGAAAGGGGCGGAAGACTTTAGCACTTGGAAAACTCGCATTCAATCGTTCTTCGAGTACACAGACTACAATCTGTGGCTCTCTGTTACCGCTGGACCTCACATTCCAACGGTAGTTAGAGGAGATGCAGTAGTTGCTAACAACGATGCTACTACCTTCACTGACGAAGACAAGGCTCTCATTCAACGTGATCGTCGCGCACATGCTGCTCTAACCATGGCTCTATCAACCAACGATTGCAACATGTTTGAAGAACACCGAACTGTAAATGCACTCTGGAATGCATTGATCGAGTACTATGAAGGAAATGAAGAACTGATCGAAAGCAAGAGAGATATGGTGCAGAAGCAATACGACATGTTTTACGGAGTCCGTGGAGAAAGTTTGTCTGATCACATTAGCCGCTTCCTGAACATGATGACCAAAATGAAGAAGGCAGGAAATCCTGTTACCAATCGTGCGGCAATAAAGAAGCTGCTTGATTCACTCCCCAAGGAATGGAGCCTGCAATGCATGATGATCAAGAAGGATTTCCTCAACAATCCTGTCACTCTGTCAGATCTCATTAACACCCTAAGAGCCTTTGAAATGGATGTTAACAAGAGAGAAATGAACACTGCTGGATATCAACCTAAGGCAACTCAACCTTCAGCTGGATTGAAGAATGTGGCATTTCTTGCTTCAGGGGGCATCACTCCACAAGCTTCTGACCTAATTTACGCAAACGCTTCCGCAAGCGCATCAAAAGCCCCACAACTCGCTGAGAAGACCATCACTGTTGATACTCAAGCGTTGAAAGTATCCACTGAAAATGTGGCACTCTTCAACACATTTCTGAGCAGCTACGAAGCCCTAATGTCTGGGGAACTGAAGAAAGAGATGTTTACTGCTGAAGACATGTATCAGGTTGATCCAGATGATATGGAAGAAATGGATCTGAAATGGCAAATGGCCATGATCACTTTGAGATTAAAGAAATTTCAAGACAAGACAGGCAAGCGCTTGGGTCTTGGAAAAGCTGGCTTTGACAAATCTAAGCTGAGGTGCTACAACTGCAAGAATCTAGGACACTTCAAGCGCGATTGTCCGTTGTTGAAAGAAGGAAACAATGAAACTACTCCTGCTGTTAAACAAATCACTGTTGAAGAGAACAAAAACAATGCGTCTCCCAGCACGCCAAAGGCTTTAGTTGTTGAAGACTATGATTGGAGTGAAGAGATCACTGAAGCAAAGGAGCAAGTCAACAAAGCCCTGATGGCCAAGATCTCAGGTGAATCATCTGCCAGGCAGTTTGAGAAGCAGACAGCAGGAATTCCAACTGGAGACAATGATGCTGACAAGGGACTGAAAAGCATTCTTTCTTCAGTAAAGCCTGGTGACCAAGCAGAAAAGCATGTTGTTAAAGAAACATCTGAGAAAGGGAAGGATAAGGTCCAAGCTACAGCTATGAAAGCAGATTCATCAAAAGAGAAGGCTGACAAGGACTTGGTAAATAGTATTCCACTCAGTTTTAAAGAAAAATTATGCTCCGCAGCACGCGTTGATGTCGTGGCACACTATAAATTCTTAAACCTGGAATTTGAAAGGCAAAAAGACAAAGCTTTAAAATTTAACAATGAGCTTAAACAGAACGAGGCTGCATATCAGAGAAAGTTGAACTCAACTTTGGCTGAGATGCAAACTCTTAAAGAATTTGTGTTTAGAAAAGATTTTATCATTAATGATCTTACAGAAAGATTAGAAAAAGCTTTGAACGAAAAGAACAAACTTCAAATTATAATAGATAAATGGAATGTCAGTCAAAAGGCCTTTACTGACATCAAAAATTGCTAACGACCAACGTTTGTGAAAGACGGGATTGGATATAAGGATAGGCACGGAAATGAAAGAAAACTTTTCTTTCCGCCTCACAGCAAAAACTACGTGCCTATGCCTACTCCTCATCCCGAAAATGATCTCATAAATGAAAAGGCCCCAGTTGAACAAAATGAATTTTATGAAAATGAGACAACCGCTAACTGTTCTAAAAGCAATGCAGATCCCATTGAGTGTAAAGAAGATGTGTGCGATGAGGATGGAGACTGCGGCGGGTCTAAAATAGGAATTGGTTATTCAGGCGACAGTTATTCCACCGTTAACTGGTTCGTCTGGAATTGTTCTAAAAACAATGTTAAGGATGAATGTAATGGTTTAAGTAGGATGGATGACTGTAATGGCCAAGTGCCTAAAATTAAATCCTTGGATGACTGTAACGGCCATGTGCCTACATTTGAGACCCGTGATCATGAACCTTATGTGTCTGAATGTCATGATTTGAATTATGCGTGTTGTGATGATAAAGTTGCTTGTGAATCTCCTGTATTTGTACCAGAATTAAAAAGGAATAGTTTTGGAAAATTCCTTACAAAGGAAATTCCCGAATTCATTCCTTCCAGAACAGGTATGACAGAATCAGAAAGGAGCGTCACTGAAGACTAAGATAATGAAGATTCAAGCGTCACTACCACAGAAGACGAACAAACATCAGAAAGTTCGCAGTCAGTAAATTCAACTGAAGATCAAACAACCAGTGATGAAAGCTTCGAATGTTCAAGCTATGAAGCAAGTGAAGAACATAGTTCAAGCGAGGACAACACTTCTGAAAGCTCACTCGATTCAGACAGTGACGAAGAATATCCCGCAGATGAAAGCAGAGTGGACAAGAAAATGAAGAAAGCAGAAAGCTCAAGACTCTCATCACATACATCATCTTCTCACACCAAAAGACCCAGACATAAAAGATGTTTTCGCCGTGGTCATTTAGGACATACAACGAAACATTGTAAAACCCAAAAGTTTCCTAAACCAGAGCATGATTTTATTACAAATGTCACGCATCAACTAAATTATCTTAAGAAATCTGTTAAAAATCTGGTTGAGTCAACTGCGTATCTTTTGAAACAAAAAGAGGTCAAAGTGGGTCAAAACCACGATAGATTCGAAATGAAACAGATCTGGGTTCCTAAATCAAACTAATCTGTATATTTGTATATTTGTGTATATCAGAATAAACTCCAGAAATGGCTTCGAATGCTCATGGAATACATCTGGCATGTCGACAGCGGATGCTCAAGACACATGACAGGGTTGAGGGAACTATTGAAGAACTTCCGCTTTATTGATGGAGATTTCGTGTCTTTCGCTGGCGACGAAAAGGGAGGGAAAATTGTTGGAGTAGGAGATGTAGTGTCCGAAGCCCTCACGCTGGAAAATGTCAACTATGTTCCTGAGCTGTGCTATAATCTCATGAGCGTTTCTCAAGTGTGTGATAAAGGAATATCGGTGCTGTTCAATGACATGGAATGCCTGTTCCTGAAGCCCGGTTATGTTGTTCCTGCAGAAATAATCATGCTCACCGCTCCAAGACAGAACAACACCTACGTGCTCAACATGAAAAATGCCAAGACAAATGACCACTTGACATGCTTAATTTCTAAGGCTTCAGAATCGGAGTCACTGCTTTGGCATAGACGACTGGGCCACGTTAATTTCAAAAATATGAATAAACTCTCTAAGTTGAACTTAGTTAGAGGTCTTCCAATTAAAGAATCTCCATTTTCAGAAAAATGTATTGCATGCGCCCAGGGAAACCAGCATAAGAAACCTCACAAGTCCAAAGCAGTGAACACGATTTCTGCACCACTTCAATTGTTGCACATGGATCTTTTCGGTCCTATCAGTGTCAAAAGTCTTGCTAAAAGTTCTTATTGTTTGGTTGTAACAGATGATTATTCTCGGTTTTCGTGGGTATATTTTCTTGAAGCAAAGAGTGAGACAGCTGAAGTGTTAAAATCATTCATTCCCTTGATTGAGAACGTGACCAAGCTGAAAGTAAAGTCTATCAGAAGCGACAACGGGTCTGAGTTCAAAAATCAGACCTTCATCTCATTTTGTGCAGAAAAAGGAATTCATCTTCAATATAGTGCAGCCAGAACTCCCCAACAAAATGGAGTTGCTGAACGCAAGAATAGAACGCTGATTGAAGCTGCAAGAACCATGCTGGTGGACTCCAAGCTTCCAATTATCTTCTGGGCTGAAGCAGTTAATACGGCATGCTACGTTCTGAACAGGGTGCTCATCGTGAAACCTCATTGAAAGACAGCATACGAGCTTCTCTTCAAAAGAAAGCCACTTATAGATTTCTTCAGGCCATTCGGATGTTCGTGCACTCTTCTAAACACTCAAGAAAATCTCGTCAAATTTGAAGCAGTTGGTGATATCTGCTACTTTATGGGGTATTCATCCACACAAAAGGCCTACCGTGTTTACAACAAGCGAACAAAGATGGTAATTGAATCGTACTACGTGGACTTTCAAGAAGGAAATTACACCAACACTGGGAGCACTCCTGACTGGTTCTATGATGTGGGTGTGATCTTCAATAACTTTGAAATTCCGGAGATTGTATCAGACCCTGAGCCAGTCGAGGACACTCAAGTTGAACCATTGTTTGACTCGTCTGATATTGGTTTGACTCCTTTCACCACCCGCCTATCTCCATCATCCGCCGATCCGATTCTGTCTGTAAATGAAACAACTGGTGACACTTCGCCTGAGAACACCCAAGACAATGGTGCTTCTTCTTCGCAGGCGAATGTGAATGAGCCAACTCAAGAAGATGATCCACCAGTGATTTACGTGGACGAACACTTCACCAACCTTCCGCAGCAAATCGAATCTCTGACAAATGCCGGATACAAGACAAATAGAAATCATCCTCTTGAAAATGTCATCGGCGCTGTAGAAGAAGGAGTACGTACTCGCGGGCAGTCAGCAAGCATCAACAAAGGTCTCTTTGCAGCTTTTCTATCACAATCAGTTCCACGTGACATCGAAGACGCTATTCAAGACTCCAGCTGGGTTCAGGCAATGCAAGAAGAATTATCTCAATTCAGGAAGCTCAAAGTGTGGGAACTTGTAGATCTACCTGAAGGAAAGTTTCCAATTGGCACTAAATGGGTCTTTCGAAACAAGATGGATGATCGTGGGGTGGTTATCAAGAACAAGGCTAGATTGGTAGTACAGGGTTTTCGACAAGAAGAAGGGATTGACTACGAAGAAGTCTTTGCTCCAGTCGCACGATTGGAGGCAATCAGAATATTCCTGGCATACGCCTCATATAGAAACTTCAAAGTCTTTCAAATGGATGTTAAAAGTGCGTTTCTGTACGGAAAAGTAAAGGAAGAAGTTTACGTATGTCAGCCTCCAGGGTTCGAAGATCCTCACTTCCCAGGTCGCTACTTCAAATTGGATAAAGCACTTTATGGTCTTCATCAAGCTCCACGCGCGTGGTACGAGACTTTGTCCACATACTTGCTGGAATGTGGATATACCAGAGGAACGATCGACATGACTCTCTTCACCAAGAAGATAGGGGAGGATGTTATGCTGGTTCAAATTTACGTGGATGATATTATCTTCGGGTCAACCAACGAGGCTCTGTGCAGAGAATTCGAAACGATCATGAAAGCAAAGTTCGAGATGAGCATGATGGGAGAGCTGAATTTCTTTTTGGGATTAGAAGTGAAGCAAAAGGAGGACGGGATTCTTATTCATCAGGCTAAATACATTCGGGACATTCTCTCGAAGTACAACATGAATGACTGCAAAGTTGCAAGCACGCCATTCGCCTCGCAAACAGAACTCACTTTAGATCCTCAGGGAAAGCCAGTGAACAAATCCTTTTATCGCTCTATGACCGGTTCTCTGATGTACCTGACGGCCAGCAGACCTGACATCATGTGGGCAGTTTGTCTTTGTGCTCGTTTCCAAACAAATCCCAAGGAATCCCATGAAATTGCTGTAAAGCGCATCTTCCGCTATCTCAAAGGAACTCCAAAACTAGGGCTCTGGTATCCTAAAGATAGTAATTTTGATTTAATTGCGTATTCTGACAGTGATCATGCAGGTTGCAAAGTAGATCGCAGGTCCGTATCAGGAGGATGTCAATTTCTGGGAAACCGGTTGATTTCATGGCAGAGCAAGAAGCAAACAACAGTATCCACATCAACCGCTCAAGCAGAATACACCGCGGCATACAGTTGCTGTTCACAAGTTCTTTGGATACAAAATCAGTTGCTGGATTACGGAATCAACATCATGAAGACTCCTATATTCATCGACAATGAAGCGTGTCTAGGAATTGTGAAGAATCCCATACACCACTCAAGAACAAAGCACATCGAAATTCGTATTCACGCAATTCGAGATGCTTATGAAAAGGGATATATTCAAGTGGTGCCAGTGGATACAACACAGCAACGGGCCGACATCTTCACGAAAGCTTTCGACAAAACTCGTTTCAACCAGTTGGTAACCTGGTTAGAAATGGTTAATTTCCTTGACTGGAAATGAATCTTGTGTTGTTACAAAAAAAAAAAAAGGAAGTGATAGAAAATTGCTAACACTCTGTCACTTCTTGCTATCACAGAAAACAAAAAAAAAAGAAATCGGGGTACCAAGCAACGACATGTCGGTAGATTCAGCAACACCGACGAGTTCTGGCTTTTCTCAGGCATTACGCATCTCAGTGGGTAACACGTTGCGGCATATGGCTTAATGGTCTTAAATCTTGCGTTGACAGATTGCCAAAGTCTGAGATTTCGGGTCTTTATATTGGTATTTCATTCGGAGGATATCATAGTTGTTCTTCTGCTGCATCCAGATACATGCTGACCTAGACGCTATGATATTCTTTTAATAATAAGTGCCTTCAAAAAAAAAAAAAGGCCTAACCCTTTCTAATAAGCGCCATTTTTGGCCAAAATCCATAATAAGTGCCATCTTTGGCCAAATACTTTGATAGATCAGTTTGGTAACTCTGCTGTACGGTGGTACTGACCTGTTCACCGAACTATCTATCTTAACCCTAGATAGCTCTTGGGATCTCTGTTTTACGAAAGTACAAACCTGATCTCCGTTCTATCGTTGAAGAGAATGAAGCCAATATACTCACCTGTTATGAAGAATCTTTGTGCATACCTTGATCGCGGGGGTATGTCCTGATGTGGGACTCACGAGGGCGTAATGATTCTATTTTCAATAGCTTGTGTGGGGGCCATCGAAGACTTGTCAATATTACCGAAAACATGATAAAAGCGCTCTCCGAAGGCATGTTGAAAGAAGGATGCATGGATTTAAGTGGACAAACATACTGGCAGTTTTTCTTGTGCCCTGGTTAGTAAAATAATAATAATATATTAAGAATTTGGCAAGTGTTGGCAATATGATCTTCTGCAGGTAAGTTCAGTGAGAGTCGGATATTTCAAGGAAATTTGCATTAAGTGGAACCTCCCAAAGCAAGAAATTTGAAGTTCGGAGTCAAAATGGCCCAAATTTTTAGCACTATTGTAAATATTTCGAAATAAACAATGTTTTAATCAAAAATGGGCACGTTTTTTCGAGAAAGTTTGAAATCAACGAGCGAAATTAAAAATTGTCTCAAAATATCTCAGGGGCGGCGAAATTAAGATGCTAGCGAAATTATTATTTCGCTGGCTATCCAATTTCCGTACAAAACCCCATAAACGGTTTCATTTCAAATTTTTCACATAACAACCATTTTCTTCAACCTTGAAACCCAAACTATCTTATATTTTTGAAGAAATTTCGTGTACAAGATTCACTTCCAGTTAAGATCAAGATCATCAGGTAATGTTAATGTTCACGTTCGACGAAATCTTTGACTTTGATGCTTTTATTGAAGAAGAAACTTCTCGAAAAGAAAAAGAAGCTGAAGCAAAGAAGAGGCGGTTAGAGTCTGTTGACAAAGTATCGGAAGGTGATGAAAGTGAGGAAGAAGCAATAGATCGGGACGATATGCCATCAAAGTTCCTTGAATGGGGGCTCGAGGATGAAGTTCTATACGAGCAAGCAAATGGAAAAACATTCGCTCCTGAGCATCCTGAATGGTTCAAAAAGGAACGAGAACGACTTCCTGATTTCCATCAAGTTATAAAAGTTGAAAAATCTAAGGCTACTGATAAGATTATCAGTTGGATGTATGATAATCTTAGAGGAATGTTCGTGGTAAAGAGACGCGGTGGAGTAATTCAGTACTTTGAAACTGGATTTGATCTTTTCTCTCTTCCAAGATGGGATCTACGAGAACTTGGGCGTCTAGATCTACTAAACCATGAAGACAGAGGAATTGGGAGGGATTTTGAACGAATAATCGCCAAAGAATGTAACAAAGGTTTTTAAAATCACACTCCGCAGCGCCCTAGACGCAGAGTATCAAAAACCACCATCGATCCTGTTACAGGCAAAGGAATGACAATGTGGATATTCGCATTTTGGATCCGATGGATGTGGGTAATCAACCCAGCTAAAGTTGTCACTAGAATTAAGCTTCCAGAAGAAATCTCTGTCGCTCTAAAGGATTTCAAGAAATGGTTTTACGACAGTAAAACCGGTGAAGCTGTAATCAGGTCGAATGACAATGTGGATATTCGCATTTTGGATCCGATGGATGTGTTTAAGTTCGGGCTCTCAGATCTAACCATGTTGAACGCCAGCCGTATTAATGTCGGAGCAGGCAATGCTAACCTGGAAGAGGCAGCGTTATTTCAACGAGCGGTAGAACGCGCCTGGAGATTGAAGAGAGAAATGCTTGATATGGTAGATAAAATGGAGAAAAGAAAGGAAAAGGAGCAGAAGAAGAAAGAAGCAAGAAAGAAAAAGAAGCACGAGCAAACAAAGGAAGGAAGTTCTGCTTCAACAGCTGATCCAACCACCACAACCTCACAAACAACACCAACACCTCCGGCCTCATCCACATATGAGGCCACTAAGGAGGACCAACCAACGTGTGAAGCTAATGTTACTCAAGAAACTCCGGAAGCACCGACAGAGACCGTGGCACCACCAGAAACAATAGTTATTGAAGAAAATCCAACCGAGCCTGAAAAGCAAGCTACTGAGAATCCAGCGGTTACTACCGAAGAATGAGAAGACAAGTACGCAACGATCTAGGGGGGATATTGTTAGAGCTTATGAGATCGTTGATACTTGTGCTGGATTAGTTTAAATAGTAGTTTGTAGGTATTTTGAATGTTTAGGGGCTTATTTTGTAATTGTCTAGAAGTTGTAATCCTGACTTGGTGTAGTTAAGATTCCAGCAAATTTATAAATTTGCTGGCAAGTCAGGAGTCTACTATAAATACCCCAAGCATTGTAACCTAGCCAAGCTTTTGGCTCTTCAATGAATATTGGTGTTGTTACATTCTTGTGATTAATCTTGTGCTCAAATTTGATATCCAAGGTTGTTTATTGTTATATCTTATAGTTTGGATTCAATACAACACTTGTTGTATTCATTAATCCATTAGCTTCACCTTCTTCTTTGATTCTTCTTGACTTTTCATATCTCAAACACCTAATCAATAGGTGTTATGGGTTAAAACAACCAACCACTGTGATCCGGATACGTTTTGGGATCTACAGTCATGATAAAATTCCATTCGTCGCGTAATTTGGATCGTTTTTCGCATTCGTTCGTGTTTCGTCGTAATTAACCGAACAATGCAACCGTACGACCAAACGAACCGACATCCGAGATACTTTTGAGCATGTTTCATGTTCCCTATACTTTAACTTCATTTTAGAGCCTTGAAATGGGATTAACGGAGCTTAAACGTGTCAAAAATGCATCAATAACCATGTTTTGCACATTCAGGGACCAAAATTGACATTCTTCCATAGTTATCTTAGGAAGGGACCAAAATAAAAAATCTAAATTCCAGATTGTTCCAGCTGTTCCCCTTATTTGCACATGGTTTTAATGAAACTAGGGGCTCCCAAGGTTTCACAAAACCATGGGCACATGTGTACGGATGAGATCGAAGCTCGTTTTACGATGAACGATATTAACGGTTGTGCAAGAACTATATAAACCCCACCCCCTTTGCTCTCAAACTCACATTTGATCTGATTTTTATTCTCTAAGTTGAAGTCTTGCACTTCATACCTAAGAATAAATTGGATCAAACCTCCTTGGACCTTTTATAAGTCCTCTTTCGTTCTTTTATGCATTTTTAGCGTGAAAGTCAAACTTTGTTTGACTTTCTGCATTGACCAGTTTATGGTCAATACGAAGTTCCATTGAACTTCATAACGTGAGCATAATCACGATGGTTTTAGTCTCTTATGACTATACCTACTGATTACCACGTTATCTAGGCATAGAGGCGAGTCGTAGTTTCGGCCAAAATGCGTATTCTTGCGAATTTTGTAACCAAACAACTTTTAGGTATCAAAACCATTTGTTTTGATACCAAACCTGTTTTCTAACTTCGTTAAACATGTTTTAACATGTTTAGCTCGTCACTTTAGGTTTAGTGCTTATGTAGAGTCGTAAGTCAAGCGGTCTAAACAACCGCAAAGACTTTCAAACTAGACCCGTTTGGTCGATCATTAGGATCCAACCAAACATGTTTAGTGACCATAGTTATATAGGGAATAACCTTCCGAGGTTATACCTTATGATCACTTCGTTTAGTTAGTGGTATGATAGGTAATTTATATGCCTTAGGAAAATTACTATAATGCCCTTTTTGCGCATAAATTTATTTTAAGCATATGTAACCTAAATTTTGACATCTAAATTGATTAGGTAACATTATTAGACATGTTAAGGCATATAATACTTGTCATAGGACTAGTTAGGCGTTCCGAACGCGTTTTACGCGAACGACGCCTTAAAGTAGCGTAAGCTATCTTACCAAGTCGTAATAGGTCGTAAGCACTTAGCATAGGTTTCGTTTTAGTACGTAGGCTTTGTTAAACCATATTGCATGAGTTCTTACACTCATTTGGTTTACGAACCCTCATGCTACTCGATCCTCCGATTAGGTCCGTTTATTAACATAGTTACCTATATTAGGTGTCGTTTGATTCTGTGATCCCTCTAGCTTTGCTTGTTTGTTGTTCAAGACTTCTAAGCACCCTCAAGTGAGTACATAGTCCCCTTTTTTACTGTTTTCAACTGTTTTGGGGTGGAACACATGTGCCTACTTGTTACTTTCATGCTTTCCATGTTTTCATATCATATACTTGCTATGTTCATTAGTACACTACTAGTACATGATTTCATTATGTTTTGCTATGTATGTTCACTTAACATGCTAGCCCATTGTTTTACATTTTGAACTGTTTGAACCATTTGTAACCTCTGATTTATGAGAACCATTTGTAACCACTCAATGATGTGAACCATTTGTAACCATTCGATGTATGGGAACCATTTGTAATCATGGGATGTATAAGAACCACTTGTAATCATTGGATGTATGTGAACCATTTGTAATCATTTGATTGATATGAACCATTTGTAACCATTTGACATATGTGAACCATTTGTAACTGTCTGAACCATTGGGTTAGGGAATTGCTTAGGTAACGGGGCGGGTGTAATGTGTTAAAAGCATGGTGGATACGCCGCTGGTACTTCCTATATATAAGTGCTTTTAACACATTATATATCGTTGCGTTATCTAGATCACTTGGGTAAACGATTTTGAAACAATGTCACACAATGATGTTTTCTGAATAATATAAACCATACGAGTTTTGTTAAAGAGTTTCTACTATATGTTTTACATTTTGATTTCATAAAACAAATGTTTTGGAGTTAAGAATCATGGCTACGAGATGTTATAAATCATATCCAATTTGATTTGAGTTGGTTAATTATGTCGCAATACCCTACTTTTAAAAACAAGGTTCTTAAATAAGTATTCCAACATGTAAAACGAGCCATGAATCTGACACTCACATAAAACCTATGTACTCGCCGGCATTTTTATGCTGACGTATTTTCACATGTGTTTCAGGTACCATAGTTGATGATGATTGATGATGATATTTGTGTACGCTCACATAGAAATGGACGAGGCCTTAGTGACTTAATAACAATGAAAGACTATTTGTTTATGTTTTGTTTCAAATTCCAATGTAATGTAATACATTTAATCAATAAAACGAAATTGTTTAATCCATAGTTGTGAAACAATGATTCTGTTACAACACTCCCCGACGTTTCCGCCACGTTTTGTTGTTTTACGTGGTCGGGGTGTGACATCAGGAGATGATGCATAGGATCGATCAAGATACACATAGGCGGACTTGGGCCTTAGTGACATTAAAAGATGCAAGTAACTTCTTTTAAATCAATAAAACAAACTTTTAAATTTCCATGTGTTATGAAACAATGATTCTGTTACAACACTCCCCGACGTTTCCGCCACGATTTGTTGTTTTACATGGTCGGGGTGTGACAGAAGAGTTGGTATCAGAGCTCATGGTTATAGGGAATTAGGTTATTAGTAATGCTTTGACCTAGTCTATAACCTTCCTAGGACCCTAACACAAGATCCTTGTGTTTAGATCTTAAAACAATACCGTCACCTATCCTTGGGCGACAACCACAACAAGAACACAAATTTCAAATCCGCTTCGAAAACCAATCATCTGTTATAGGATGATTGATTACTAGGTTTTGAACCCTCTATGTTTTCAAAATCTTGTCAAAGTTGGGTCTTATAATGTGAACATGTGCAATCTGGAAGGGTGGATACCTGTACTCTGGGTTTTCTGTCTAAGGCTAGAGTGTTCGTACAAATCCACATAATCGGACCAGTCATTCTTACCTGGGAACTCTTGGGGTGAGTGTCCACTTATAGGCTAAAGCATGTCTTCGCGATACATTAATATGACCCGACTACTTTGATTAGTCACCATCTTATTTGTTTACCTTAAGTAACAAACAAATGATCACAAATTTTATGTGTTGTCACTCTATTTTGATTATCCAATAACATTTCACTTGTTTCCTCCTATGTCTTCCATTTCCTCTAGAATGTCTCTTCATCGCAGCGACGCTCAAATGTCCGAGCAGACCTCCAAATTTGCCCAACGAATAGGCGAAGTAGTCCTGAAGACTGTTGAATTAGCTACTACCATGTATCGTCACTAGGAGGAAGCCACTCAAGAGTCACCAAAGGAGACAAAAGCCAAGCCTTCACCAAAACCAAAGAAACGTAAAGCTTCAAAGAATCTCCCAGCAGTTGCACCAAATCAAGCAGGACCTAGCCAGGTGGCAATATCACCTGCTAAGAAGCAATACAAGGGAACTGCACCGTTATGCAACCAATGTAATGGGCATCACCAAGCTCACTTACAGTGTCGTCAGTGTGTATCATGTGGGCGAGTTGGTCACCTGGCAAGTGCTTGTCAAATTAGCCTGAACCAAGGTGGTCTAAATCAACCACAAGACAACCCTGCCCAAGCTCGTTTTCCTCCTGGATCGTGCTCTAACTGTGGCGATATGGGCCATTTCCTAAGGAATTGCCCAAAGCTTGCTAATGCAAATCTGACCCACGAATGAGCAGTTGGCTGATTTGAAGATGTTACTACTTTGAATAGTTTATATCTATTGCTTTTGTGTCTTTTGTTGAACCCTGAAACAATTTGCTTTGTTTATAAATAAATTGTTGTTCACAATTCTGATGTACAAGTGTAGTTACATGTGTGTATGGCATTTCCCTATGATACCTACATCAAGGAACTATGTCCTTTACAAACTACTCTTGTGATTCTCCCTTTCTTATGTTTGTTCATGATTTTTGAAAATTCTAAATACTCGTTTCATTCTAAGAAACGAAGTACAGGAAATAAAGTGACATTATGAGTGATCGTGCTTTTTGCACATCTGTATCTTTAAATCCTTGGTTAGATAACTAAGGGTAATTTTTCGATCTCATACCCATTACATTCTGGTTTTCATAACAACATGCATAGTAAAAGTTTTCAAAACAACCTTCATGATTTCAAAATATTCCATATAGTTTGAAAACATTTTTAACATATTATATTTACTTAACATATCAAGTGCATGATTTCAAAAGCATCATTCATGTTTTCAAAAACCTTATACATAATTTCAAAATTCATCTCGCATGATTTTAAAACATTTTATAAATATACCTATCTAATACACCTATTTTATGATTTCAAAAGTATTGTGTAAGGTCTTAAAAATATTAAACCCATTTCTAAAAAGAACCCCATGCATAGTTTTCAAAAACATTTTCTCATGCATTGACTTAACCTTAAAATTCTGCTTCATATGTTGCCTTCGCATATCTAGCACCTCAACTTCATGAGCATTCTACCTCGTGTACCGATTTAAGCACGTCTAGTGCAAGGTTTTGAAATGCCTCCCGCTTTTCAAATCCCAAAATCCATATGGGATCTTATTACCTTCATAATTAGATCCTTGTGGATGATTACCGCTCTAAGCGGAGTCCTTAATTGGATTCTTTGTATACCTTGATTCGAATATTACGTTTCCTTGTAATCAAAAATCGAATTTTCTTTTAAGATCTTTCTATCCTTATAGTTAGATTCTTGAAAATATTTAAAGTACCGAATGAAATCCACGGATTGGATTCCTAGTGTGCTTTAAATTTATATGCACAATTAACAATCAAATTAACAAAATGATGACAAATTGAAGATCAAGTTAAACAACATTGTGGTTATGTGATTATGTGTTATGTGTTTTCTTTTGTGGTTTTATTTTCATTATCCAAATCCTCATAGAATCGTCCATATGTTCATATGAGGGATTCATAGTAGGATATCCAAAGGTACTACCTTAAATCCTTAATGGGCTTCTACGTAATAGTTAAGACCCTTGGATTATATAGTACCATTCCATAATTCAAAGAGACCCCTTGAGTGGTCTAAGTCAAAAGATTGATTCAGAATCTGGTTAAGAATGGCATGTGATGATATAGCTGAAAAGGCTCCTTGGTGGTCTATTTAAGAAGATCATTTATTGATTTAGTTAAAAGGATCCTATGGTTGCCTAGTCACAATCATCACAGGTTCGTTCATTGCTTTCTTCCCATACACATTATAAGATACACTGTGTAGACTATGCAAGGAATTACGTAATTATGGATGCATACATAATTATGAAATTCAGTGCACGGAAACCACAGTAAGACTTATCATGTGTAAGAACCTATAGTGGCAAAAATAACGAAATGTAAACAATGTAATGGAGGTACGGTGGACGGACCAATGACGCTTTATATACTTGTATATAAGTGACCCTCTTGCATTGCAAGCATAATGTTATTTAAAGTTACTAGAAGTTCAGAACCCTAACCAGTATCGTTTTATCTTTTCAACTTCACATTTCAAGCTCTCACAAGTATCCTCTAAATAAATTTCGGGACGAAATTTCCTGAAGTTGGGGAGACTGTGACACCTGTGCCTCCACGGCCATCAAACAGATACCAAATGAAATATTGTATTTCATACTTAGGATTTGTATAATTATGTGTATCATTTGCACATATCAATTCTTGTTCGATTTCGAGCTTTAAATCGCTTTCTGGAAAGTTATACGCGAACTGATGCGTAAACGTAATCAGTTTAACGCGACAAACACTCTGGGATAGTGACATATTCTTAACATACCTTAAATAACCTTTACATAACTTAGAAATAAGATTTGGAAGGTTTGGTGTGTAGAAATCAAGTTTATTCGCTTAAAGGGACTAATTTCGACAAACTGCGAAAGTATGCTGATTCGTACTGTAACGGACATTCCGGAACATGATCATAATTTAAACATATCCTAAATATCCTTTACATAGCTTAGAAATAGGCTTTAAGGGGTTCGGTATGTTAAAATAAACTCTTTGGTCATTCAGGGACTAAACGCGTCAAAAAGTCATAAGTTTGCATTTTCGCGCATATCTTACGTTCTGAATACATTCGGACATCCAAAAATTTATGTAATCATTAAAATATTTTATTTTAGTGATTGGCATAATAAAATTCCATTCGTCGCGTAATTTGGATCGTTTTTGCGTTCGTTATGATTTCTGTCGTAATTAACCGAACAACGCAACCGTACGACCAAACGAACCGACATCCGAGATATTTTTGAGCACATTTCATGTTCCCTACACTTTAACTTTATTTTAGAGCATTGAAATGGGGTTAACGGGGCTTAAAAGTGCCAAAAATCAAGTTTTACAAGTGCAGGGACCATTTTTGAAATTTCTGGCAGATACATTGAACTTGGTCCGTTTTTGAGGTTTTGATGGTTTTCACCCAAGGTTTTGCATTCTATTGTCTGGAATTTGATGGTTTTAAGAATTCCCATGGTTTTAGAAACCATGTGCCCACTTGTAAGGTCAAGATGAAAGCATGATTTGCGAGAAACGATCCTAACGGTTCTCCGAAATCTATATATACCCCTTCCATTTAATTTGCAAACTCACCTTTGATCTGAATTTGTTCTCTAAGTTGAAGTTATATACTTCATACCTGAGAATAACTAGATCAAACTTCTATTTCTTGGACCTTTTGTAAGTATTCTTTCGTTCTTTTGCGCGTTTAAGCACGAAAGTCAAACTGTGTTTGACTTTCTGCATTGACCAGTTTATGGTCAACATGAAGTTCGTTTGAACTTCATAACGTGAGCATAATCACGATGGTTTTAGTTTCTTGTGACTATACCTACTGATTACCACGTTATTTAGGCATAGTGACGAATCATAGTTTCGGTCAAAATGCGTATTCTTACGTATTTTGCACCCAAACTATTCTTGGGTATCAAGACCTTTTGTTTTGATACCAAACTTGTTTTCAAACTTCGTTAAACATGTTTTAACATGTTTAACTTGTCACTTTAGGTTTAGCGCTTATATAGGGTCGTAAGATAAGCGGTCTAAACAACCGCTTAGACTTTCGAACCCAACCCATTTGGTCAATCATTAGGATTCGACCAAACACATTTTGTGACCATAGTTGTATAGGGAATAACCTTCTGATGTTATACATTACGGTCACTACGTTTAGTTAGTTGTATGATAGGTAGTTATATGCCTTAGGAAAAATGACCAAAATGCCCTTTTTAGGCCAAAATTCATTTTAAGCATATATAACATAAATTTTGACATCTAAACTGATTAGGCAACATTATTAGACATGTTAAGGCATATTTTACATGTCATCGGACTAGTTAGGCGGTCCGAACGCGTTTTACGCAAACGACGCGTTAAAGTAGTGTAAGCTACCTAAACGGGTCGTAACCGTTCGTAAGCACTTAGATTAGGTTTCGTTTTAGAATATAGGCTTTGTTAAACCATATAACATGAGTTCCTATACTCATTTGGTTTACGAAACCTCATTTTATCCGATCTTCCGATTTAGGTCCATTTATTAACTTAGTTACCTATATTAGGTGCCGTTTGATTTCTGTGATCCCTCTAGCTTTGCTTGGTTGTTATTCAAGACTTCTAAGCACCCTCAAGTGAGTACATAGTCGCCTCTTTTACTTTTTTTCAAACATTTTGGGGTGAAACACATGTGCCTACTTGTTACTTTCGTGCTTTTCATGTTTTTATATCCTATACTTGCTATGTTCATTAGTCACTTATAGTACATGATTTCATTATGTTTTTGCTATGTATGTCCATTTAGTGCATACTCAGTGCATTGTTTTACATTACTTTTTATGCTATGTATGTCCATTTAGTGCATACTTAGTACATTATTTTACATTACATTTCATACTATGTATGTCCATTTAGTGCATACTTAGTACATTATTTTACATTACATTTTATGCTATGTATATCCATTTAGTGCATACTTAGTACATTATTTTACATTGCATTTCTGTTGCATATGTTCTCGTAGCATATGGACACATTGTTTTACATTTCTACCTTGTATGTTCACTTAGCATACTAGGTACATTATTTTCATAAAACATGCTTACATTTGGTTTGTTTAACGAAACTAATACATTCATTAACACCGATCATGCCGCTCGGTAGTAGGTAGTGGTACCATAGGACTTGACAACTCCCATTCCTGAAATCCTAGGTTTGTTTGGACGTAAGGAATGATCGAATCTAAAAACATTTTTGATAACCTTTACTCTAAGGTTATCCTACAGTCTCAAGGCTTGGATGTAGACGTTTAACATTACCGCATAGATGTTTGTATCAGTAAAGCATGCATTATTTGCAAAACAGAACTTTTGATTATAATTTATCAAATCCATTGTTTTGTACATTTCATTCTTATAGGGTTGAGTAAAAGCTTTTAAATCAATAAATGTTTTTATTCACTATACATTACATTTGTTTACACATAAACATTTCAACATTTGATTGAACATTACATTTTGGGTGGTTTGTTTGGTAAGTGATTTAAATAACAAGGCGGGTGTAATAAGATAAAAGCATGGTGGATACGCCGCTGGTACTTCCTATATATAAATGCTTTTATGGTATTACATATCGTAGCGTTGTTTAAACCATTTCAAGTTTGACGTAATAAATTTTACACTTATAACATATCTTCATGAAACATTGTTTTACAAACAATTTATTTTATACAAACTAATTTTACGTGGTCATTTATTTATCTATGCATCTTTGTTTTATATCATCTGATTTCGTATCACTGTTTATATGATTTATAAAAGAAAACATTTTACAAGTTTCATGACTAACTTTTGACAAACATTTCTTTAAACTTACAAGTCATGAATCCTAAATCAATAAAACCTATGTATCTCACAGACATTTTTATGCTGATGTACCTATTTTCACATGTGTTTTCAGGAGATGATGCATAGGATCGATCAAGATACATATAGGCGGACTTGGGCCTTAGTGACATTAAAAGATGCAAGACTAGTTAATTATGTTATGTTTATCTATTGTTAAGACATTGTAACTTCTTTTAAATCAATAAAACAAACTTTTAAATTTCCATGTGTTATGAAACAATGATTCTGTTACAACACTCCCCGACGTTTCCACCATGATTTGTTGTTTTACGTGGTCGGGTGTGACACGAAATCACATTTCTTGATGATCAGGGATGACCCAAGACCCCTAAGGCTTTGGTCCCCTACTCCAACTGATTGTTGAATGATATGTGCAGGGTGTTCCAGGAGGAACTGTTAATAATCACTGGATTGTTGATAGTGGAGCATCTAGGCACATGACTGGCGACTTACGGCTTCTTTATGATGTAAAAAACATTAGAGGAGATCATGTCGCATTTGCTGGAGACAAAGGCGGGTACATCACTGGAGAAGGAATGATCTCCAATGGTGTTGTGAGTTTCGATAAGATCAATTATGTGAGACAAATTGATCACAATCTTTTGAGTGTTTCGCAAATCTGCGATAAGAAGTTCACCGTGCATTTTGATGATGTCTGTTGCTACGTGCTAAAGCCTGAGTTTAAAATTCCAAAGGAATGGATTCTCTTATCGGCTCCAAGGATTAATGATCTTTATATTCTTGACATGAGCTAAGCGATTACAACATCTACACAAGTCACTTGTTTTGTCTCGAAAGCCCCAGAAAAGGAGTCTATATCTTGGCACAGACGAATGGGGCACATTCACTTGAGAAAAATGAACCATTTGGTGAAAAACAATCTTGTGAATGGTGTGCCTGTGAAAATTTTTCATCTACAAGATGTCTGTATTTCGTGCCAGAAGGGAAAGCAAGCGAAGAAATATCACCCGATTAAGAAAGTCAACACTGTCAGCATACCTATTGAACATCTTCATATGGACCTCTTTAGACCTATCAAACACAAGACAACCTTTGGGGATGCTTATTGTCTGGTGGTTACTGATGACTACTCTAGATTTTCTTGGGTATTGTTTATGGCGCACAAGAGTGAAACTCCTGAAATCCTCAAGAATCTTCTTACTTTACTAGAAAATTTGTACACGTTGAAAGTAAAGAGGATCTGTAGTGACAATGGCACTGAATTAAAAAACCGTATAATGGATGAGTTCTGTACTACAAAGGGCATTCTTCATGAGTACAGTTCTCGATACACTCCACAACAAAACGGTGTCGCAGAGAGGAAAAATCGAACAATAATAGAAACTGCAAGAACAATGTTAGTAGAGGCGAAGCTTCCTGTTCAGTTTTGGGGGGAAGCTGTGACTACTGCTTGCTATACTCTAAAGAGAGTTCGGACAGTTAAAAGGCATGACAAGACTTGTTTCGAACTGTTACACAAAAGAAAACCGGACGTTTCTTACTTAGAACCTTTTGGCGGTCCATGCACTATGATTGAACAGCACGGAAAGTTTGGCGCCAAGGCTATCGAGGGTTTCTTCCTTGGATATGCTACTTCAAATTTTCGTGTGTGGAATTTGACAACCAAAAAGATTGAGTTATGGGGTGAAGTAAAGGTTCAAAGGTATACTAATTCTGTAAGAGCTCCAGGTGATCCTTGGATGTTCGATTATGATGGGCTATTCGACTCCTTTAATCTGCTAACCTTTGATGAAGCTTCTGCAGCTGCTCAAATGTTATTGGAAAGTGATAATGCAGCTAACTCGTCTTTGGTACGACCAATTGTTGTTAACCCTCAAGCTTCTACTTCGGTTAACAATATTGCTCAAAATGAGGAAGTTGAAGGTGCCGCTGATTACAATGTGTCGTCAGAAGATGATGTATTAAATGATACGACTGAAGGTTCTTCGGCTCCAGCTGTTCCTGTTCAAGGTACTTCTGAAGCAACTACTCATGTGCAGAATGTAGACACTGCTGAAGGAAATGCTTCCACATCTACGTCTATACAAGGCGTGGATTTGATTGTTGATCTTAATCTTAAAAATTTGGGTATTAATACTCATGTTCCTAATGTTCCTGAAACGAGAATTCATGATACTCATCCGCAGCAGAATGTTATTGGAGATGTCCACACTGGAGTGCAGACACGTAATCAGTTGAGAAACAACCAGAATCTTGGTTTATATTCAGCTATCAGAGAATCAGGATAGCAGAATGATTGGTCCTTCGCGTGTTATGTTTCACAAGAAGAACCAAAGTCTTGGAAAGAAGCGATAAAGGATAATTCTTGGGTGGAAGCCATGCAGGAGGAACTGCAACAATTCCAGAAACTGGGTGTCTGGAGACTTGTTGAAAAACCCAACAATTACAAGAAAATTGGTACTCGTTGGGTATACAAATGCAAAAAGGATGATCGTGGAGTGGTCATTCGCAACTAGGTGAGATTAGTTTTTCAAGGCTTTCGGCAAATCGAGGGAATTGATGACAACGAGGTTTATGCACCTGTTGCATGTCTGGAGGCTATTCGGATCTTTCTAGCTTAATCTAAAGTGAATGATGGACCAAAAACATGATCGGAACCACTTAAATCCACTGATTGTGACCGATGTTGGTTTGAAACCCTCTGAAACTTGTTGATGTTTGATTATATCTTATGCTTAACTGTTCATGTTTTTCTTTTCTTATCTGAATATGGTTTGAAATGCAAGATTGTAATAGTTTTTCTATGTGCATGCTGATTATCATTTGAGTTTTGATTTGGGTAACATAATGGTCGAACAGGGTCTTAGGTTTGAAATTGTTTAGATTTATTTTTGTTGATATAACTTTGTTTGATGATCTGATGTTAATTTTGATCTAAAATGATTGACATATACCTTGTTATATTTGAATGGCTTAATCGATTAAACAGGGGCCTTGGTTTTTGGTGTTTTAATTAAAACTGGGTATGGTTGCTGTTTGTTTAAACATTGTTTAAAATGGTTTGGTTAAATGGTGTTTTTAAATACAATTGGTGCTTGTTTTCTTGTGATTGATTGATGTTGAATCAACTGGGATTCAACATGTTTCGGCGAACAATCCTTATGACGAAACCCCCAAATTGAATTTTGGAATGACGAACCCTAAATTGACGAACTTTAAAATGACGAAGATTCAATCTTCGTCATACCAGTTGACTATAATTTACTTTTGCTGACCAATGAATCTTCGTCAGCTAAGGCGACGAAGATTAATTCTTCGTCATTAAGGAATCAATCTTTGTCAGAGGGACCATTCTTCGTCAGTTCAACACTTAGAAAATTTTCAAATTTGTCAATGTATAACTCTTTAACAGTATATATATCTATACATGATTAATGTTCACAATGTACATTAAATGTGTATACATATATGTATTCTATAAGTGTTATGTAGTTTTGTCTTATTGCGGGTATTTGTCGTATACAAAATGGCTCCGAAAGCACAAAAACGCGAACCTGCCACCAAGAAAACTAACAAAAAGGAAGAAGAAATCATGTCCGAACCTCGACACAATATGGTAGCATTCTTAGATCCTGAAGGAAAGCTTGATGATTACAAAAAGATTACGCAATGGTTAAGGGAATCACGGATAAACAAAGCTGTTACATTCTCAACACCGGTTTACAAGACGTTGATTAAGGCCTTCTGGGAATCTACTAAGATCATAGAAGTTGACGGAAAGGAGCTAATTCAGGGGCAAGTTAACCAGTTGAACGTAGATGTGTCTCCAGATATTCTAAACTCTGTTTTGGAACTTCAAGATGATGCCAATGCTCCAGATTCTATTCCGATCATGTGCACGCGTGGCTGTCTACTTAGAATGAAGTGCACCGGTGATATCTTTGAAGGACAGATCAACAAAGCTAAATTGCCGCTGCAATACAAATTCTTACTTCACGTACTGATTCAATGTTTAAGCAAAAGTCGTGCTGGATATGATATGGCTGGGAATGATCTCGTTGCTTTGATGGTCGCGTTGGTGTTAAACAAGCCTTTCAGCATTTCAAAGTTCAGCTTCACAAACATGAAAGAAAACTTAAGAAGAACAGGATCTCGTACTTCCGGCAACAAATTCTGGATGTATCCCAGATTTATGCAGATGATTATGAATGTTCAACATGCAAATCTTCTAAAGGCAGGTAACGACATTCTCAAGATTGATGCTATGCACGAACAGTCTTTATTGATATTTAAGGGTTTTTCCGCAAAGAGATACATAGAATGTGATCATCCAAGGAAGATGTTTGGAGCCTTAGCCAACACAGAGTATGTAGCTCCTACAAACGATGAATGGCGTCACGACAACAGCCAATCGGACGACGAAGAGCCAAAGTTGAAAAAGATGATGGAAGATAAGTTTGGACGCAAGAATTTGGATTCTTCTGAAAGCAATAGTGACGGTGATGATGAAAGTGGTGACGGTGGAGATACTGGTGCTATTGGTGCATCTGCAGCTAGTACACCTGGTGCTAGTTCTGCTCGAGGTGATGAAGAAAATTCTGATTCTGACGATAATGAGCCAGAACCAGGATATGAGTTCTATCTTGACGAGCGTGGGGTTAGGAAGACACATCAGATTAGACAGGAGGATGATGCTGATTATGTTCCGTCTGATACTGAGACTGAATATTTAAAGAAAAAGGAAGTTGTTGCTCGAAGGAAGAGAACGAGCAGGAAGTATATTGGTACTTCATCTGTACAATCGACCAAGTCATAATAAGAAACTGTTCATGGGGCAGAAATGGATCCAAATCTTGGTCTCACAGCCGAAGAAGCTTCCACTATGATATCTTCTCCTCCGCGATCAACTGAACCACCTCCTGTGGTTTCTTCAACAGCTGAAACGCCAACGGTTACGCCACAAGCTGCACCTACGCGCTCAATAGGATCCACTATTCGAGCAACTACATCTCAGCATAGCTCAGAACATCGACAAAGAAAATTTTCTGAAATGCAGCCAGACGAAAAGGTAGATTTCTTATTCTCTCAATTGCAAGCTGCTGCAGGTCAGATCGATAGGCAATCGGCGTTCATGAACATTACAAAGAGTGACATTATCAAGCAACAGTTGGAGATGAATACGTTGAAGTCCATTGTTCAAAGACAACAAGCTGAGATTACACGCCAACAAGTTGAAATTGATCAACTTAAGGCTGAGAATGCACGTATAAAAGCTGCTGATGAAGAAAGGAAACATCAATTGCAGCAAATGCGAGATGCTGATAATGCTCGTGGTATTGATATGAATCGTTTGAAAGAAAGAAGCACTACTGTTCAAAGGTTGGCCGAAACTCTTAAAGCTAAGCATGATGACATGAAAGAGTGGTACAACTCTCACAATACAAAGATAACAGATGGGGTCAAGAAAATCAATGATCGTTTCGAGATCGTCAGAAAGCGTGTTAACATTATATGGGCTGACCGATGCAAACAACAGGAAGCCTTGAAGAAACGTGATCATGATTCTGAAGATCCGGGTAACCCAGACCCCTCCGCTACATCTGAACAACCACCAGCTACTGAATCTACTCAGATTGCTGCTTTGCCTCCACAGATTGAATCTACACAAGGAACCTCCGGTGGAGCTTTAGAAGAAATACAACAGCTAGAGAGCAGTTCTTACGTTGAAAGCTCCTTGGCTGGTACATCCACTGTTCTTAGCTCTGCTAATATTGCATTACAGGTTGTTCATCCTGTAACTGGAGAAAGTCTGGAAGAAGGGGAATTAGTTGCTGACCTCACAGATGAACATATTTTAGCGCTTAACGAAATGAAAGCAGTAGAAGATGCTGCTATTGATCAGATCCCCAGTAAACCCGAAACAGCAGACGTAGAAAATCTTGAAGAGATTGTCTTTGAAGGTGATAATAACAAATCGACTTATGTGCGAGAAGACGGAGCAGAGTTTACTCCTTTCAATGAAGATTGGTTGAAAGAAAATGTGAACGACATCGACGAACGTTTGAAAAATCATGATACTACAGATAATTCACCTGATGCGTTCACAGAATGGAGAAAACAGTTCCTGTCCAAGGTTACAAAGCCTACACCAGCTGAAGCTCAAGTCGATTACTTGAAATACGAGAAAGAAAACTTGCATGGGAAGATACTTTGCTAGATGTTTGTCAAAGAAATCCATTGCATGGCCGTCAAACGTGAACACGACATCTAGTATTTCAGATCGTTGCTTAGTATTCTGTCCTTACCATTTTATGATGTTGCAGCTTTAACAAAGCTGGAGATGATTAATCGCTCAAAGTTTGAAGGAGCAACGTTGTTTGCTCGAAAGTTGAAGATAAATCGGAGGATAGGCTGGAAAGACGAGTTATACAAGCCACAATTTCCGATGTATCAGCAGATAAAGTACACTTTGGATCCGTCCACTAACACGGCAAGATACAAGCTCGTTTATCAGCCGACGAAGGTTATGGACAACATCCCACTGATGCCGATGAAGCAGAGCTTCTTGGAAAACATGGCGTTATGATGTTATGACTCCAATACGCACGAGGCCGTTATTGTGTTCAAAGACGATCAAGAGAATTTCTGCATGCTAGATCCGATGTGGATAATGAATATGTCTGCGACTGACATCAAAAAGTTATTTCGACATGATATCTTTCATGAAAACAAGGACGCACATCAAGCGTTACGATTTCAACGCGTCGCTTGTTTCTGTTTTTATCGAGGGATACACGCCAGAAGCACCTGGTCAGCAAAGCACTGAAGATTCAAAGATCAAAGACCAAGTAACAGACAAGGGGGAGTTTGTTGGTACATTTATGTGTGTGTAACTTTGTCTTGTTTACGTTATATGTTATAGGGCTTTTGTAATCGAGTCTGTAAGTTCCGTCAAGTCTACCTAGTTGGATATTGTGACAACTCGAAATTTAGAACCCTTCATTGTATCTTGATGTAACTTGCTTGGAACGTTATGTGATTAGTTAACTTGTTGATTCAATAAATGACCTAAGTGAAATTATGTGATTATGTGTGTGCTTATATGTATAGTATATATATGTATAAGTGAGCCGAGAACCAAGGGCACGACTCGAGACCATGCGGTCTCGAGTGAACGGTAACAGTTGGGCCGGATCGGGCCATGCTCCTCTCCACCCCACTCAAAAACCCACTAGGGTAAACAACTTAAGAGCTAGTATATATATTGCACTCCTAGCCATCTTTGCCATTTCCTTGGACAACACACACCCTCCTACACACACACTCCCACATTCTCTCACTAAAACCCTAGAAGCACAAACTTTCACTCCCTCATTCTCGGATCCAATCGGTTAACACTAGAGTCTTCGGTTCAAGCTTGGAATCGGCATTTGGAGTTCACCCTTCCTATCCCCTAACCGGTTAGTGATTCTTGTTGTATTTTGTGTTTGGGTTGATGATTATGTGTTTATAATCGGTTGATGAAGTCATATGATAATATGTTTGCTTGCTAAGTTTATACATGATTAAAGGTGTTGATGGGTAATGATATAGGTTAGTGATGCATGCTAGGTATTTATTTTGTATGATGATATATACAATGAGGTTTAAACCACTTATTGTTAATGTTCATGAAACCGGCTTGCATATATACTAGATAATGTCATGAAATCGGTGTTATGTGATGATTGAGACCATTAGATGTGTTATGTTCAAGTGTTTTGATGGTTATTCATGTTATGACTATGACTAATGCTAAAAACTCTAAAATATGATGAATATTTGATGAACATGAACTACTTGAATATATGAAGAACAACATGAACATGATATGAAGGTGTCTTGAATATTTGAAAACTAGTTGTTTGATCCAATTTAGTAAATTGTTAGACAAGAAAACATGTTTAAATGGATAGTACATAAGGTTGCATGAAATCGGATTTCCATTGGTTAGTACAACTGTGCAGAATCAGCAGTTGCTGGGGAGCCGAGACCCCCGGTTCCGACTCGAGACCATGAACCTGATAACTCGAGAACATAGATTGTGACACAGGTTGCGAGTCGAGAACCCCTAGTCTCGACTCGAGACCACACATGATCATCACACAAACATCATGACCCGAGACCATGCTTGCGAGTCCGGTTGCGACTCGAGACCAATACATGCATGACCCGAAACCACCTCGGTTGCGACTCGAGATCTTGTAAGCTACACTCGAGACCGCACAGTCTCGACTCGAGACCATATACATGTACACACTGTTTGGACCTGCACACTGCTACGGGCTTAAGTTAATGGGCCGGACTTATGGACTTCTTGTGTTACTGTTGAATGCGTGTTTTGAGCTTGCGTGCTATTACGAGTCTAACTGTTTGGGCCACACTTAGACTTTGGTTGTTACATGAACGTTACTATGGAACCTGTTACGAACTGTGGTTGAACTGCCATGTTAGATATGTATGCCACGATTGTTACTTGCTAGTATACGCGTAGAACATACGTACACTACTTGGATACGAACCTGACTTGAATGGTATCTATGTTAGGACGTAGTTGACCACTTACAACTTGATTGACTTTTCTGTGTATCTGCCGAGCAAACCAAGGTGAGTTCACACCCTCTACAAAGCATGGGATTCCCTGGGTTGGGAATGGGGTTAAGGAACGTAGATTCCTCGTCCTCCTTGGGTAGGACAGCAATGGTTCAGGAATGTAATTCCTCGTCCTCACGGACAGATAACTCGTACTAGACCAAAAACTCTATCACGAAGTCCCTCCTTTTTATATCGACTTAATCGCCGGGCCAATGGCGAGCGGGTCATTAGTTAGATAGCGCTATTTAGGTCTGACAAACCTCACACCGTGCCGCAGAGGACGGGCGTGAACTAATGGATCTGGGGCACATCAATGATGATAGACATTGACAGTTTCAGGGCACATAAACATGACTACAGTCAGCAGTCGATATGGTAACGAGTCTAGTGTATACATGGGGTAGCCCCCACGGCCGAAATGCCAGATAACTAGCACGGGGTAGCCCCCACGGCTGGAATGCTAGAGTAACTGGGAATAAACAAGTCACGTTTTCAACTATGGGGTAACCCCCACGGCAGGATGCCAGATAAAGGAAACTGTTTTCGAAACAAACTAAAACGAACACCCAACTGTGAACTCACTCAACTAGTTGTTGACTCGTTACTACATGCTTTGCAGGACCATAGGTACTTAGCTGGAGCTTGCTCGGAGGAGAGTCGTTGTGGGACATGGATAGCTGCGTGCCATGTTAAACTTGGAAACAATTGAACTTATGTTTTGGTTTTAAATCTTATGCTTCCGCTTGCAACTTAAACTATGTTTTGTTTGAACACCAATTGTATTGGTTAGACTTTATAACTACTTATATGCTTGTTCAATATGATTGGTGGCTGGATCCTGGTCAGTCACGCCTCCAAGCGGTAGTACTCCGCAGGTGGATTTTGGGGGTGTGACAGACTGGTATCAGAGCCATTGGTTATAGTGAACTTGGTTTTAATAAAGGAGAAACGTTTTTGTTAAAACCAGACTATAACCTGTACAGTGCTCAACGGTCCACAACGACGCTTCACTCCACATGCAAGGCTCGACATTCTAGGTGATATGATCTATGTGTATTGCCTACTTGATAGTTACATAGTACATTGCCCATGGTATGCTTGATTAGTATAACTACTGTTGCTTGAACACATGTGTGCTTACTCCCTTCTACCATCGCACTTTCGCGAACCTCTCTCACTCATGTTTCCCTCTTGTATGAAGATCATGAGTGGACGCGTTAACATGACACAAGCCCGGCTGACGGCTCTGATTAACGAACGAGTTGCCGCAGCACTTGCAGCTGCATACGCAGGAGGTATATCCTGCAGTCCGAACTCATTCTATGATCTTTAGGATCCTACTCTCGTGAACCAACCTTTGTGTTAAACTCTGTCTTTCTTTCACCTACCTTAGGTCAACATGCTCAGCCACCGGTGTGCACCTTTAAGACCTTTATGGACTGCCGACCCACTACTTTTAGCGGAACTGAAGGAGCAGTAGGTCTCCTCCACTGGTTTGAGAAACTAGAATCTGTCTTCGAAATGTGTGAATGCCCGGAGGCGCGCAGGGTGAAGTATGCTACCGGTACTCTCGAGGGTTTAGCCCTCACGTGGTGGAATGCTCAAGTTCAAATGCTGGGGTTGGTTGCTGCCAACGCCACCCCATGGGAAACTTTCAAGGAAATGATCAGGGAGGAATACTGCAGTCGTGATGACATCCATAAGCTGGAAGACGAGTTCTACAACCTCAAGATGACGGGGTCAGAAATTGAGGCGTATACTAAGAGATCGCATGAGCTTGCCTTATTGTGTCCTACTATGGTGGACCCTCTATTTAAGCGAATTGAACTCTTTCTCAAGGGCTTGGTGCCAGAAATCCAAAGTCATGTGACTTCAGCAAACCTGGCCACTATCCAGCAGGTTGTTCAGTTGGCTCACCGTCCTACTGATCAGGCGGTGGAGCAGAACAAGTTACCAAAGCGCATAGGTGCTGCAACTACTTCTGGTACCTCTAATGACAACAAACGGAAATTGGATGGAGCTTCAAGCAAGGGTTCAACTTCTGTGCAATCTCAGTCTCAGCAGAGAAAGACTGATGACTACAAGAGCCCCAATCAGCAATCGTCTGGTGGTCAAAGTCATGGTGGGTACAAGGGGAATCACCCCAAATGCAATCGCTGCAACCTACACCACAGTGGGCCATGCACCAGGGGCAACTGTCATCGGTGCAACAAGCCTGGTCACGCTGCGAAGGATTGCAGGAGTTTATACCCCGCCAATCAGAATCGTCAGCAAGCTCAACAGAATCAGCGGCAGCAACAGGGTAACAACAAAGGGTGCTTTCAGTGTGGAGCCGAAGGCCACTTCAAGAAAGATTGTCCCCAACTGAACCAGAACCAGAACAACAACAACAACAACAACAACAATCAGGGGAATGGTAACAATGGGAACCACAACAACAACAATGGTGCCAGGGGGCGGGTGTTCGTGATTGGCCAAGGTGAAGCAAGGAATGACCCCAACGTGGTGACGGGTAAGTTCCTTCTCGACGACTTTTATGTTACAATTTTATTTGATTCGGGTGCCGATACTAGCTATGTGTCACTAGAAGTTAGTCAAATGCTTAAGCGTGTTCCAACACCCTTGAACAACAAACACACTGTAGAGCTAGCTAATGGTAAGAGTTGGAGGCCTCACACGTAGTCAAAGGTTGCAAACTTGTCCTCGCTAACCAGACCTTCTCTATTGACCTTATTCCTATCGTCTTGGGTAGTTTCGACGTTGTCATTGGGATGGATTGGTTATCCCAACACCGAGCAGAGATTCTTTGCAACGAGAAGATCGTTCGTATTCCTGGTTCCGGTAGTGAACCTCTCATGATTCGTGGCGACAAGAGGAGTGCTGTTGAAAACGTCATCTCTTTCCTTAAGGCCCAGAAGTGCTTGCGAAAGGGCCACACTGCCGTTTTGGCTCTTGTTATTGACACTTCGGAAAAAGAGAAGAAGCTAGAAGATTTTTCAGTTGTACGTGACTATCCTGAGGTATTCCCTGAGGAATTACCTGGTCTTCCACCCCATCGCCAAGTCGAGTTTCAGATTGAACTAGCTCCTGGAGCTGCGCCTATAGCTCGTGCACCTTATCGTTTAGCTCCATCAGAGTTGGAAGAACTCTCTACGCAACTACAAGAACTCTTGGATAAGGGTTTTATTCGTCCTAGTTCATCGCCCTGGGGAGCCCCAGTGTTATTTGTGAAGAAGAAGGATGGTACCTTCAGAATGTGTATCGACTATCGTGAACTCAACAAGGTGACTGTGAAGAATCGTTATCCTCTACCACGTATTGACGACTTGTTCGACCAGTTGCAGGGATCGAGCTACTATTCAAAGATCGATCTGAGATCGGGATATCACCAGCTGAGAGTTCGAGAAGAGGATGTCTCTAAGACAGCCTTTAGAACTCGTTATGGGCATTACGAGTTTTTGGTCATGCCGTTTGGGCTGACAAACGCACCTGCAGTTTTCATGGACTTGATGAACCGAGTGTGCAAGCCTTACCTGGACAAATTCGTTATAGTCTTCATCGACGACATCCTGATCTATTCTAAGAGTCAGGAGGAACACGAGCAGCATCTACGACTTATTCTGGAACTCCTTCGAACCGAACAGCTTTACGCAAAGTTCTCGAAATGCGACTTCTGGCTTCGAGAAGTCCATTTCCTAGGCCACGTGGTAAACAAGGATGGGATCCACGTTGATCCATCCAAGGTAGACTCTATTAAGAACTGGCCTGCACCTCACACACCAAAGGAAATTCGCCAATTCTTGGTATTGGCAGGTAACTACAGGAGATTCATTAAGGATTTTTCTAAGATCGCACAGCCTCTCACCTCGCTAACGCAGAAAGGCATTGTTTATCGCTGGGGAAATGCACAAGAGTTAGCCTTTCAGCACCTAAAGGATAGACTTTGTAGTGCACCTATTCTTTCACTGCCAGAGGGCACAGACGATTTTGTGGTTTACTGCGACACATCAATTCAAGGCCTTGGGTGTGTATTGATGCAACGAGATAAGGTTATAGCCTACGCCTCGCGCCAACTCAAAGTTCACGAGAAGAACTACACTACACACGATTTAGAGCTGGGAGCTGTTGTTTTCGCACTTAAGTTATGGCGACATTACCTGTACGGTACCAAGTGCGCCATCTACACCGACCACAGGAGCCTAGAGCACATATTCAAGCAGAAGGAACTAAATATGCGGCAACGACGATGGGTCGAGCTACTGAATGACTACGAGTGCTCCATCAGGTATCATCCGGGTAAGGCCAATGTTGTGGCTGACGCCCTCAGTCGAAAGGACCCTGCGCCTAAGCGCGTGCGAGCTTTACAACTCACGATCCATTCTAGTCTACCTTCCCAAATACGAGCTGCTCAGATGGAAGCACTGAAACCAGAAAACGTCAGGGCTGAAGCCCTACGCGGGTCAAGACAACGCTTAGAACAGAAGGAAGACGGTGCTTACTACGTAACAGGACGCATTTGGGTTCCACTCTATGGCAACCTACGAGAGCTCGTGATGGATGAGGCACACAAGTCCCGCTACTCAGTACACCCTGGTTCGGATAAGATGTACCATGATATCAAAACTACGTATTGGTGGCCTAGCATGAAGGCCCACATAGCAACTTACGTCAGCAAGTGTTTGACTTGTGCGCGAGTCAAGACAGAATATCAGAAACCCTCAGGCCTACTCCAGTAACCAGAGATACCACAATGGAAATGGGAACAAATTTCCATGGATTTCGTTACTGGCCTACCCAGATCTCAGCGCGGAAACGATACTATTTGGGTGATCGTGGATCGACTCACAAAATCCGCACACTTCTTGGCGATTAAGGAAACGGATAAATTCTCCACTCTAGCAGAAATATACCTCAAGGAAGTTGTCTCGAGGCACGGGGTGCCCACCTCTATTATCTCCGATCGAGATGCACATTTTACTTCAGAGCTGTGGCAAGCAATGCACAAGTCCTTTGGCTCACGTTTAGATATGAGCACAGCGTATCACCCTCAGACGGACGGGCAGTCCGAGCGCACTATTCAGACCTTAGAAGACATGCTTCGTGCATGTGTAATCGACTTTGGAACAGCTGGGAAAAGCATCTGCCACTTGTGGAATTCTCGTACAATAACAGTTACCACACCAGCATTAAAGCTGCTCCGTTTGAGGCATTGTACGAGCGTAAATGCCGGTCACCTCTTTGTTGGGCTGAGGTGGGGGATAGTCAAATCACTGGTCCGGAACATGTGGTGGACACTACTGAACGGATTGCTCAAATACGACAACGCATGGCGGCAGCTCGAGACCGTCAGAAAGCCTACGCCGATAAGGGCAGGAAACCACTTGAGCTCCAGGTTGGGGAGCGGGTACTACTCAAAGTTTCACCCTGGAAGGGTGTGGTTCGTTTTGGTAAACGAGGCAAACTTAACCCACGATATGTTGGACCATTTGAAATCATAGAGAAAATAGGCAAGGTGGCCTACAAACTGAACTTACCAGCAGAACTCGGTGCAGTTCACAACGTTTTTCATGTGTCAAATCTGAAGAAGTGTCTGTCAGATGAGACCCACATAGTTCCTCTGAAGGAACTCACTATCGACGAGCAGTTACGATTCGTCGAGGAACCAGTGGAAATCACGGACCAAGACGTTAAGGTCCTCAAGAGCACTAGAATACCTCTCGTTCGAGTTCGTTGGAACTCACGTCGCGGCCCAGAGTTCACCTGGGAGCGCGAAGATCAGATGAAACAAAAGTATCCCCAACTGTTCGCAAACAGTACAACCACTACTGAGGCTGAAGCTACGGAATTTCGGGACGAAATTCCATATCAACGGGGGGTGGATGTGACACCCCAGGATAACCGGGAAAACCATACAACTTAACTAGCTTCCTCAGTGAGTGCCACCAAATTTCGGGACGAAATTTCTTTCAACTTGGGGATGATGTGACAACTCGAAATTTAGAACCCTTCATTGTATCTTGATGTAACTTGCTTGGAACGTTATGTGATTAGTTAACTTGTTGATTCAATAAATGACCTAAGTGAAATTATGTGATTATGTGTGTGCTTATATGTATAGTATATATATGTATAAGTGAGCCAAGAACCAAGGGCACGACTCGAGACCATGCGGTCTCGAGTGAACAGTAACAGTTGGGCCGGATCGGGCCATGCTCCTCTCCACCCCACTCGAAAACCCACTAGGGTAAACAACTTAAGAGCTAGTATATATATTGCACTCCTAGCCATCTTTGCCATTTCCTTGGACAACACACACACCCTCCTACACACACACTCCCACATTCTCTCACTAAAACCCTAGAAGCACAAACTTTCACTCCCTCATTCTCGGATCCAATCGGTTAACACTAGAGTCTTCGGTTCAAGCTTGGAATCGGCATTTGGAGTTCACCCTTCCTATCCCCTAACCGGTTAGTGATTCTTGTTGTATTTTGTGTTTGGGTTGATGATTATGTGTTTATAATCGGTTGATGAAGTCATATGATAATATGTTTGCTTGCTAAGTTTATACATGATTAAAGGTGTTGATGGGTAATGATATAGGTTAGTGATGCATGCTAGGTATTTATTTTGTATGATGATATATACAATGAGGTTTAAACCACTTATTGTTAATGTTCATGAAACCGGCTTGCATATATACTAGATAATGTCATGAAATCGGTGTTATGTGATGATTGAGACCATTAGATGTGTTATGTTCAAGTGTTTTGATGGTTATTCATGTTATGACTATGATTAATGCTAAAAACTCTAAAATATGATGAATATTTGATGAACATGAACTACTTGAATATATGAAGAACAACATGAACATGATATGAAGGTGTCTTGAATATTTGAAAACTAGTTGTTTGATCCAATTTAGTAAATTGTTAGACAAGAAAACATGTTTAAATGGATAGTACATAAGGTTGCATGAAATCGGATTTCCATTGGTTAGTACAACTGTGCAGAATCAGCAGTTGCTGGGGAGCCGAGACCCCCGGTTCCGACTCGAGACCATGAACCTGATAACTCGAGAACATAGATTGCGACACAGGTTGCGAGTCGAGAACCCCTAGTCTCGACTCGAGACCACACATGATTATCACACAAACATCATGACCCGAGACCATGCTTGCGAGTCCGGTTGCGACTCGAGACCAATACATGCATGACCCGAAACCACCTCGGTTGCGACTCGAGATCTTGTAAGCTACACTCGAGACCGCACAGTCTCGACTCGAGACCATATACATGTACACACTGTTTGGACCTGCACACTGCTACGGGCTTAAGTTAATGGGCCGGACTTATGGACTTCTTGTGTTACTGTTGAATGCGTGTTTTGGGCTTGCGTGCTATTACGAGTCCAACTGTTTGGGCCACACTTAGACTTTGGTTGTTACATGAACGTTACTATGGAACCTGTTACGAACTGTGGTTGAACTGCCATGTTAGATATGTATGCCATGATTGTTACTTGCTAGTATACGCGTAGAACATACGTGCACTACTTGGATACGAACCTGACTTGAATGGTATCTATGTTAGGACGTAGTTGACTACTTACAACTTGATTGACTTTTCTGTGTATCTGCCGAGCAAACCAAGGTGAGTTCACACCCTCTACAAAGCATGGGATTCCCTGGGTTGGGAATGGGGCTAAGGAACGTAGATTCCTCGTCCTCCTTGGGTAGGACAGCAATGGTTCAGGAATGTAATTCCTCGTCCTCACGGACAGATAACTCGTACTAGACCAAAAACTCTATCACGAAGTCCCTCCTTTTTATATCGACTTAATCGCTGGGCCAATGGCGAGCGGGTCATTAGTTAGATAGCGCTATTTAGGTCTGACAAACCTCACACCATGCCGCAGAGGACGGGCGTGAACTAATGGATCTGGGGCACGTCAATGATGATAGACATTGACAGTTTCAGGGCACATAAACATGACTACAGTCAGCAGTCGATATGGTAACGAGTCTAGTGTATACATGGGGTAGCCCCCACGGCCGAAATGCCAGATAACTAGCACGGGGTAGCCCCCACGGCTGGAATGCCAGAGTAACTGGGAATAAACAAGTCACGTTTTCAACTATGGGGTAACCCCCACGGCAGGATGCCAGATAAAGGAAACTGTTTTCGAAACAAACTAAAACGAACACCCAACTGTGAACTCACTCAACTAGTTGTTGACTCGTTACTACATGCTTTGCAGGACCATAGGTACTTAGCTGGAGCTTGCACGGAGGAGAGTCGTTGTGGGACATGGATAGCTGCGTGCCATGTTAAACTTGGAAACAATTGAACTTATGTTTTGGTTTTAAATCTTATGCTTCCGCTTGCAACTTAAACTATGTTTTGTTTGAACACCAATTGTATTGGTTAGACTTTATAACTACTTATTTGCTTGTTCAATATGATTGGTGGCTGGATCCTGGTCAGTCACGCCTCCAAGCGGTAGTACTCCGCAGGTGGATTTTGGGGGTGTGACAGATATCCTCCTATCTTACTTGGTATGACGTTTTGTCTCTGTATTTGTAATGTATGTTAAACATATGCTAGTGTGCATAGTGTTTACATATAGTTAGTCTTGTCTTATGTCTTTTGTTTTAACTTAGTGATATAATCTGTCTTGATTAATGATTGACGAAGATCCAATCTCTGTCATGTTTATGCTTGGCGAACCTTCATTGTTCGTCATGTTATGTGTATGGCGAAGAATCAATCTTCGCCATGCATAACCTTCATCACATAGGAGTTCGCCAGTGGACAGTATATATTGCATGTTATTTTTAACAGTTTAGTCATGAGAGCATAGAGAAACTGAGAGTTTATCGTTCAAGCATTGTGTGTATATGTTTGATGTTGTTCTCGTCCTTTTAATCTAAAATGAATCTTTGGTTATCTGTCGTGCTATTTACCATACTCTGTTTGGTTTGCATCATCACAGGGATTCCGCACTCGTGACCGTGTTTGTGATAAACAGGGATAGGTCTCCGTATTAATCCTCCGAGAAAAAAGGACCTACAGTTTAGATTAGGATGAAGTGTGCTATGTGGGTTAAGGTGGGATTTTAATAGCATTTTATTCATGAGTTTGGCGTTTTGTGTAGAGAAGTCAAAAGACCCTTTTACCCTTAATGATGCGCGCCACAGTAATAAAAGTGATGTTATTTACGAAAACGCCACTGTGCCATCTAGTCCATAGATTGTTTTGATCTGACGATCCATAAACATTCTCTCCCTCCTCACACTTTCCACCGTTTTCTCTAAATCCTGACCCTATATATATATATTGGGCTTGGCTATATAAGAAACTCTATCTTTTTAAGAAAACTATGCAAACCCATTGTCATCCATTGATTAGCTTTCATCTAACTTGATCAATGGCTCTCATCATTTTGGTAAGAATTATAATTAAAAGAAATTTTATAATACACATTAATGATGCTGGAAGGGCATTTTCGGTAGAAGAAAAACACTTTTTGGCATTGGAAATGACAAAACCCACTAGTATCATCATCTCTCCCCTCTTTCTTCTAGTCAAATCTTTCAATACACTATTATCTCTCTCCTCTTTCTTCATCATGTGAAAGAGAAAAGCTTCATGGTCTTCAATGGTGATCCTTCAATGGTGATCTTCATTTGAAGATAATTTCAGCATCATGTGGTCTGATGTAACATTTGTGCTTGTAATCATTATGAACAGTTCTATTATCAATAAAACAATGTTATTTGATCCCAATGTTTGTTTCGTTGTGTTTTACATCTTTCATGTTTTGACTTTTGTTCAATCTCAAACTCTACATCGCTTTCTAGAGCATTATATACGCAAACTGGTGCGTAAACGTACTCAGTTTAATGCAACAAATACTCCGGAACGTCAACATATACTCAATATACCTTAAATAACCTTTACATAACTTAGAAATAAGTTTTGAAGGCTTTGGTATAGCAAAAACAAGTTAATTCGCTTACAGGGACTAAACTTGACAAACTGCGAAAGTATGCCAATTTGAACTGTAATGAACATTCCGGAACATGTCCATAAGTTAAACATACCATAAATATCCTTTACATAGCTTAGAAATAGGCTTTGAGAGGTTTTGTATGCTAAAACAAACTTTTGGATCATTCAGGGACTAAAAGTGTCAAAAAGTGCATAAGTTTGCACTTTCGCGCATAACTTACGTTCTGAATACATCCGGACATCCAAAAATTTATGTAGGCATCCTTATATTATGCCTTAGTGTTTGGCATGAGAACAATCCATTCGTCGCGTCATTTGGATCGTCTTTCACACTTATGCGCATTCCGTCGTAATTAAGCAAACATCGCGATCGTACGGCCAAACGAACCGACATCCGACATATTTTTGGGCATGTTTCATGTCCACAATGTTTAGGCATCATTTTAGGGCCTTAAAGTTGGCTTTACAGGTCTTAGAAGGGCTGAAAATAGCTTAAACACGCAACAGGGACCAAATATGTAAATTCTGCAAGTGGTGCAGATCAGACGGGGCCAGGCGGCCCGCGTAAGATCTGCATGCACTTTCACGCGGGCCGCGTGAGGGTGTCTGACAGAAAATATTCTGCATTTAATGCAGTTTTGGCTTTTCGTTCGATCAAGGGGCGATGCCCTTTCACCCTATTAAGAGCCAAGAGCCAATATCTGACTTACCACAAGAATTTGACAAGTGTACGCTCGAGATCGCGGCACGATATTCGATAAACGATCCTAACGGTTCCACTTTTCCTATAAATACCCCCCCCCCCTTTTGTGTAAAAACCCACAAGAATCAGATCTAAAGCTCTAAGTTGGAACCATTGTTTCATACCTGAACTATTTGATCTAGATTAGCACTCGGGGACCCTCCGTAAGTCTTCTTTCGCTCTTTTATTCGCTTTTCGAGTCCGAAAGTCAACGTTTTGTTGACTTTCTGCATTGACCAGCTTATGGTCGATGCGAAGTTCATGGAACTTCATAACGTGAGCGTGATCACGATGGTTATAGTCCGTAGTGACTATACCTACTGATCACCACGTTATCTAGGCTCAGTGACGAGTCGTAGTTTCGGCCAAAATGTGCATTCTTGCATATTTTGTAACCAAACTACTCGTGGGCATCAAAGCCATTTGTTTTGTTGTCAAACCTGTTTTCAAACTTAGGTAAGCATGTTCTAACATGCTTAGCTCGTCACTTTTAGTTTAGTGCTTATATAGGGTCGTAAGGTAAGCGATCTAAACCATCGCTTATACTTTCGAACCCGACCCATTTGGTCGATCATTAGGATCCGACCAAACACTTTAGGTGGCCATAGTTGTAACCTTCCGGGGTTATACCTAGTGGTCACGATGTTAGGCGTTCCAGACGCGTTCTACGCGAACGACGCGTAAGGTAGCATAAGCTACCTAAACGGGTCGTGATGGACCGTAAGCACTTAGGTTAAGTTTCATTTTAGTATGTAGGCTTTGTTAAACCATATTACACGAGTCTCCATACTCGTTTGGTTTACGAACCCGCGTACTATCCGATCCTTCCGATTTGGTCCGGTATATTAACATAGCTACCTATTAGGTGCCGTTTGATATCCCGTGATCTTTAGCATTATCTGGTTATTATACAAGAACCCAAAGCAATCTCAGGTGAGTACATAGAACCCCTCTTTTACTGTTTTCCAACTGTTTTGGGGTGAAACACATGTGCCTATCTGTTACTTTCATGCTTTCCATGTTTTCACATCGTATATCTGCTATGCTCATTAGTACATTATAGTACATGATTTCATTACATTTCATGCTATGTATGCCCATTGTGTACGTACTTAGTACATTGATTTACATTACATTTCTGTTGCATATGTTTACTCAGCATATGGACACATTGATTTACATGAACATTTCTGTTGCATATGCTTACTCAGCATATGGGCACATTGATTTACATGAACATTTGTGTTGCATATGTTACTCAGCATATGGACACATTGATTTACATGAACATTTCTGCTGCATATGTTTACTCAGCATATGGGCACATTGATTTACATAAACATTTCTGCTTCGTATGCTTACTTAGCATACTTAGTACAATTGTTTACATCACATGCCTTCATTTTGTTATGACATTTGGTTTGTTTAACATGGGACAATACATTCATTAACATTAGCTACGCCGTTCGTTAGTAGGTAGAGGTACCATAGGAATTGACAACTCCCGTTTCTGAAATCCTGGGTTTGATAGGATTGGAAGGAATGACCGAATTCGATATACATAACTTAGATAAACCTTTAATTTGTTTAAGGGTTTATCGCCGTAGTCTCAAGGCTTGGATGTATGCATAGTTTACAATACCGCATAAATGTTAATATCAATAGAGCATGCATTTTTCCACAGAACATAACGTTGATCTAAACCACGTTTTACTTCAACGACTTGTTTTGTGCATATGGTTTAAGTTGATACATTTCGCTTACCATACATGGTACATTTTGGGATTACACATTACATGATTTACATTGAACATAAACACGTTGACATCGACATACACATTTGGTGGTTTACATTGAACATAGACATTTGACAAGGTTTACACAATAACACTTGACATTTGGGTTATACATGAGCAATTTACATGATGGATTGGTTTGGGTAAATGGTTTGAGTAACGTGGAGTATGCAATATGGTGCAAACATGGTGGATACGCCGCTGGTACTTCCTATATATAAATGTTTGTATAATATTACATATCTTAGCGTTATCTAAATCATTTCAGTTTAAAACATATAACATTTTATACAAATAACATACTTTTCATAAAACATCATCTTACAAAAACAACTTATCATATTCAACTCATTTTACTTGGTTACTCGTTTAACCTTGCACTTATCTATATATATCATCTGATGTTATCGTTTTTCAAATAATTTACAAAGCAAGACAAAGTACAAGGTTCATGACTGACTGTTATTAAACATTCTTTAAACTCAAGTCATGAATCACATTTTCACAAAACCTATGTATCTCACAGGCATTTTTATGCTGACGTACCTACTTTCACATGTGTTTTCAGGAGTTGTTCCATAAGACGTTGATCACAGTACTAGGGCGGACCTGTGCCTTAGAGCCTAACAATGAAGATAGGCTAGTATAAATATGTTATGAACTTGGTATTTCTTGTTTTGAAACAATGTACTACTCTTGTTTATAAATAAAATACAACTTTGTATGCCATGGTTATGAAACAAATTAATTATGTTCACAACACTCCCCGACGTTTTCCGCCGCGGTTGCATGTTATACGCGGTCGGGGTGTGACAGAAGAGTTGGTATCAGAGCCATTGGTTATAGGGAATTAGGTTATTAGTAATGCTTTTACCTAGACTATAACTTTCTAGGACCCTAACACAAGTTATCTTGTGTTTAGAGTTTAAAACATGCACATCACCTACCCTTAGGTGATAACCACAACGGGGACTTCGGTTCCGAATCCGCTTGAAAAATTAATCATCTGTTCGAGGATGATTGATTACTAGGTTTTGAACCCTCTGTTATATGGTTTTGAACCTCTTTGGATTTCAAAAATCCCGTCAAAGTTTTGGGTTAATAGTGTGAACACGTGCGAACTGGAAGAGTGAATGCCTGTACCCTGGGTTTTCTGTCTAAGGCTAGAGTGTTCGTACAAATCCACATAATCAGACCACTCACTCTTACCTGGGAACTCTTGGGGTGAGTGTTCACATATAGGCGAGCATGTCTTTGCGATACACTAATTCTGACCCATTCACTTTTACTAGACATTTCATGTCGCTTATTTGCTTTGCGACGCATAACCGCCATCTTTGCTTTTGTTGATTTTGCTTCATCTCATTCTCTTCATCCAATCATCTCACTCGTTTCATTTCATGTTTTTCTCTTCTAGAATGCCTCCTCGACGCGACAACCAGATAGCTACTGCCGAGCTGGCGGAGATTATTGCGCAGCAGATGGCTGCTCAATTTCCGAATCTCTTTGCTCAATGGAACCAGGCCAACAAAAACAACAATGGTACATGCAAATACGAGGATTTTAGCTCGGCTAAGCCACTCAAGTTTAGTGGTTCTGAGGGAGCAACTGGGCTTCTTCAGTGGTTCGAGAGCATCGAGAACACTTTTCGCCACGTGTAGTGTCCTGACAATCGCAAAGTCGAGTTTTCTTCAAGCGTGTTTCAGAAGAGGGCTCTTACATGGTGGAATGGGGTTATGAGAGATCAAGGTGCAGAAGTTGCTCTAGCTCAGACATGGGCTGAACTAAGAGCTCTTATGATGAGGGAGTTTTGTCCTCGTCATGAGCAACGAGCGTTGGAGAAAGAATTTGATGTTTTGAAGCAAGATAGTGGCGAGCACAGGGCTTATACGGATAGGTTTGAGGAGTTGAGTCTTCTTTGCCCGACTATGGTTACCCCACTCGATAAGGCCATCGAAAGGTACATCGACGGCCTACCTGACTCAGTACAAGACATCCTTACTGGTAGCAACCCTACCACACTCCGTCAGGCAATCGAGTTATCAGCGACACTGACTGAGTCGCAAATTCGAAAGAATAAATTGCACAGGAAGGGTGACAAGGGCAAGAAGCAGTCAGCTGACAAGGAAGATGGTAAGAAAGGTCAGAACAAAAAGGGAAAGGATTCTGGTTCCTCAAGGGGGTCAAGGAAGCGTAAGGCTTCCCAAAATTTTGCTGTGACTGCCCAAGCTAACCAGGCAGCTCCCAACCAAGCCGCACAGCCTCCAGCCAAGAAACCTTATTCAGGAAGTGCACCTTTGTGCAATCGATGCAACAGTCACCACCAGCCACAATATCAGTGCCGTTTCTGTACAAACTGTGGGAAGTCGGGTCATCTTGCCGATGTTTGTCGGTTTGCTCAGAATCGCGTAGTTCAGAACCCTGCTCAACAGGTTGCTCAGCAACAGGGTCAGGCTGCACGACCAAACTACCCACCAGGTGCATGTTATAATTGTGGGGATCGGACCCACTACAGAAATCGGTGTCCAAGACTAGTCAACCAGAACCAGAATGCAAACCAGAATCCGGCACTGGCTCGAGGTCGAGTCTTCAACATGAATGCACAAGAAGCACAAGCAGACAACGAGGTGGTGAACGGTACGTTCTTTATTAATAATCAGCCAGCATCTGTTCTTTTTGATTCGGGTGCCGACAAGAGCTTTGTGTCATTGTCTTTTGAGACAATGCTTCGCGTGTCTAGAACGAAACTAGGTAAACCTTTGACAGTAGAGGTTGCCAGTGGTGAACCCATTGTTCTTAATTCTGTTCTACGCAACTGCCAGTTGAACCTTAACGACCATATTTTTCCTATTGACCTCACGCCAATGCAACTTGGAAGCTTCGACGTTATTGTGGGAATGGATTGGTTATCCAAGCATCGCGCAGAGATAGTTTGTTCTGAGAAGATTGTTCGTGTACCGCTATCGACAGGTGAGATCCTACAGGTCCATGGTGAGAAGCCTGCCGGTGGTCTCAAACTCATGTCCTGTTTTAAAGCACGGAAGTATCTGCGAAAGCACTATGTAGCCTTTTTAGCACATGTTACAGCAGATAAGGGCAAGGGTAAGTCTATTTCAGATATTCCTGTCGTTCAGGATTATTCCGAAGTATTCCCTGAAGACTTACCTGGTCAACCTCCAGCACGCCAAGTCGAGTTCCGTATTGATCTCGTACCTGGTGCCAATCCCATTGCCAGAGCTCCATACCGTCTTGCACCATCAGAGATGCAAGAATTATCTAAGCAGCTTCAGGAGCTCTCCGACAAAGGTTTTATCCGTCCTAGCTTTTCACCTTGGGGTGCTCCCGTTCTTTTTGTAAAGAAGAAGGATGGATCTTTTAGGATGTGTATCGATTATCGTGAGCTTAACAAGCTTACCATCAAGAATCGATATCCCCTACCTCGCATTGATGATCTCTTTGATCAATTGCAAGGCGCTTCTTATTTTTCAAAGATCGATCTACGATCTGGATATCATCAGCTTCGTGTACATGAAGAAGACATTCCCAAGACAGCGTTCCGTACTCGTTATGGACATTATGAGTTCACAGTCATGCCATTCGGTTTGACTAATGCTCCTGCTGTTTTCATGGACTTGATGAATAGGGTCTGCAAGCCTTATTTGGATAAGTTCATCATCGTTTTCGTTGATGACATCTTGATTTATTCTAAGACGCAAGCTGATCATGAGCAACATCTACGTCTTACATTGGAACTCCTAAAGAAAGAGCAGCTTTTCGCCAAATTCTCCAAGTGTGAATTTTGGCTTAAAGAAGTTCAATTCTTAGGACATATTGTTAACGAACAAGGTATACATGTGGATCCCTCCAAGATCAGTGCCATTAAGGATTGGGATACGCCTACTACTCCTACTGAAGTTCGTTCTTTCCTTGGTCTGGCGGGTTATTACCGCCGCTTCATTGAGAACTTCTCGAAGATCGCAGTTCCTCTAACTGCTCTAACTCAGAAGAACAAGCCATTTGATTGGGGAGTCAAACAAGAGGAAGCGTTTCTGACTTTGAAACAAAAGCTTTGCGACGCGCCTATCCTAACATTGCCTGAGGGTAATGATGATTTCGTCGTTTATTGCGACGCATCTAAATTAGGTCTTGGCTGCGTCCTAATGTAAAGAAACAAAGTCATAGCATACGCATCAAGACAATTGAAGATACATGAGAAGAACTACACCACTCACGATCTTGAGTTGGGTGCAGTTGTCTTCGCTCTCAAAATCTGGAGACACTATTTGTACGGTACAAAATGTGTGGTTTTCACAGAACACAAAAGTCTTCAGCATATCTTCAATCAGAAAGAGCTCAACATGAGGCAACGACGTTGGGTTGAACTTCTAAACGACTATGACTGCGAGATTCGCTACCATCCTGGTAAGGCGAATGTCGTAGCCGATGCTTTAAGTCGCAAGGAACGTACTAAGCTTCATTGTGTACGTGTCCAATCTGTTATTCAAACCGACATCCAAGCACGTATTTCTCAGGCTCAACAAGCTTGTGTTTCACAAGGTTTGATGGATAAGGAATTTCCTTATCACATAACTCCTGCCCTAGAACTGAAGGACAATGGATCATATTATTTCATGGACCGCTTGTGGGTCCCAAGCCAGGATAATCTTCGTACTTTGCTTATGGATGAAGCCCACAAGTCTCGTTATTCTATTCATCCTGGCTCAGATAAGATGTATAAGGATCTTCGTATTCAGTATTGGTGGCCTGGTATGAAGAAAGACATTGCCTTATATGTATCAAAATGCCTTACTTGTCTTAAAGTTAAGGCTGAGCACCAGCGTCCTTCTGGTTTATTGGAGCAACCAGAGATCCCAGTTTGGAAATGGGAAAACATTACTATGGATCTCATTACCAAACTCCCGCGCACAAAGAAAGGTCACGATGCCATCTGGGTAGTCGTTGATCGTCTTACAAAGTCAGCGCATTTCTTGCCAATCCGTGAGGATTTTTCGGCTGACAAACTTGCTCAAATCTACATGGATGAAATTGTAGCACGACATGGTGTTCCTTTGAACATCATTTCTGACAGGGATGCTCGTTTCACTTCTCATTTTTGGAGAACCATGCAATCTGCTATGGGGTCTCAACTTAATCTGAGCACGGCTTATCATCCGCAAACGGATGGTCAATCTGAAAGAACAATCCAGACACTGGAGGATATGCTTAGAGCTTGTGTGATAGATTTTGGTGGTAGTTGGGATTCACATCTTCCATTGATTGAATTCTCCTACAACAACATTTATCACTCCAGCATCAACATGGCTCCTTTCGAGGCTCTCTATGGTCGAAAATGTCGTTCACCAGTCTGCTGGAATGAGATTGGCGAGGCTCAACTTACTGGACCTGCCCTCATTTTAGAGACAACATAAAAGGTAAAGAAAGTTCGTGATAACCTTCAGACAGCTAGAAGCCGTCAAAAGAGTTACGCGGACCTAAAACGCAAGCCCTTGGATTTTCAAGTAGGTGATCGTGTATTACTCAAGGTCTCACCTTGGAAAGGTGTGATCAGATTTGGAAAGAAAGGAAAACTTGCACCTAGATACGTTGGACCATTTAAGATCGTCGAAAGAATCGGCAAGGTAGCCTACAGACTTGAGTTACCTCCTGAACTTGGAAATGTTCATCCAACTTTTCACGTGTCCAATCTCAAGAGGTGTTTAGCTGATGAGAACCTCCACATACCGCTTGACGAAATTCGTGTTGATAAAACTCTGAAATTTGTCGAGAAACCAGTGGAAATCATGGAACGTGAAGTCAAGTGGCTCAAACGCAAGCGCATTCCTTTGGTCAAGGTTCGATGGGAATCTAAACGTGGACCCGAGTTTACTTGGGAACGTGAAGATCAAATGAAGGCGAAATATCCGCATCTTTTTCCACGAGTTTCCTCTAAATAAATTTCGAGACGAAATTTCCACAAGTAGGGGAGACTGTAACATTTGTGCTTGTAATCATTATGAACAGTTCTATTATCAATAAAACAATGTTATTTGATCCTAATGTTTGTTTCGTTGTGTTTTACATCTTTCATGTTTTGACTTTTGTTCAATCTCAAACTCTACATCGCTTTCTAGAGCATTATATACGCAAACTGGTGCGTAAACGTACTCAGTTTAATGCAACAAATACTCCAGAACGTCAACATATACTCAACATACCTTAAATAACCTTTACATAACTTAGAAATAAGTTTTGAAGGCTTTGGTATAGCAAAAACAAGTTAATTCGCTTACAGGGACTAAACTTGACAAACTGCGAAAGTATGCCAATTTGAACTGTACATGTCCATAAGTTAAACATACCATAAATATCCTTTACATAGCTTAGAAATAGGCTTTGAGAGGTTTGGTATGCTAAAACAAACTTTTGGATCATTCAGAGACTAAAAGTGTCAAAAAGTGCATAAGTTTGCACTTTCGCGCATAACTTACGTTCTGAATACATCCGGACATCCAAAAATTTATGTAGGCATCCTTATATTATGCCTTAGTGTTTGGCATGAGAAAAATCCATTCGTCGCGTCATTTGGATCGTCTTTCACACTTATGCGCATTCCGTCGTAATTAAGCGAACATCGCGATCGTACGGCCAAACGAACCGACATCCGACATATTTTTGGGCATGTTTCATGTCCACAATGTTTAGGCATCATTTTAGGGCCTTAAAGTTGGCTTTACAGGTCTTAGAAGGGCTGAAAATAGCTTAAACACGCAACAGGGACCAAATATGTAAATTCTGCAAGTGGTGCAGATCAGACGGGGCCAGGCGGCCCGCGTAAGATCTGCATGCACTTTCACGCGGGCCGCGTGAGGGTGTCTGACAGAAAATATTCTGCATTTAATGCAGTTTTGGCCTTTCGTTCGATCAAGGGGCGATGCCCTTTCACCCTATTAAGAGCCAAGAGCCAATATCTGACTTACCACAAGAATTTGACAAGTGTACGCTCGAGATCGCTGCACGATATTCGATAAACGATCCTAACGGTTCCACTTTTCCTATAAATACCCCCCCCCCCTTTTGTGTAAAAACCCACAAGAATCAGATCTAAAGCTCTAAGTTGGAACCATTGTTTCATACCTGAGCTATTTGATCTAGATTAGCACTCGGGGACCCTCCGTAAGTCTTCTTTCGCTCTTTTATTCGCTTTTCGAGTCCGAAAGTCAACGTTTTGTTGACTTTCTGCATTGACCAGCTTATGGTCGATGCGAAGTTCATGGAACTTCATAACGTGAGCGTGATCACGATGGTTATAGTCCGTAGTGACTATACCTACTGATCACCACGTTATCTAGGCTCAGTGACGAGTCGTAGTTTCGGCCAAAATGTGCATTCTTGCATATTTTGTAACCAAACTACTCGTGGGCATCAAAGCCTTTTGTTTTGATGTCAAACCTGTTTTCAAACTTAGTTAAGCATGTTCTAACATGCTTAGCTCGTCACTTTTAGTTTAGTGCTTATATAGGGTCGTAAGGTAAGCGATCTAAACCATCGCTTATACTTTCGAACCCGACCCATTTGGTCGATCATTAGGATCCGACCAAACACTTTAGGTGGCCATAGTTGTAACCTTCCGGGGTTATACCTAGTGGTCACGATGTTAGGCGTTCCAGACGCGTTCTACGCGAACGACGCGTAAGGTAGCATAAGCTACCTAAACGGGTCGTGATGGACCGTAAGCACTTAGGTTAAGTTTCATTTTAGTATGTAGGCTTTGTTAAACCATATTACACGAGTCTCCATACTCGTTTGGTTTACGAACCCGCGTACTATCCGATCCTTTTGATTTGGTCCGGTATATTAACATAGCTACCTATTAGGTGCCGTTTGATATCCCGTGATCTTTAGCATTATCTGGTTATTATACAAGAACCCAAAGCAATCTCAGGTGAGTACATAGAACCCCTCTTTTACTGTTTTCCAACTGTTTTGGGGTGAAACACATGTGCCTATCTGTTACTTTCATGCTTTCCATGTTTTCACATCGTATATCTGCTATGCTCATTAGTACATTATAGTACATGATTTCATTACATTTCATGCTATGTATGCCCATTGTGTACGTACTTAGTACATTGATTTACATTACATTTCTGTTGCATATGTTTACTCAGCATATGGACACATTGATTTACATGAACATTTCTGTTGCATATGCTTACTCAGCATATGGGCACATTGATTTACATGAACATTTGTGTTGCATATGTTTACTCAGCATATGGACACATTGATTTACATGAACATTTCTGCTGCATATGTTTACTCAGCATATGGGCACATTGATTTACATAAACATTTCTGCTTCGTATGCTTACTTAGCATACTTAGTACAATTGTTTACATCACATGCCTTCATTTTGTTATGACATTTGGTTTGTTTAACATGGGACAATACATTCATTAACATTAGCTACGCCGTTCGTTAGTAGGTAGAGGTACCATAGGAATTGACAACTCCCGTTTCTAAAATCCTGGGTTTGATAGGATTGGAAGGAATGACCGAATTCGATATACATAACTTAGATAAACCTTTAATTTGTTTAAGGGTTTATCGCCGCAGTCTCAAGGCTTGGATGTATGCATAGTTTACAATACCGCATAAATGTTAATATCAATAGAGCATGCATTTTTCCACAGAACATAACGTTGATCTAAACCACGTTTTACTTCAATGACTTGTTTTGTGCATATGGTTTAAGTTGATACATTTCGCTTACCATACATGGTACATTTTGGGATTACACATTACATGATTTACATTGAACATAAACACGTTGACATCGACATACACATTTGGTGGTTTACATTGAACATAGACATTTGACAAGGTTTACACAATAACACTTGACATTTGGGTTATACATGAGCAATTTACTTGATGGATTGGTTTGGGTAAATGGTTTGAGTAACGTGGAGTATGCAATATGGTGCAAACATGGTGGATACGCCGCTGGTACTTCCTATATATAAATGTTTGTATAATATTACATATCTTAGCGTTATCTAAATCATTTCAGTTTAAAACATATAACATTTTATACAAATAACATACTTTTCATAAAACATCATCTTACAAAAACAACTTATCATATTCAACTCATTTTACTTGGTTACTCGTTTAACCTTGCACTTATCTATATATATCATCTGATGTTATCGTTTTTCAAATAATTTACAAAGCAAGACAAAGTACAAGGTTCATGACTGATTGTTATTAAACATTCTTTAAACTCAAGTCATGAATCACATTTTCACAAAACCTATGTATCTCACAGGCATTTTTATGCTGACGTACCTACTTTCACATGTGTTTTCAGGAGTTGTTCCATAAGACGTTGATCACAGTACTAGGGCGGACCTGTGCCTTAGAGCCTAACAATGAAGATAGGCTAGTATAAATATGTTATGAACTTGGTATTTCTTGTTTTGAAACAATGTACTACTCTTGTTTATAAATAAAATACAACTTTGTATGCCATGGTTATGAAACAAATTAATTCTGTTCACAACACTCCCCGACGTTTTCCGCCGCGGTTGCATGTTATACGCGGTCGGGGTGTGACATCTGAAAAAATCACAAAGACACACGCACGAGTGTATGTGTGAGAAGAACGATGACAAGATGAATGTTTTTAGAGAGAGAAAGTTTCGATCTTCAAGTTCAGATCTACATCGTGTGAAAGAGAAAATGTTTGAAGATTGTTGTTTTAGAGAGAGAACGACGGCAGGATGAAGGTTTTTAGAGAGATGAATTTTTTGTTTTAGAGAGAGAAACAACAATCTTCATCATGTTCATCTATAACACCAAGAACACACATACAAGTGTGTGAGAGAGAAGAAGTTTGAAGTATGTTGTTTTAGAGAGAGAACAAGACACACGCACGAGTGTGTGTGTGAGAAGAAGGTTTGAAGATCTTCTTCGTGTTCATCGGACGGTTATAGATCCGGTAAGTGTTCTTGAAATATCATTTCACACTTGATTTTGTGTTGAAATGGTTATTAATATGTTTTTGTGTGCTGAAAGTGTTTTAGTAATGGTTGTTAATATGATTTTGTATTTTAAATAAATCAAAAACTTTAGGGTGAGATTTTGAACGGGTTTTTTTGTTGGTTTGGTTGCTTGTTAGGGGCTTTTGATCTTAACAGTAGCTATTTTTTGTTGGTTTGGGTTGCTTGTTTGGGTTTTTGATCTGAATAGTAAGTGTTTTTTTGTTTGGTTGCTTGATTCACAGACTCAGGCCCATAACATGTGTTAAGCCGCCTGTTAGAATGTTATATAACGTGTGTTGATTTACATAAACAAACCCATAAAGATATTCAATTGACAAGCTGGATGGATGTAGGCGAAGTTAATGCGTGTTCTAGTAATGGTTAATGTTCATGTATTTTAAATAAATCCAAAACTTTAGGATGAGATTTTAAACGGGTTTTTTTGTTGGTTTGGTTGCTTGTTTGGGGCTTTTGATCTTAACAATAATTGTTTTTTTGTTGGGTTGCTTGATTTACAGAGACATACCCATAACATGTGTTAAGCACCTGTTAGAATGATATGTAACGTGTGTTGATTTATAGAAACAGATCCATAAAAGATATTCAATTGACCAGCTGGATGGATGTAGGCGACGTTAATGCGAGGAAATTAAATAAGTCACATCCTTTGGAAAAGAAGTCTTCGTTCATTTATAACATGTGTTGGTGGTTCATGTTGTAACAGAACACCATGATGTAACCTGACTTGTATTCATGTATATGAAAGTGGTTTGTAAAACACCACGATGTGCATATACTGATCGTAACACGTGTACAAGTTAATATGGAACATACAAGTAAATATTGTAACACCGTATACCTGGGATAACATTTTGGAATGTATAACATGTGTTAAGCCTCTGTTATAATCTTTTTGTAACCTGACATGTATTCATGTATAAGCTAGTGGTTTACAAAACACCATGATGTGTATATACTGATCTAACATGTGTTACAATTTGTCTGTTCGGAACATGTAATTGCTTAACATGTGACAAGGGTAAAAACAGTCGACGGGGGCGATGAGTTTAATGGTGAGCTTAGTTAATATCGTAATTTTGTTGTAACCCCACTTGTACAATATCGTAATCTTGTTGTAACCCCACTTGTATACATATGATAACATGTAAGCATCCACTATAACCCGACTTGTATTCATGTATATGAAAGTGGTTTGCAAAACACCATGATGTGCATATACTGATCGTAACACGTGTACAAGTTAATATGGAACATACAAGTAAATATTGTAACACCGTATACATGGGATAACATTTATTAAGCCTCTGTTATAATCTTGGTTTAACCCAATATGGTGTCATGTATAAGCTAGTGGTTTCCAAAACACCATGATTTGTATATACATACTGTAACATGTGTAACGTGTGTTAAGTCTCTATTATAACGTGTGTTAAGACTTCCAGAATGGATGCATAAACTCCAATAGCAACTTGATAACAACATAGTATACCTGATATAACGTGTGTTAAGCCTCTTTTATAACGTGTGTTAAGACTTCCAGAATGTGTTAAGTCCATACTGTTTTAACATCGTGTACTAGACAAAACAATAAGAGTCTCACATTACATATTACTAGTAAACAAAAATACATAGCACTAAGAAAATGATGTACCGGTAATTTTGGAATATATAATATGAAACGGGTCATTTGTTTCACACATTTTGGAATGTATAACATGTGTTAAGCCTCTATTATAATCTTTTGTAACCTGACATGTATTCATGTATAAGCTAGTGGTTTACAAAACACCATGATGTGTATATACTGATCTAACATGTGTTACAATTTATTTGTTCGGAACATGTAATTTCTTAACATGTGACAAGGGTGAAAACAGTCGACGGTGGCGATGAGTTTAATGGTGAGCTTAGTTAATATCGTAATCTTGATAATATGGAACATACAAGTTAATGTTGTAACACCGTACCTGGGATAACATGTGTTAAGCCTCTGTTATAATCTTGGTTTAACCCATCATGGTGTCATGTATAAGCTAGTGGTTTCCAAAACAGTTACTATTCAGATCAAAAGCCCCAAACAAAGCAACCAAACCAACAAAAAACAGTTACTATTTAGATCAAAAGCCCAAACAAGCAAGCAAACCAAGCATAATTTTTTGACACAAAAATAAAAACCTGTAAATTAATCTTACACAACTGAAACAACAACTAACAAAGTACACAGAACTAAAAACCTGCAATTAATTCGTCATACCCTAATACATGTCTCTAATACATCGTCATACCCTAATACATGTCTCTATAACATGTTACTATGGTTTAGCTGTGAAACAGGAGTTCAGACTATAACATGTGTTACGTTGGTTACGCTGTAAGACAAACTTGGCTTAGCTGTGAAACAAGAGTTCAGACTATAACACGTGTTACGTTGGTTGTGCTGTAAGACAAACTTGGCTTTTCGTTTCTAAAAACATATGTCCAGAAGATCAAACTATAACACATGTTAGTTGTGTTGTGCTGTAATATAAACATGGTCATGATCCTTAAGCATCTGATCCACGTTTGACGAAACCAATGGTCCCGAGAATTGGATCTTGTTTCCCTTGTATCCATCACCATCCTAATAACAAAAAGATAAGATAACGGTTAAGTTGTTAACCAGACATAACTATTAACACATTCATAACCATGGTTTTTTCATTCAGCAAGTGTAATGGCTGAAAATGAGAAAACAACATCAAATAAGGACACAAATGAAGATAATGACATAAACATTAAAGATCTAAAATACGAAACATTAACGGTCTATAATTTGTAATCTATACGAACATTAACGGTTGTTCGTGTTTCACAATAACGGTTGGAATTATACAAACTGTAATTTGTAATCTATAAGACACATTAACGGTCTAATTACGAACATTAACTATTATACTTGGTGTTCGTGTTTCAAAACCCATATTCTATAATCGGCTGAAAAGAAAAAAACTACAGAAGCAAACAAGCAAGATAAAAACGTGAGCATTAATAGACTTGTTGTTCGTGTTTCACATTAACGAGATCCCCCTAAATCATCATATCCAAACAACAAACAAAAATCGACAATGCAATAATCAAATCAAGAAACTAAATCAAGATTACCTCATCGCAAATATCACCACAAAAATCGGACCCATATCGAATCAAATAATAAAAAAGGAAGAAACTTTATTCACACCCCTGTTCACCACAAGATCTGGACGAACATTGGAAGGTGAGAGAAGAAGAAGAAGAAGAAGAAAAGCGAACCAAAGCCCACTAGCCCAGATCGTAGTAAAGATCTTGTTTAGGAAGATGAATACTCCACAGTACATTAATGGTGCTCCATAGATCTACCATTGTTGATGGATGCTCCATAGTTCATTAATGGTGGATCTAGTTTGAAATAAGTGGTTTAAGAAGATGAAGAAATTATGAAAAAAGAATCTTTCTAATTTGAATTTGGTTCATCGAAAATGGAGGAGGATGGAAGAGAATGATGTGATGTTAGATATTAATGAGGGTGTCAAATCACTTTGGGCAAGATAACTTTTTGAGTGGGCTAGGAATATGTAGAATTACCAATGTGCCCTCAAGATTAAAAAAAGATATTATGGAAGCTGGGACATGTGGCCAAATGTAGGCCATTAGATGGGTTTCCAAGGTTTTCTAAAAATTCAAGGTTTCTTGTAGAGCATTGCCCTATATATATATATATATATATATATATATATATATATATATATATATATATATATATATATATATATATATGTATGTATGTATGTATGTATGTATGTATGTATGTATGTATCTATATATATGGTAAGGTTTGTCTACGAACTCCTTCATAATGTATAAGAAGGTTAAGAAACCAAATGGATCAATGGATTAGAATATTGGATGGATGAGATTATATTAATGATTTTTTTTTTGTAATATGTGTTTTATTTTCAATGATTGATTTGATAGTATAGGTGTACAAATGTAATTTCGAAATGTTTTAAATTTAAAAGCCCACAAGCAAGTCACATGCAAGTCTCCAATCATTTTTAAACTTCCATAATTCTTTATACGTAGTTTATTTAACTGACACCATAATAAGGACCGTTTTTCATCTTTAATATAAGTACATTATCGCTCTATATAAATAAATAAAATCCGATTTAACTAGGTGTTTTTAGTGCATGGTGTTTTTGGTTCTTTTATTGTATTATTGATCTATAAATGGAGGCTACTAAGACCATTGTGTTTTAATTTCAGAAATTAGATCTTTTTTTTTCTAATCAAACGTTAGTGTTTATACATTGGTGTTTTATTTGTCGCATGTATATATTGTATTTTGTATGTTTTGCAGGAATAATGTTGTTTTATTTGTAAAAGGTACATAGTGTTTAATTTAACTGCATGATAGTTATCAAACATAATCCATGATCTAAGTTACTTTTATACCATTGTTGATAAAAATTGAGATTCCCAAAAATTGAGATTCCCACATGTCATAATTTTATGGCTTCTTAGTTTCTTAGAAAAGTTAGCCTTTATAGCCAATCCTCAACATATATAGGGTGGATTTAAGCTACCAAGTGTTTTTTTTTTTTTCATAAAACTGCAAGAAGTATCTTGGATCTTTATATTAGAATAATTAATGGATGAGATTAAACGAGTGCCAATTTTATAATATGTGTTTTAAATTTATTGATTAATTTCTTGGATTAAGGGTATAACGGTAAATTCAGCGTATCTTAAGTTCAGCTACTCACATGTAAGTTTCTCCCATCTTTATTAACGTCGGTAACTTTTTAATACACATGTTTATTTTATAAATTACATCACAATAACGAGCATTTTTTATCTTTAATATGAATACTAAATTGTTATATATTTTTAAAAAAAATTACGTTTAACTAGGTATTTTTGGTTCTGTTGCTACAAAGGTGTTTTTTTTAGTAGGTACATGGTATTTTATTTTGCAGGAAACAAAGAGTTTATCATGTTGTGTTACATTTACAGGAGGTATATGGTTTTTATTTGTAGAAATTGTCTAATTACTTTTATACCATTGACCCTAATTATTAATAATTTTCACATGGTATAAGAGTACATTAGACAATTATTAAATTATGGTAAAAACACAATGCTTTTGCAACATAAACCACCATTGGATAAATAAAACCAAAACACCAGGAGGGGTGTGCATGGGTCGGTTTGGGTCGGTTTTGACCAAAAACCATAACCATAACCGCAATGTCGGTTATTGGATAACCATAACCATAACCGATCGGTTATGGTGGTTATGGTTATTCAGTTTTGATGGTTATAGTGGGTCGGCTATGGGTGTTTAACCGTGTATTTAGCTTAGCTATAAATAGCTTAATTTTTTTTAACATGGAATAAATTGTTATTGCATATATGTATATATTAGTATATTACATAGCATTAAAAAATACATATAATCTATAATATTAATACCAATTATTATCAAATATTCAAATAAAGTGATATGATACATTCCATAAATTCAAATAAACATTCAACCAAAACCACAACATGATATAAAAACCCATAAGCACTAAAAATCTTCAGTCAAAAATATCAAATATTAAAAATATGGTGAAAAGTCCTAAATCCTACAAAGATTTATTACATGTCGGTTCGGTTATGGTGGGCATGGAAAAAATGATAACCATAACCGACCCGCTAATTTCGATTTTCAAAAAAACCATTAACCGACCAACCTGTTTTTTATTTGGTTCGGTTTTTTCGATTCGGTTTTATCGGTTAATTCGGTTATGGTTCAGTTAGTTAATTCGGTTTTTTGCATACCCCAACTATGAACTAAAAACACTTAATTGAAACTGTAGGGTCTAAATATGTGAGACTGGTGTATTAAATATATTCGGTGAGCTATGGGTTATGAGTTGGGATTAATTTGGTTAGTCTGTATTGGGATTTGGGTCGTATGAGGCTTTTGGGCTGTGAATGGAACGTGGAGGCCATGTTGGGTTACCTAGTCAAGTATATATTCATGTTTCATGTTCATAACTAGGTGACCCACTTTACAACTCAAAGTAAAGATTGTTGTCTTAATCGATTTTTTGAACAGATAGGAGTTGATTTTTAATTTTAGAAACATGAAAAATGTCATATATGTAGAAAGAATTATTTAAAGAATGAATTTTTGATGAACCATATGAAGAATATGAAGGTGTTTACCATTGCTTACTTGGAGAGAATTATTTGCATGATATGCATCGGAGTTGTCAAAACTTGTCAAATTTGGTGCTCCGTTATTGTTTGCTCGTATGTCAAGAAACCAGGTATAGCCTCTTGGTGATCCTACTTGAGATTGATAATCTGCATAGTGGCATGGGGACGAGTTCGGATAGTTGAAGGATCATGATTTGGGCAGTCAGAAGGAAGATGCACAATTCCACACCGGTTACATGAACCATAAACCAGGTTTTGTGCAGATGCCCACAAGACCTAACTACAGTTGACGATTGACCTTTTCTGATGTTGTTATTGTAGTTTTCATTGTTGTTGTTGTATCCCCTGGTGGCCACTCTAACTTCCTCGATTTTGGTCACAATTACTTGGAGGACGAGCGCTGTAGTACGCTTGAGGTGGCTAAGTTATTTTAGAGATAACTGACATCAATTAATAACCAAGGGATGATGCCATTTCTTGCAAGGTTTGGAAGTATTGGGGAGTTTGAGCAGGTGTTTGTTGTGCAAAAAAGGCAGTAACATAAGTGGGTTGGGTTGTGGAAACTGTGTAACCATCTGGTTTTGGTTTGTGAGTAGACGAAATAACACATTGAGTGCCAAAGAAGTTGGACGAGCCAAAACGTGTGTTTTGAGACCATCGTATTCGTCACGCAAGCCATGTACTGGTTCATTGATGTTCGCAAGCGTAGATGCATACTCTTTTGCACGAATGAGGTAATTGAGTGGCGTCTCATCACCTTTCATCTTCAATTTAAGAAGTTGTGTCTTAAGCATGTACTCCCTAGAGGCAGTATGTGGCACATAAACTTGAGCAAGAGAGTCCCATAATTCTCGGGTAGTAGTCCCTTAGACATGAGCAATAGATGCTTTAGAAAAAAGTGAAGATAATGATCATGCGAGATGTGCATCATTTGTCATCCAAGATTCATAGATTTGATTAGTTGTGACAGTAGTGGTTGAATCAGAAGCAGTGGCAATAGTAGGAGACAAGGGATATACCCATCAATGTAGCCAAATAAGTTGTTGGTAATCGAGAAGAGCTTAATCATAGTCATCCAATACCATAGTTTGTTGGAGATAGAGCAAAGGCAAACTTGTGTGAGTTGTTAGATGCCCTCTATATTGATGTAAATGCAATAATTTTAATTATTGCTCAAGGGAAACTTGTATTGTCACTGAAAATGTCAAGGAATGTGGCGACAATGTCTTAGTGTTGCTAAGAACTATCCTTGGAAATGGTGTCGACAATTTTGAACTTGCATTCATGAGGTTGCTAAGCAATGTCACTTAGAATGGTGAACTGAATTATGTTGTCTTTCAAAAGAGATCTGCCATCGGTGAGTGTCGCTGAATATTTATATGTCGCCAGTTGAAGATTTGATTGTTGCCGAAGGGAGATCCACGAAAAAACCTGATAAAAAACTGTCTTTTTTTTTTTTTTTTTTTTGAGAAATCAACTTGTGATGTAAAAACCAATCTGATAGAAAGCTTTGTAGTGATGTGGGATTGATTTGTGATGACCTAGATTGAAAAACAACCTTCAGTGTGATAAGTAATGGTAGTCGAGTGGTGGTAGTGGTGTGATGGTTATGTGGTGACGGCAGTGGTTAGCTCTGATACCAAGCTAACACACCCTTATGTGTGTGTAATTGTAATTTTGTTGTATCGTCCATGGAAGATCCATTTCAGTAAACTTCTATTGGGACTTCTATGGATTATAGATTCGACTAGAGGGGCTTGCTTCTCTTCTCCTCTACCCTTGGTCGAGCGTCGTGAAAGGTTTTCCATAGCAAACTGGTACGGAGCAAAGCGAGTGGATCCAATTCCCTTTCCTTTTTTGGAATTATTGATCAAAGAATTTTGGTAAAATAGAAGAAGATGTGACCCAATTTTCCTATTGATTGTAATTAGGGTTTTACAATGATGAGAAGTTAAATACCAACCACATTTACATAATATTACATAGAATCACCTCCAACTAATCATAATTACATTGTCTCTAATATTTGTTAACAACTAATATTATTTCTTTACACCAATAATACTTAATTATTCCCTCTTGCCCAGGTTTGAACCTGAGACCTCCTCTTTAAGAGACGTGTGTCTCTACCAAGTGGGCTACCCTATAGACCTAAGTAAGCCCTAAGAGGTTTGTTTATTAATGAGATTCGGTTACTTAATGTTCTTCTATAAGTTGATGTCATCATTTCAACATACATCATCATTTCCAGGAGTGCATCAATTATTTTAGTTGATCTGATCGGGCTCTTATACTCTCGGTTTGTGCTCAAGGACTTGAGCATGTTGAGTTCTACACACAAACCATCACATATGGTGTTAGAACATGGTCTCAAAGTTTGATATGTTCTAGTTATTGTTCTTATTGTTGAGCTCCTTGCCAAAGGGTGGTTGTTGTCCTCACAGCTTGATACAGGTTGGTCCAAGCTACACGTTGATGCGAAGGTCTAGGTTGAAAAGAAACTTTCGAATAGTTATTGTAGAATTTGTTCCTATAGCAGTTTTCATTTTAGTTTGAAGTTGTCAAAAAAAATTCATAGATTCACTCTGTTCCACTTTGTAACTTTTTCATCTTTCATATTACAACTCTATGGAGTACCAAATCCCTAAGATGGACAATAATTAGGACGGAAAATATATAGTAACAATAATTTTTGAACAAATTATAATGTTGAACCGTACGTGCTATTTACTTATAACGTTATTAGTTTTATTTTTCTTTTAACTCAACAGTTAGGAATTAATAAAGTTATTGTCACATGAATGTCAAATCACCCAACCGAAGTATATAAGTTGCAATAAGTGAACTAAATGGGGTTACTATTCTTATTGTATTTGAGTTGTGCTCAATATACAATGCTGATTCAAAGTTGATTTTATCATAACTTAACTTTTTCTTACATGCTGCTATAACTCGTACTATATAACCATAAGGTATGGACATGGCCACACTCAATTAGGACTCGCCTTTCATAAATATACATTATATTCTGGTTACCAAAGATCTATAAAGTGACACAAAATCTATCATGTTTTCCTAAGCTAATGTTCAATATTCTTAAATCCTAAACATACATATTTCATGTCAAAAAAAGTCTTTGGTATACCTTATGTTTTGGGTTACCAAAGATCTACAAAGTGACAAAAAATCTATCATGTTGTCTTCACCGTGAATTTAAACTTCGGGTTCGCGATTCGCTAGTGGGTGCGAATTCGGTTCGGAGGGGGTAGGTTTATTTCGGTACGATCCGGTACGATTCGGTTCGGTTCGGTGTAGTATTACGTCTGGTTCGGTATACACAAATTAAAGCAAAAATACTAATTTCATAAATCTAAATGATCAAAACATATTATTCATATTAGCAAATAGAAAACATAAACATAAATTTTAAAATCCTAATTTAGACGTGCCCTTTTTCCTTTCCTGTTATCGACGTCTTCTTCAACAAGATTTTCCCAAACCATTTCTTCCAAATGAGCACTTGAACCTTCAATATACGTGCTTTCCAGGTTCATATCCCACTTTTTGTGGGGACCAGATTTATATGATTCTAAAAAACGACTCTGAAGCCTAATGTTAGAGTGAATAAAAACTAGTTTATCTGCTCTATCGCAATTTAAACGATTTCTCTTGACATTATGGATGTAGGAGTATGTACTCCAGTTTCTCTCCGCCAAAGAACTACTAATCGGTTGAGAGAGCACTTTTTTTGCCACCTCCGCCAATTCGGGTGTCTCCGACCCATATGTACCCCACCAATCAACTGCATCCATTGTCACGGCATCAGCTTGTGCCGCGGTCCTCGAAAAAATACCTTTTTTCATATGAAATGTTGCAAATTGTGCCCGCAACATACTTTGTTCCTCTTCATCTTCCCTGATTTTTTTAAACGCTTCTATAACACCATTTGCAACTTCCACGTCTAGGTTCGGAGCTTTTCTTTTAACGTTATTGGGTGCCAACTGTTGTAGATAATGTTTATCGTAAAACCTTGGATTCAAAGCATGCCCCAAACAATGAAGTGGGATTGACATTTTATCCCATCTAGCCAAAACAATCTGATTAATTTCCTCAAAATAACCTGCATATTTGTTATCCTTCATAACATCTTTGATTTCTCCTACCATGTTGTCCATCTTTTCGTAGATTTCACCCATCTTAAGACCTTCACCATCACAAAACTTGATTAGCAAAAAAATAGGTTTTGTAATAGCTAAAATATTCTCCACGGATTCCCAAAACCCTTCATCTTTAATCGTTTCAGTGATGTTTGCCCCATCTGTTCTAGCCTTTTCATCCCCACTTTTCATCCAATCCCGTCAAGAATTGAGGACGCACTACAAAAAAAAAATGTCATTTAGTGACATACAAAAAGTGCCATAAAACAACAGAAAAGTACCACTAAAAACACCTGTAGGAATGGGTGGCACACAAAAAAGTGCCACTAGAAGCGCTGACGCTAAAGCCTTTTAGTGGCACTTTTTCAATCTGCCGCACAAAGTATATAGGCTTTTAGTGGCACATTTTTTGCCACAAAAATCACATCAAATTATTTATCATATTAATTTTTATTGATTACAATTATTATTTTTTTACATTAAAAAATAAAAATAAAATTGTAAATTGTAGAAATCATAATAATATAATCAATTCAATTAAAATGTTCAATCAATCATCTTCCAAAGATTCCAAATGTTTGCAAAGAAATAACTAATAAGTGTCAACCTAAGTCTAAATATCAAACGTAAAAAACAAGTATTTAAAAAATGTTTGAACAAAAACTCAAAACTCCATTGCGTTCATGAATCTATTTCACTTCATAGTTGTTCCCTGCACTTACTTCTTATTGTCGCCGCATCAGCCAATTCACTATATTCAACCTGAAATTTCACAATTCATGTTCAAATGATTAGATCTCATAATCGTAGCCATTAAAGATGTAAGAGCAATTAAAAAAAGACGAATTTACTTCTTTTGACATCACTTTAAGCTCTCTTCAGCCAAAGATTGGGTGGTTCTTTCAATACATCTAGTTATCTATATTGCCATCACCTAACGAAAAGAGGGTTCACGATGAGAATCTTTCCCATTAGTTTATAATTGGTCAACTGAGTTATCTTCTATCTTAAACGGGTCAATTGGTAAACTAAAACAATGCTAAAAATGTGGTGAATAGATCAATAGGATCAAAAGATGCCCAGAGTGTATTCTTTAAACATGCAATCTCTTTTTTTATTGATGTAGTTTTTTAATCAAATATAGCCCACTAGAAGGAGAAGGGCTAATTATAGAACATACACATACCTGGAAGCAGGGTAAGCTTTTATTATCTTCTTCGGTAACAAAAAGCCACCTAAAAAATAATGCATAAGTGGATTAAAGTTAATACAAACAAACAGTTCAAAAGATTTTTTTTACATATGAGATAATGTGCATAATGTTATTTTCAACTTTGGATTGAGATGTGTTAAAAAGAGTGATTTTACATTTACGGCTAGTGCAAAAGAGAAGGAATGCACAAATCATTAATAGTTGACTAAAGTAAAGGAAAAAAAGTCAAAGTTACCTTAAGATAAGTTATGTGGCATGGAAATATATACTATAGTTGATAAATTAGCATGAAAATAAGTCAAACTTCTGAAAACGCGTTCACATAAACTATAAACTTCCTCCTGCATAAAGAAACAAAAGAAAATATAAAATGAATATAGTTGATGTGGCGAATTAGCTATCAAGCAGTGCATTATAACTTATAGATAAGAGTTATAAATTTGGACCCATTATCTATTACTGACGTTATATTGGATTATGTAAAATCTCAAACTATGCAGTTAAATGCGGTAAAATATCGGATATCGGTCAAGGAACGATATTTGAGATATGTTATCACAGTGGGATAACGGTGAGATATCGGTAATTTTATTATCATACAAAATTTATATATATAACAATTTAACACTAACAATTGAGGATACTCTCCCTGAAGTTTGGCCAGTTTTGCGACTTTCGTCCAAAGGTTTGAAATCTTGTAATTTTCACCCGGCTCATTAAATCCATGCCATTTTCGTCCAGCTCGTTAAATCCATCCATTTTTCTCCGTTAAGTCAGGGGTACTTATGTCGTTTTTGTTAACTTAAACGGCAATTTGGTATTTTTCATTTTATGTACAGGCATTTAGCATAATGTGCAAGTATTCACTTAAAGAGTAATTCGGTCTTTTTTTACTTTAGGTATGAAAATACCCCAGACCTCACGGAGAAAAATGGATGAAGTTAACGAGACGGATGAAATGACAAGATTTCAAACCTTTTGGATCCAGATGCGAAAAAAAAAACAAACCTTTGGACGAAAGTCGCAAAACTTGTCAAACCTCAAGGAAAAAAATGACATTTTACTCTTTACGAAACGATGAAAAGATACCTTTTTGAAAGGAACTAGTCCAAGTAACCGAAACAAGGTCGGAAGGGGATGCATGGACATTTCATCAGTGGAACTGTTGGGTACTTTGAGAGAGGTCTGATGACTTTTGTGTAAAATGGAACTATTAATGTACACCCTGTTGAAAATACGTAAAGAAATTATTTATCTAAATTTTAACGTAAATATGAAATCATCTAACTCTTATTCTAATGAAATAGAAAATTTGCATACCTAACAGATAGATTAAGGATATCCATAAGTCCCATATTAGTAGGAGCAAATTTACAGAAACCTTCAACTTGAATCTTCTTATCTCTCACAAGAGGCAAAAGACATCTAGACCACTCGTTTGGGATCCTATCAATCTGAACAAGATTAACATCAACTTTACGATTCAGTTAAACAAAGATTCAATACTCACATCACATATTGTGGCAATGGGTAGAAGTGCATACTCAGCTTATTAAAAATCACTTATTGTGAGGGTAAACTTGTAATTTTAATAATCACTGTCAAATGTGAATAAGCAATTTCAAACTGCTTGGTCTGAACAACTTATTTCGTAATTCATAAAAGTAGTGTTCAAGTATCATTGTATAAGCTCATAGAATTTTACCAAATGCTTTCTTGCATCTTACTTAACAAAACTGCAAAAAACCTTCATAATTCTTAACTGTTTGTTCATCGCTACCCGACCACATAACAAAAAAGAAAACGGGTGCCACTATAGATACACTACATGACATCATCATGCGGACCATATGACAAAGCGAAATAGTCATAGATACACTTTACACGTAAAACCCTGTATGTGTGTCCTCACATCAGTCATTTCTATGTCAGTTTAACGCCTCACACGGTCCATATGATTTTGGCGAACACCGACTCATACCGCCCGTATGAAACATAATGGCCCGTATGATCTATCAATATAACAAGTCATACGACCATTTTAACCTATCATACATATGACCTGTATAACCATAAGTCCATACTGTTTATTTAGCATTTCCTAACAAAACATATAAAAAGACATCAGACATATACCTCCCCAGAAGCCACAGTAGAAAACCTCACAATCTCCGAACACGCAGCTGGCTGCCTACCCCTCCCGCCACCGCCAAATTTCCCCGGTGGGGGACCGGTCAACGATCTCTCCATCGGAAACGTAAACTTCACGTGCTCCCCAACCTTTATCTTACTACCTTTACACATAGACAACCCAGCCACTTTCGAACAACCAACAAACCACCACTTACTAGATGGCACGAATTCGCTACGATCCGGTACGCTATTCCGGTACGTTGTACCATTTATAATGTTAATTTTATATTTTTTGTGTATAAGCTTATAAGTTTTACCTGTTCTTTCGAGGTTACTAGTTCTTATATAGTGTTAGGACAGTGAGATAAAAGTAATCTAGGCTTACATTCCAATCATAAGGACGGGTCATACTTTTAGTTGAGGTTTTGTCTGTATTAAGCATGTTTGTTATTTTGGATCAAAGTGGTATGTTTATTTCTCGTAAAAAAACATTTATAAACCGACCCGAAACCCGTTCTGACCGAGACCCGTTTTGACCCGAACCCATTCCGACCCGAACCAAAACAACCCTTTTTTAATTAACCCATTTTGACCCGAACCCATTTTGACGAGCCACCCGACCCGACCCACTCGGTTTGCCAAGTGTAATTTATACTTCATTAAAAATCTCATTCCACCACTAAACATGTAACAGCATATATCAAATGAAATTTGTTATAGATTAAAATTTGTTACATCTTGTGGTTGTTAAAACCTAAAGCAAAGAAGCGATTGTTTACCTTAATCGCTTGGTGCCTGTAATGCCTACATCTAAAGTGTACGAAGTAGACCCAAATCCGTGCAACAAAGAAGCGCAATCAAGCTTATCAACACTAATACGTGTTCACATCCAACATCCGTGTCGTGAACCGTCTAACAAAAAAACAAATAGGATTAGGGTTTTGAACCCAAGCGCATCAAGAAACAGAGTAACAAACACGTCAAAATCTAAATTAAACAGTTTTAACAGAAATTCAAAGATTTTCCTTTCAAATAACAACTTGGGAATCATACCTACAGTAATATAAAATTCAGACTGATGATTTTGTTCATGGAAATAGATAGAACCCTGAATTGGAATAGTTGCAGTGGAAATCAAACAACCACAAAACGGAGTTACTCAAGAAAACACGAGCCATTTATAAATTAAATTATTATCAGAAACTCCTGCTATACTCTATGGCGGTGGTGGATGTAGATTAGATAAACCATGCGGTTTCCTAAGCAAATCAGAGCTGATGTACTTACCGGAATCGACTCGAAGCATCCTATCGATGAAGTGCAAGATAACCCTCGTCATCTGTTGTACCGGAACAGAACACCGCCATCCCTTACCGCACTGGTGACCCATCGGAACTCAGCTCCACATCCAAACACACTCCAAACCTAGCGCATGCATCAGATATGTTGTTTACCCTAGTGTTTCAGAAAGATTTGGAAATGAATGCTCAGATGGAAATGAACTATGGAGAAATTCCTGACAACTTCAAAGCTTTGAGAGGGAATTTGGGAAAATTTGGGTTTGTGGGAAGATCTGAGATAGTTGGGGCAAATTTTGGGCATGTTTGGGATTCCTTTTCACTCAAAAGGACTTTTGAGAAGCAAGAAGTAAGAAATTCTTACTTATTGACTTCTCCTTCTTGAAGGCAAAAAACTGCATATAAGTCCTTTTCACAGAGTGTTTGGGATTCCTTTTAGATATATAAGTCCTTTTCTAGATGATGTTTGGGATTACTTTTAACTTTTAGTAGGTTAATAAGTCCTTTTGAGCTCAAAAGTCCTTTTTGAGAAGGAATCCCAAACACCCACTTTGAGAGGGAGTTCAAAATTTTTGGAAGATATTAATAGGGGGGGGGGGGGGGGGGGGGGGGTTGTGCGGAATTTGAGAGGGATTTGAATAGGGATGCGAATGGTAATGGGTCGGGTTTTGGTCGGATATTAGGGTATACGGTGTGGTTGCGAGATGGGGGCGGCAAAGCCTTTTGCCGCGCGGCAAACACCGCCGCCGACCAAGTTTGGTCGCGGCAAAACAAGGATCTCGGTGACCCTATGCCGACTCGAGAAGAAGAAAGGGAAAAGGGGGGGGGGCACTCCAACGGTCATATGACCGTTTAAAATAAAAAAAAAAAAATTTTTTTTTTAAAAAATTAAACTCATATGACCGTTTAAAAGAAAGGGAAAAGGGGGGGGGGGGGGGGGGGTTGTGCGGAATTTGAGAGGGATTTGAATAGGGATGCGAATGGTAATGGGTCGGGTTTTGGTCGGATATTAGGGTATACGGTGTGGTTGCGAGATGGGGGCGGCAAAGCCTTTTGCCGCGCGGCAAACACCGCCGCCGACCAAGTTTGGTCGCGGCAAAACAAGGATCTCGGTGACCCTATGCCGACTCGAGAAGAAGAAAGGGAAAAGGGGGGGGGGGCACTCCAACGGTCATATGACCGTTTAAAATAAAAAAAAAATAATTTTTTTTTTAAAAAATTAAACTCTATATATATATCACAAACCATTTAACCATATACTTTCCAAATACTCATACAAACCAATTCCTTCTAAAAGTTTACCTTACAAAATGGCGGATGAACTCCCCCCGTTATGGTTCCCACCCATGAGTAGCGACGATTCATCCGATAGTAGCATTCTTTTTTTTTCAAAATCTCATCGGGATCCTCCGGTCGAGCCGGCTCTAGACGATACGGTGTTGGGCGAGTTGTTGAATGAAGACACCCATTGGAGACTCAAACACGATCTCATAGATCATCTCGCAAGTCAAGATTTACCCCATCTTTTGGCCGATTCCGACGAAGACTAGTTTAAATTGTTTCATGCTAATGTAATTTTATTGGTTTTTAATTTAGTGTAACTTTGATGTTTTTAATTTAATTTATGAAACTTTATTGTTTTTAATTTATTTATATTAAATTAATTATTGCAAAAAAAAAATAATCATAAAAGGTTACCACTTCAGCAAGTGTTTAAACCAATGCCAACACTTTTCAGCAAAGTTTAAACACTTTTGCCAAATACACTTTTGCCAAATTGACATGGCGCGCTCTGATTGGTCAGTTTTTTGTTTTGCCACTTTAAAGTGTTTAACCACTCCTTATACCCTTAGTAATCCTATGTCTATACCCGCTTGTAAAATTGTGTTCCATAACCGACCCAATACCCATCGGGTATTTGTCGGGTAATTACCCGTCGGGTATCGAATATACCCGTAAGTATCAGATATACCCATTAATTTGTTAAAAGATATATATTGGGGTTTTCAAATACATTTCTTTTACTGTTACAATTATTATGTATTTTATTTATACAACAATTATAAATTAAAAAAGTACATTACATAATATAAGTTTTATCATAAATTAATAATAACTTTACTATACTTGTACACTTATATGTATATACTTCACAACATACAAAATATAAATAATATTATCAAATACATATACTAAACGAAAATTTATTTTTTCACATTATGAACATACAAAAATAAAAATACTAATAGACAACGGTTAATGGAAAATAAAAATATAAATTAAAAAATCCGGGTATATAGTTCGGGTAAACGGGTGTGTGGTTTCAGGTAGTCGGGTCGGGTATATATTTCAAGACACATTTTATTAAAGTGTTTTAAGAAGGGTTAAAAGAAGATTTTAAAATTTAGAAGCACTTACGAAATAGTGGCGTACGTAAAGTACCATTAAAAGTTATCAAATATTTTAGTGGCATATGGAAAGTATCACTAAAGATCTAAATTAGTGGCATAAGAACTAAACACCACTAAAAACGTGTGCTAAGCAAATGTGGCACACGTAAAGTGCCACTAAAACCTAAATAAGTGGCACAAAAGCTAAATGCCACTAAAGTGTGTGCCACTAAATAGACTTTTTTTTTTTTGTAGTGACGATAGTAGTGGCTAGTGCCTCCCTACAATCCAATAACCTTCGCAAAAGTATATAATGTGACGCAAATCTTGTTTTTGCAACCTTCAACAATTCCAATCTTGAATTTTTTCTAAATATCGAGAAGGCATGGGTATGGTTAAGAAAATACTTAACAATAGCCTTACCTTTCTTATATGTGTCGTTTAGCCAATAAAATTCATTCCCCAAGTCTTTAAAAATAAGATTTAAAGTATGCACACAACAAGGCGACCAAAAAATATGCTTATATACCTTCTCGATCTCTTGCCCAGCCTTTTTGCAATTAGTCGCATTGTCTGTTACGACTTGCAACACGTTGCTTGATCCAACGGTCTCGATTGCTTCAATCAGATACTTAGCAATCACCCCAGCCTTTTTATCTACCCCTAAGAAGTCTCACGCGTGCATAAACATGGCACCAAGAGAATTTACCGCGAGAACATTAATCAATGGGTTATGTTTGACATCCGTCCACCCGTCCGAGACGATCAACACTCCTTGTGTGTACCAAGTGTCTTTGACCGGTGTTAGCTACTTCTCAACATCCCGTACACATGCGTCAAGTAATGTGGTTCTAGTGTAACACCCCGTGTTTTCCAAAAGTCAAAGTCAAAGTCAAGTGTTGACTGTTATTGGAATTAAAGATTAGTTTCATTTTAGTTTCATTTTGATTTTCGTATTATTTGGAGTAAGTGTTGTATAATTAAACTAATCGACCGATAATCGAACTGAGAATCAGCGACCGACTGTGAGTGATAGGAAGTAACAACGCAATAAAGATAGTCAATCAATAATCAAGCTAATCAAATCAATCATCAAACGCAAGTGTGGGGATTTTAGTACTTTTTATACGTGTGTGTGTGTGTCTTATGTGTTATTTGTGCATGTTTATTCTTATGTTAAAGTGTGTGGTGAATCAATCAAATCAATCAAGACTCGAAGGTGAATCAAACTCAATCGAAACCGACTTTGGAAACAAGTTGTAAGGATGCTTGCATGTTAGATATAATAGCTGGGACTAAAAGTAATTTGATTAGGAATTCTATCATCCTCAAATCATCGTTCATCGAACTCGAAATATCGAAAATCGTCGCGAGACACTCAAAATCAGGTAAGCCGTTCGAACAGGGCAACCTGATCGAACAGGCTAGCCGATCGAACAGGGCAACCTGATCGAACAGGCTAGCCGATCGAACAGGACTGTTCGATCGGACAGCTACTCGATCAGGAATGCTGTTCGATCAGCTGACCTTTCCTCTTTTGGAAGCCTATAAATAGGGCTGTCTTTGTCAAACTTTCCACTTTTGGAAAAGTTCTGACCGACCAGCCTCTTCTTCTCACTAAATCCAAGATTTCTCTCAAACCTGTAAGTATTTCACTCTAATCTTTGTACGTTTTTGTTCATTGATCGATTCTCCACCTTTCTATCTTTCAAAATCTGAATTTCATCCATGAAATCACCAAGATCTAGGCGTTCTTGAGTGATGTCATCATGGTGTTCTTGGTGTTCATCAAGAACTTCATGTTCTTGACTTCATTCAACCATGAATAAGCTAGATCTAACCGATTTCCACATCAATAACCTAAAATCTTCCATAGATCTTAACATTTCACGGTGGAAAAGGATTGGAAGATGGGTTTTCATCTATCTTTCAACTCTTTTACACTCAAGAAGATGAAAACGAGACTTGAACCGATTTACAAATCGACCTAAACAAACACATGGTTCAAGATTCGGGTTCTACCAAGAGATATACCGATTCCGGGTTAAACTTAAACTTGGGTTCCAAACCGTCTCTGACCGAGTTTGGGTGATTCCTGCTCAAGTCAGTAGGCTAAATAGGGACTTCAGTTTTGTGGTTCAACTCGTAGTCAAAATATCTCTAAAACACCAACGAACAACGGGAATAACCAAGTGTTAGGTGATAAGTTAACCAAATCGAGAAGCTGGCCGAACGGCTAGGCTGTTCGATCGAACAGCCCAACCGGACGACTATGCCAGCCGATCGGTTAGGCTAACCGATCGACTAGCACTTAGACCCACCAACTCACAAAGTGTAGTATTGACGAGGTACTGTTCGATCGACTATGCCACTCGATTGTAATCACTACTGCTCGGATCATGAGATACTATACTTTCAAACACTTAGACTTTTCAAAGCATTGGAATGTCACCCGATCGAACATACCAACCGATCGAGTGACATACTTGGAAACAACAAAGTGCTAACCGATCGGTTGGGCTAACCGGTCGAACAGCAGTTCGATCGACCAACTTGAAAGGTAGTACAAGCCATCATACACAAACACATCCTTCACATCAAAGGAAGAAACAATCCACTTGAAGGAACCAGCCGATCGAGCCAGCCAGCCGATCGAATGGATGTTCGAACGGACTTTCAAACCAATCGAACAGCCCACTCGATCGAACTGCTGTCCGATCGATTGGCCTATCCGATCCAGTTTCCTTTGTTTACCTTTTTCCGCGTTACTCATCGTTGTGTTATAAAACTATTCAGGCTAACCTATTCTCAGTGCTCCCTTCAATCCACAATCAACCACTGTGAGTATACTCGATCCCTTTTTGCTTTCAGCACTTTTGGGTGTTACATACGTAAACTATCAAAATCACAATCAACACAAACTATTTGAACGCTAACCTACTTGCATGTATTACTTGTCTAAATGATTGCTGTTTATTATGTTTACACGTGGAGTGCTATCTACCTGCTTTAGCAACGTAGTACTATAGTTTGGACTCAGCACCCGTTCACACGGGGGTTGCTAAGGACAATTACTTGCATGGATTACGGTGGTAATCATGTATTGCGAACTGTCTCGGACAGTCAACCCGAAGTCGTTGGTACCGATGGTCCCATGTTGATAATTTACATGCATCATTTGCCCTTGTGTACGTGCTTGGTTATGCGTAAATTATTCGAACTCTATATGCTATATCAAACTTGTGTACTCACCTTTACATTATATGTATTGACTTTTATTTTAACGTATGTGACAGGTGTTTAAGCTACTAGCGTGCTAGGGCAGCGAGGCAATAATAAACTTCTAGGAGCCTGTGACCTTAGGACAGTGTCCACGTACCTGTTCCAGGGCCATAATTATCTGTAGATCTTGCACTGGCACCTGTAGTCAGTAAGATCCACCGTAGATGTCTAGAGGTCTTAAAACAATATTTACTTTTGGTTTGTAATAATTAAGAATCCGAGTTGTCGGAACAGTTCCCATATTGTTTAGTTGCTTTCTATGATAACTTCTTATTGTTTGGGACACGGTATGGGACGTGTTATATAACTGAATTGTATGATAGTTGTTGTGGAAACTTCTGAACAATCTGTTTCGCTCAGTGCCGCGCCCCGATGATTCCGCCATCGGTTGGGGTGTGACAGATTGGTATCAGAGCCATAACTATAGGGAATTAGGTTAGACACGATCTAGTCCGGATCGCTGTCTTAGAAACCTAGACTATAGTTAGGAACCAAGAGACCAAGTTTATGTGCTTGATTTATGTTGTTTCCTTCTATTCTATCATTACATCCGAACACCGAGCCAAATTTTGTAATTTGGACGGGATTAGGAGTGAAATCCGCAAATTCCTGCCTGAAAATACAAAATTTTGCTAATTATTTTGTGTGATTTTCTATCAACAAACGGGGGAAAGTTATACCAAATTCGGGGCTGAAACCCATGAATTGACGAAAACTTCCTCTAAATTTTCTTAAAACAAGGAAGAAATCGCTAAGCTAGGGGTGAAACCCTAACCTTGGCAGTTATTCCGACTTTATTTTATCTCGCCAAGGCAAATTGACGGACTCCAACGACCTGAACTCACGAGTATGACCTAGAATGCGCATGCGTAATGCCCAAGAATCGAGGCAGAAACATGTCCACTAGAGTCGAAAGTGACGACAAGTCAACTGTGAATAGTTAAATTGCCGTGGTTAGTCAAAGTCTAGTAGCCGCAGACAATCCATTTTCCGATTTTGAGTGTTGCTTTGTTGATTTTATATGATTTACCTGTTTGCGTGTTTTAAGATTCGTTGATTGCTCCATTTGCTATCAATCAGCGTGACCTTTGTTGCTATCTTATCTCGATTCAAATCCCTGTTGATGTGATCTAAACGAAACCAGTGTGCTAGGCTACGCTATACGACTAAGTTAGACGATACAGTGTGATACTATCTGATATGCAAACAAACGACACTCGACATGTGGATATAGGTTTCTGTTTTCTGACTGCTTCTGTGATAAAATTTCGTACGTGTTTAGGAAATTAAGTGCTCTAATTGCTTAATTGCTTAAGTGCTCTAATTGCTTAATTGCTTAGGTGCTCTAATTGCTTCTGTGCTTATGTGTCTCTGTGATTATGGGTTTATGTGTTTATATGTGTTACGTGACGTGAGATGCGACGTGATTCTAAGCTTTAGTAAACTAAGACGTGCGAGATTCAAATTCGTTGTGTTGAGCCCTATGGCGATGTCTATTGCAGACCATGTCGTCATCATCAAGGCCTCGTCAACGTCTTACTCGTCGGGAGAAGAGAGATCGTCGTCTTGCTGCTATCCTCTCTAAAACAGTAGCAAAGGCTGTGAGTGAAGTATTCGAGAACGCAAGCAAGTCATCTGAGGAATCCCGAACCCTCACGCCCAAGGACTCCAACAAAGCTACTTTTAGCTTCAAACAATTCAAGGCATGTGGGCCAAAAGAGTTTACCGGTGAAGATGGCCCTACGGCTCTGTTTCATTGGTTTGACTCTGTGGAAGTTACCCTTCGTCAAAGCGGATGCCCAGATCACCTCCGTACTCTCAATGCTACCGGTGTTTTCCAGTCGCGAGCTTTGGACTGGTGGACCGCAGAAAGGAACAAGCGCGGGAACGACGCTGCATACGAGCTGACGTGGAAGGAATTGAAAGCGATCATGATGGACGAGTTCTGTCCTCCCCACGAACGCCAAAAGTTGGAGGATGAGTTCTGGAGTATCAAGCAAAAGGAGGGAGACAATGCTGGTCTCACTGCCCGTTTCAAGCAGTTGAGCATTATCTGTCCAGACCAGGTCAAGACTTCTGACATGACCATCAAGAAATACATCCGTGCTCTTCCGGATTGTGTTGCAGATTTTGTTCACGCCGCCAAACCCGCAACGATCGAGGAAACCTACCTACTCGCTGCTGAGATTAACGACAAGCGAGTTAAGGCTGGTGTCTGGGATAAGCCAAACAAGTCTCTGCATCAAGTCACCGCAGCATCAACCGACAACCCTACTGCTCAAGCCTCCAAGTCCTCAAGGAGAAGAAAGAAGAAGAGTTGCGCTGCCGCAACCACTGCTACTCCACTACAGTCTGTACCAGCCCAGCAGCAACAGCCACAGCGTTCAGCGCCAGTGATCAATGCGCCGCCAGCTAAGCGTGCGTACACCGGCCCCCACCCACTCTGTGCTACATGTTCTTATCATCACCCGGTGGGTGTGGCCTGCCGATTCTGCGCTCACTGTAATGTCTACGGGCATTTCACTGCGAGTTGCCGCTATGGTCCCCGTCAAGCTCAAGCTCAAGTCGCTGTCAACCAGGCTCTACTCCCTGCTCCTCAAGCTCCTCAAGCTGCACAGGCCCCAGCAAACAATGTTCGGACCTGCTTTGCATGTGGTGACCCTAACCACTTCGCAAACCGGTGCCCGAACAGGGTGGTGAAACAAGAAGCTCAACAACCACAGCAACAACAACAACAGCCTCAACAACAAGCCGCTCACGCCAGAACCTTCAACATCAACGCACGTCAGGCTCAAGCTGACAACAACGTGGTCAATGGTACGTTCCTTGTGAATGGTATATATGCATCATGTTTGTTTGATACTGGAGCCGATAACTGCTTTGTGTCATTTGAATTTGAGAAGCTTCTTAGACGTAAGCGCTCTTATCTTTCGACACCCTTCGAAGTAGAAGTCGCTACCGGAAGAACCATTGCTGTCAATTCTGTGCTCCGTGATTGTACTCTCAAGCTCAACAATCATATATTCCCGATTAATCTCATTCCAATGCAGCTCGGAAGTTTCGATGTCATAGTAGGCATGGACTTTCTTCGTGAAAACCATGCTGAAGTTGTGTGTGCTGATAAGATGATTCGTTTTGTGTTAGCTAGTGGTGATATTCTATGTGTTTATGGTGAAACTACTGCGAAAGATCTCAAGCTCATGTCCTGTCTTCAAGCTCGCAAATATCTCCGCAAGGAATATCGAGCCTTCTTGGCCAACATTGTTGTAGCAGAGACGGACAAGAAAAAGAAAGTTGAAGTCAATGATGTTCCTGTTGTCCGAGAATTTCCTCAGGTGTTCCCTGATGATCTTCCTGGATTACCTCCAAGTCGTGATATCGACTTTCGAATCGACCTTATTCCAGGAGCCAACCCAGTAGCCAAGGCTCCATATCGACTCGCTCCCTCTGAGATGCGAGAACTTTCAAACCAACTCCAAGAGTTACTTGAAAAAGGCTTCATTCGCCCGAGCACTTCTCCATGGGGCGCGCCAGTCCTTTTTGTCAAGAAGAAGGACGGGTCGTTCCGGATGTGCATCGATTACCGGGAATTGAACAAGCTGACCATCAAGAACCGATACCCCTTACCTAGAATCGATGACCTGTTTGACCAATTACAAGGTGCTCAGTATTTCTCCAAGATTGATCTACGTTCAGGCTACCATCAGTTGCGGATTCAAGAGGAAGACATACCCAAAACCGCTTTTCGAACCCGATACGGCCACTACGAATTTGTTGTCATGCCGTTTGGTTTGACCAACGCACCCGCGGTCTTCATGGATCTGATGAATCGCGTGTGTAAACCATTCTTAGACCGCTTTGTCATTGTATTTATTGACGATGTCCTGATCTATTCCAGATCGAGGGCCGAACATGCGCAGCATCTACGACTGGTTCTCGAGTTACTTCAGGGAAACCAACTCTACGCCAAGTTCTCCAAGTGCGAATTCTGGTTGGAGGAGGTTCAATTTCTGGGTCACATCGTGAATAGTCAGGGTATACACGTTGATCCTGCAAAGATTGAGGCAGTCAAGGGATGGGTTACGCCAAAGAATCCGTCAGAAGTTCGCTCTTTTCTCGGATTAGCTGGTTACTACCGGCGATTCATCGAAGGATTCTCAAAGATTGCTGTACCGCTTACCTCCCTTACTCATAAAGACAAGCCTTTTGTGTGGGGAACCGCGCAGGAGACTGCTTTCCAAACTCTCAAACACATGCTGTGCCATGCACCAGTTCTTACACTGCCGGACGGAAACGATGACTTCGTTGTCTATTGTGATGCTTCAAACCTTGGACTTGGCTGTGTTCTCATGCAACGAGACAAGGTTATAGCTTACGCATCTCGACAGCTCAAAATCCACGAGAAGAACTATACAACCCATGACCTTGAGCTAGGCGCAGTTGTCTTTGCCTTAAAGATTTGGCGACACTACCTGTATGGTACAAAGTGTACGATCTTCACCGATCACAAGAGCCTACAACATATCTTTAACCAGAGGGAACTCAATATGCGTCAACGCCGATGGGTAGAACTTCTCAACGATTACGACTGTGAGATCCGTTATCACCCAGTCAAGGCGAATGTAGTTGCAGACGCCCTCAGCAGAAAGAATTACGTGATAGGTGTTCGAAACATCCAGGCTCAGTATAACCTCGAAGCTCTCATCCGCGAAGCACAACACGCATGCTTCAACGAGCGTACGTTGAAGAAAGAACGAATCTATCACGATGGAACTCAGCTCGTGAGCAAAGCCAACGGGATATTCTATTATCTGGACCGAATCTGGGTTCCGAGGAGGACAGATTTGCGAAAGATTATCATGAACGAAGCCCACAAATCCCGATATTCCATTCATCCCGGTGCGGACAAAATGTATCAGGACCTCCGTTACAAGTACTGGTGGCCTGGGATGAAAAGGGATATTGCTCTATATGTTGGTAGCTGTTTAACTTGTGCAAGAGTCAAGGCTGAACACCAAAGACCTTCAGGCTTACTCGAACAACCGCCGATACCCGTATGGAAGTGGGAAAGCATAGCTATGGATTTCATAACTAAGCTTCCGACCACGCCATCAGGTCACGACAGTATTTGGGTTATAGTCGACCGTCTGACCAAATCAGCCCACTTTCTGCCAATACGAGAAGACTATAAGGTGGCCAAACTAGCCCAAATCTACACCGACGAGATCATTAAGAATCATGGTACGCCTCGAGACATCATTTCGGATCGCGATGCTCGGTTTACATCGAGATTGTGGGAAACTTTTCAAGCAGCTCTAGGTACGACGCTGAATTTGAGTACCGCATTCCACCCGCAAACCGACGGGCAGACTGAAAGAACGATTCGTACTATTGAAGACATGCTCCGTGCGTGTGTTATTGATTTTGGTGGTAGTTGGAGCAAACACCTACCGTTGGTCGAATTTTCGTACAATAATAGCTATCACTCCAGCATCGAAATGGCACCTTTCGAAGCCTTGTATGGTAGGAGATGTCGCTCGCCTATTGTATGGCACGAGGTCGGTCATTCACAATTGACTGGGCCCGAGATTCTACAAGAAACGACTGACAAGATCCACCAAATAAGGGAAAATTTGGTAAAGGCCCGGGATAGACAAAAGATGTACGCCGATAAACGACGCAGGCCCCGCGAATTTGCAGTTGGCGACTACGTGCTCCTAAAGGTATCGCCTTGGAAGGGAGTAGTCCGATTCGGCAAAAGAGGGAAACTTGCGCCTCGATTTGTTGGACCTTTTAAGATTCTGGAAAGGATCGGTAAAGTTGCCTACAAACTCGAATTACCGGAGAAACTCAGCAATGTCCACCCGACTTTCCATATATCAAACCTTCGAAAATGTGTAGCCGACCACGACGCAATAATACCACTCGACGATCTTCAGGTCAATGAGACGCTACACTTCGTGGAAAAGCCTGTCGAAATCATGGACCGACAGACCAAGCAACTCAGACGCTCTCGCATTCCTATTGTAAAAGTACGATGGGAAGGCAAACGAGGCGCGGAGTTCACTTGGGAACTCGAAAGTGACATGAAGGCCAAGTACCCGCAGTTATTCAGATAGATCTGAAGCATCAAATAGGTAAAATCACACGGCGATGTACGGTTCTCGGCCTAATTTCGGGACGAAATTCCCTAAAGGAGGGGAGACTGTAACACCCCGTGTTTTCCAAAAGTCAAAGTCAAAGTCAAGTGTTGACTGTTATTGGAATTAAAGATTAGTTTCATTTTAGTTTCATTTTGATTTTCGTATTATTTGGAGTAAGTGTTGTATAATTAAACTAATCGACCGATAATCGAACTGAGAATCAGCGACCGACTGTGAGTGATAGGAAGTAACAACGCAATAAAGATAGTCAATCAATAATCAAGCTAATCAAATCAATCATCAAACGCAAGTGTGGGGATTTTAGTACTTTTTATACGTGTGTGTGTGTGTCTTATGTGTTATTTGTGCATGTTTATTCTTATGTTAAAGTGTGTGGTGAATCAATCAAATCAATCAAGACTCGAAGGTGAATCAAACTCAATCGAAACCGACTTTGGAAACAAGTTGTAAGGATGCTTGCATGTTAGATATAATAGCTGGGACTAAAAGTAATTTGATTAGGAATTCTATCATCCTCAAATCATCGTTCATCGAACTCGAAATATCGAAAATCGTCGCGAGACACTCAAAATCAGGTAAGCCGTTCGAACAGGGCAACCTGATCGAACAGGCTAGCCGATCGAACAGGGCAACCTGATCGAACAGGCTAGCCGATCGAACAGGACTGTTCGATCGGACAGCTACTCGATCAGGAATGCTGTTCGATCAGCTGACCTTTCCTCTTTTGGAAGCCTATAAATAGGGCTGTCTTTGTCAAACTTTCCACTTTTGGAAAAGTTCTGACCGACCAGCCTCTTCTTCTCACTAAATCCAAGATTTCTCTCAAACCTGTAAGTATTTCACTCTAATCTTTGTACGTTTTTGTTCATTGATCGATTCTCCACCTTTCTATCTTTCAAAATCTGAATTTCATCCATGAAATCACCAAGATCTAGGCGTTCTTGAGTGATGTCATCATGGTGTTCTTGGTGTTCATCAAGAACTTCATGTTCTTGACTTCATTCAACCATGAATAAGCTAGATCTAACCGATTTCCACATCAATAACCTAAAATCTTCCATAGATCTTAACATTTCACGGTGGAAAAGGATTGGAAGATGGGTTTTCATCTATCTTTCAACTCTTTTACACTCAAGAAGATGAAAACGAGACTTGAACCGATTTACAAATCGACCTAAACAAACACATGGTTCAAGATTCGGGTTCTACCAAGAGATATACCGATTCCGGGTTAAACTTAAACTTGGGTTCCAAACCGTCTCTGACCGAGTTTGGGTGATTCCTGCTCAAGTCAGTAGGCTAAATAGGGACTTCAGTTTTGTGGTTCAACTCGTAGTCAAAATATCTCTAAAACACCAACGAACAACGGGAATAACCAAGTGTTAGGTGATAAGTTAACCAAATCGAGAAGCTGGCCGAACGGCTAGGCTGTTCGATCGAACAGCCCAACCGGACGACTATGCCAGCCGATCGGTTAGGCTAACCGATCGACTAGCACTTAGACCCACCAACTCACAAAGTGTAGTATTGACGAGGTACTGTTCGATCGACTATGCCACTCGATTGTAATCACTACTGCTCGGATCATGAGATACTATACTTTCAAACACTTAGACTTTTCAAAGCATTGGAATGTCACCCGATCGAACATACCAACCGATCGAGTGACATACTTGGAAACAACAAAGTGCTAACCGATCGGTTGGGCTAACCGGTCGAACAGCAGTTCGATCGACCAACTTGAAAGGTAGTACAAGCCATCATACACAAACACATCCTTCACATCAAAGGAAGAAACAATCCACTTGAAGGAACCAGCCGATCGAGCCAGCCAGCCGATCGAATGGATGTTCGAACGGACTTTCAAACCAATCGAACAGCCCACTCGATCGAACTGCTGTCCGATCGATTGGCCTATCCAATCCAGTTTCCTTTGTTTACCTTTTTCCGCGTTACTCATCGTTGTGTTATAAAACTATTCAGGCTAACCTATTCTCAGTGCTCCCTTCAATCCACAATCAACCACTGTGAGTATACTCGATCCCTTTTTGCTTTCAGCACTTTTGGGTGTTACATACGTAAACTATCAAAATCACAATCAACACAAACTATTTGAACGCTAACCTACTTGCATGTATTACTTGTCTAAATGATTGCTGTTTATTATGTTTACACGTGGAGTGCTATCTACCTGCTTTAGCAACGTAGTACTATAGTTTGGACTCAGCACCCGTTCACACGGGGGTTGCTAAGGACAATTACTTGCATGGATTACGGTGGTAATCATGTATTGCGAACTGTCTCGGACAGTCAACCCGAAGTCGTTGGTACCGATGGTCCCATGTTGATAATTTACATGCATCATTTGCCCTTGTGTACGTGCTTGGTTATGCGTAAATTATTCGAACTCTATATGCTATATCAAACTTGTGTACTCACCTTTACATTATATGTATTGACTTTTATTTTAACGTATGTGACAGGTGTTTAAGCTACTAGCGTGCTAGGGCAGCGAGGCAATAATAAACTTCTAGGAGCCTGTGACCTTAGGACAGTGTCCACGTACCTGTTCCAGGGCCATAATTATCTGTAGATCTTGCACTGGCACCTGTAGTCAGTAAGATCCACCGTAGATGTCTAGAGGTCTTAAAACAATATTTACTTTTGGTTTGTAATAATTAAGAATCCGAGTTGTCGGAACAGTTCCCATATTGTTTAGTTGCTTTCTATGATAACTTCTTATTGTTTGGGACACGGTATGGGACGTGTTATATAACTGAATTGTATGATAGTTGTTGTGGAAACTTCTGAACAATCTGTTTCGCTCAGTGCCGCGCCCCGATGATTCCGCCATCGGTTGGGGTGTGACATCTAGCTTTTTCACTAGATGGGGGTTTGTATCCATCTAGTGCCTTCTTGATCGCACTCACCATTTCAATAAATTGTGGGTTGCGTAATACATTTAGTGGGATCCCGTTAGCACATAAACCATGAACAATCTTCAAATCTACCTCGTTTCTCTTTAACATGGCAAACGATTCTTCAAGGAGTTTCTTCGAGGATGAGTTTTTCGATAGAACCGAATTTTTTAACGACTTTGAAACTCCACCAGATTCTGCTTCTTTTACCTTGTTCAAAAGCCTTTTTAACTTCTCCTGGTCTCTAAGTAGGACCGAACATCTTTTAATGTCGGCTTTTTTTCCATCAGCCCTAAAAAGTGGTAATGAATTTTGTGTAAGTGCTCGTAAACGTGCACTTACAGCGATTGCAAACCCATGTTTTACTACCGCCAGGATTCTTGCTCTTCCCTGTAGCAAGTAAACTGAATTAATACCACATAATATACTGATTACGCATACTATTTAATACAACAACAGCAGACTTTTGACAACAGCATACTATTTAATACAACAACAACATACTATTATTTAATACAACAGAAGACTTTTGACATAGTATTTAATTTAATCAACACCAGAAACTATAAACTAATGGTTTCAAGCAACATAAACTATAAACTAATGGTTTCAAGCAACAGAAACTATAAACTAATGGTTTCAGACTTTTGACAACAGCATTACTAATGGTTAAGCACTTAAGCTAGCAATTTAATCTGTTAGAAAATAAAACTATAGGATCAGAAATTATTCATCATTTCCTTTTTTTGGGAGATTTCCTTCATCATTTTAGCATCAATCATTTAGCCGTTAGGATCTTTTGGATCCTTCATCCAGCTCATATTTCCGTATTTATCATTCTTGTATCTCTATTTTGTTTATCTAGATCATAAAGCAATAAAATATAAGTTTTTTCTCTGATCAAAGAAAATATGGTATCAGAGCAGTTCTGAATCGATTCAGGGAACTGCTCATCATCTACCCCTTCCGCTTCAAACAACCATAGCCAAGGCCACCATGTCTTCCGACGGCGGCCCGACTGTTCAAAATAATACCGACCTTTCAATCCAATTAGCCAACCTTCTCAATGGTTTTCAATCATCCCAAAACCAAAACACAAACACAATCTGTCCGATAGCCTCATGATCAGCCTTAAACTTAACAATCAAAATTATGCCCTATGGGCTCGTATGATTCGTGTAGCAATTGAAGGTAAATCAAAAACTCTTCTCGGTCATTTGTCAGGAAATCCGGCACCTCCCAAACCGACTGAAGATGGGTATGAGCGATGGGAACAAGACGACCTCGTAGTGTTTTCATGGCTAGTACAAAATATTGAACCAACAATTGCAAGCAACTTGAACGAGTTTCCCACTGCTAAAGCCTTGTGGGATGCTCTCGTCACCACATACAACAGTGGTAAAGATAAGCTCCAAACCTTTGATTTACATGTCAAAGCGAATGGAATTAAACAGAATGGAACCCCTCTTGAGGAATTTTGGATCATAATGAAAGGAATCTGGGGAGAAATAGATCGAAGAGATCCAAATCCCATGACATTCCCAGCTGATATTACCACTTACAATAAACTGAGAACAGAGCAGAAATTGTTTCAGTTCCTTAACGCAATTGACAGACAATATCATACTATCAAGAGATAAATCCTTAGGATGGATCCGCTTCCCTCGGCAGAAGAAGCATATGCGGCAGTCCGAAAGGAAACCGCACACCAAAACATCCTTGGGACCACTGCCGGAACTCAATCAGGAATCGGAGCGGGGCTAGCTACTACTCGACCTGACCACAGTGACAGAGCCCTAGGGCTTGCGGCCAGGGGCAGACGCGCCGCTCAGACTTCCCGTTCAAACCCAAGATCGATAAAACTAACCTTAAGTGTGACCATTGTGGAATGATGAGGCATACCAAAGACCAATGCTTCAGAATTGTTGGCTACCCTGAATGGTGGAGCGATGGCCATAAGAAGAGTACTAAAGATGGAGGGAAAGCAGCAGTCGCCACCAACCGTACCGAAGATTTCGGCAGGAGCGGCGAAGATTCTGGCAGGAGCGACGAGCAGAACAGTGGGGGATTTGGCGGTGTTGCTTTCGCTGGAGAAACTAACATATGATTTATCCGATATTAGAAATAAAAATACTCCTAGAATTGACCATATCAAAACCGCTAACCGGGGGGGGGGGGGGTTGTTCCTGTCAAAGGAGGAGGAACTGTTGAGATATTTCCCACTTTAAAACTTTCAAACTGTCTTTACGTCCCGTCCCTGTCGCGTAAACTGTTATCCATTAGTCATGTTACAAAAGAGTTAAATTGCACCATCTTGATGCATCCAACCTTTTGTATTCTCCAGGATATCAGGACGGGAATGATCATTGGGCGTGGCACTGAACGATTGGGATTGTACTATGTGGATGAAGTGACTCAACTGGGAATGATCATAGGAGATTAGGACACCCATCTATTGGCTATTTACGTGTTTTATTTCCAAAACTTTTTTCTAATAATAATGGGTGTCTTAGCTAAAAGTCATAGACAAACTTATAAATTAAATAACACCAAAGTTGCGTTACCTTTTTCTCTTATTCACTCAGATGTTTGGGGACCCGCTGAGGTCATTGGAGGACAAAACTTTCGTTTTTTTGTTCTTTTTATTGACGATTGCACTCGTATGACATGGATTTATTTTTTGAAAAACACAAATGAAGTTTTCGAGAAATTAGAATATTTTATGCCATGATACAAGCACAATTTAAGACTAATATTCAAATCCCTCGATCCGACAACGGAGGAGAGTATGTCAACAATTCCATGAAACAATTTTGTCAAGACAAAGGCATTAAAAAAACATGTCCACATACTCCTGAACAAAATGGCACTGTCGAACGAAAAAATCGGATCTTCTTAGAAATTACACGCGCCCTATTGCTTGAGTCAAGGGTTCCTACATTTTTTTGGCCTGAAGCAGCTTCTACTGCAACTTATTTGATCAACCGTCTCCCAACTAAAGCTCTTGATTCAAAAACTCCCATCCAAATTTTGTCCGATTTAACTAAAATTCCTCCACCTCTCACGTTACAACGACGGGTTTTCGGATGCACGGTCTATGCTCGTATACCTAAACATGATCGAGGCAAACTTGGCCCGTGCGCTGAGAAGTGTGTATTTGTTGGCTATGGTGTCGATCAAAAAGGATATCGATGCTATAGTCCAAAACGACGACATATGTACACTACCCTTAATTGTGACTTTCTTGAAACCGAATACTTCTATACCCCCCAGCACAGTGGTCAGGGGGAGAAGGCATATGACACACTAAGCAGGATAACCAAGATTCCTTTTTTAAGGAGAAGTCCATCACAATAACCGGGATGAGGCACCTGCTCCTAGTCCACAAATTGATGCTCCCACCGTTAGTGCCACTAACCAAGATTTCCCTAGTCCAGATACTGAGGTAAGTCACGTTGAAATAAATGAAACTTAAAATACTGAAACTAACAACAATGAGAGTGCATTAGATCAAAATTTGCAGGAAGAGTTTATACAGGAACAAGAAGAACCAACACAAGAACAAGAAGAACACGATATGGAAGAAGAAACAACAGGAAAATATGTCTTGCCTCCAAGAGCTAATAGGGGGATTCCTCCAGAACGATACTCTCCAGAAAAAGAAACGAGGTCATCTAGATATCCCATGGCAAATACTGCAAATGGTAACTTATCGAAAGAAGCCAAAGCCTTCACAACTTCCTTGTATAAGGAGCAACTACCAACCTCTATAGAACAGGCCTTGAATTCAAAAAATTGAAAAAATGCTATGGAAAAAGAAATGAAGCACTCAAAAGAAATGATACATGAGAAAAAGGTGTTCTTCCCTTAGGAAAAAGACCAGTAGGATGTCGTTGGGTCTTTACAATCAAACACAAAGCTGATGGAACCATTGAAAGATATAAAACTCGACTCGTAGCTAAAGGCTACACCCAAACATATGGGATTGACTATTTCGAAACTTTTTCACCGGTTGCTAAAATTGACACTATTCGCGTCCTTTTCTCCATCACTGCAAACGAAGGATGGCCCCTTCATCAATTTGACGTCACAAATGCTTTTCTACATGGAGAATTAGAAGAAGAAGTTTACATAGAGGCTCCCCCCGGTTTTGCCAAAGACTTTAAAGCTAATGAAGTGTGTAGATTAAAAAGGACTCTTTACGGTCTTAAATAATCCCCTCGGGCCTGGTTTGGCAGATTTACATTGGCAATGAAAGGATATGGCTTCCGACAAAGCAATTCTGACCACACACTATTCCTTAAACAAACTGGTAAATTTGTAACTTGTTTAATTATATACGTTGATGATATGATTATTACAGGTAATGATGAAGAAGAAATTAAGAAGTTAAAGGAAAGTCTTTTCACCGAGTTCGAAATGAAAGATTTAGGAAGACTGAAGTACTTTCTTGGGATTGAAGTTCTTAGATCTCAACAAGGGATTTTCATATGTCAGAAAAAATATATTCTTGATCTCCTGGCTGAGATAGGGATGATTGACTGCAAACCAGTTGACATTCCCATAATGACCAACCAGAAACTCTACATAGAAGAAGGAAAAGATTTGGCAGACAAGGAAAACGATTGGTGGGCAAACTTATATATCTTTCACATACCCGCCCTGACATTGCATACGCAGTAGGAGTTGTCAGTCAATTCATGCACCGACCACAAACGAATCACATGGATGCAGTTCTAAGGAACATAAAGTACCTTAAAGGGACTGTAGGCCATGGGATTTTGTTTCGGCCAAACAAACATTTGAAGATTCAGGCCTATACAGACGCAGACTAGGCAGGAAACAAAGATGACCGGAGATCTACTTCGGGATACTTTACTTTGGTTGGTGGAAACTTAGTTACATGGAAAGCAAAAAACAAAAGGTTGTCGCCTTGTCTAGCGCTGAAGCAGAATTCCGAGGCGTTGCACGAGGATTAGCAGAATACACAAACTTTTATCAGAGATTGATTTTCCCCAAACTGAGCCCAGTAAAATCATGTGAGATAATCAAGCCGCCATATAGATTTCAGAAAATCCTGTCCAACACGACCGTACAAAACATGTGGAAGTTGATAGACATTTCATCAAAGAAAAGCTCGAAGCAGGGATTGTAGAACTTCCGCTTATTCCCTCTAAAGATCAACTTGCAGACATTTTAACCAAGGCTGTCAACGGGAAATTGTTCAACAGTTGCCTCAACAAGTTGAGCTTCGGAGACCCTACTACTCAACTTGAGGGGGAGTGTTATAAAATAAAATTATAGGATCAGAAATTATTCATCATTTCCTTTTTTTGGGAGATTTCCTTCATCATTTTAGCATCAATCATTTAGCCGTTAGGATCTTTTGGATCCTTCATCCAGCTCATATTTCCGTATTTATCATTCTTGTATCCCTATTTATTGGGGTTGTTTTTGTTTGTCTAAATCATAAAGCAATAAAATATAAGTTTTTTCTCTGATCAAAGAAAATATAATCAACTGTACAAATATTAATTTAATCATGCTGACAAATATTAAGTTAAGCATGCTGATGATTAAATTAAACTATAAACTAATGGTTTCAGACTTTTGCCATCTGTACAAATATCTGCTAACAAACTAATATTGCTAACAAATATTAAGTTAAGCATGCTGATTTAATCACACTATTTAATTTAATCAACTGCAGAAACGTACCAACACCCGTGTAGGTTACTTCACTAACGAGCGGCTTTGTTGGATCATAAGACGTTTCTTCACTTCGTTTTTTCGATTGACTTCCACCTGCTGCCGATATTTCCTGAACCTCATCATCAATGTTAATGAAATCTTGTGTCTCGCTTACATGTGTCTCTTGATCATCACTGTAATTGCTTTTTTTTTCCGAAAGCCATTTGATTGTGAAGGTGTGAAATTGGAATGAATGCAGTGTAATTGAAGGTGTGATTGTGTGAAATTGAGTAACAAATCAGCGTATATATAAACATGATTATGGATTTCTGGGATTTGGTAACTGGTCAGAATTATGGAAACGTACCATACGTATTCTCTGTGTTTCCCGCTTTTTATATAATCCCGCCAATTGTACGTATTTTCATACGCGCCGTTTCCAAACCCTAATACGTATTATACCTACAAATTCGCTACTTTAGAAAACGAAATCGGATAAATTCATGAATTGCATATGCTGAATTGATGTCTGAAATACGCTGATTTGATGTATAAAAAACGCCGATTTGATGTATGCAATTCACGAATTGATAGCGTACAATACTGATACGAATTCCGGATGGTACGTTTCGTACCAATACGAAATTCGTGGCTTCATGGACGAATTCTGTGACTATGGTTTTACCTAAGCTTTCTTATGTCATCTTTGATTCCCACCCCACTAAATTATATTATCGCATTCACACTTACTTATATGGATTCTTTATTCTTTATTTATTCAACTTCTGCCATCTGGAATCTTTGTTTTTATTCTCTATGTTCTATATAAAAGCAGCACATCCTTTGTTAAACACCAAACTACTCAAAATATAAGAGCATTCTTTCTCTACACACTAAAAACACACTGAAATGGGGATAGAATGTGAATCCAAGAGAAGGTATGCATTACTGTTAGCAGCAAGAGACTCAGAATATGTGAAGAAGGTGTACGGAGGGTATTTTAATGTGTTTGTTGCGGCTTTTGGGGACGATGAAGAACAAGAAGAGAAGTGGGATATGTACCGGGTTGTAGATGGGGAGTTCCCTGATATGAATGAGCTTGAAAACTATGATGGGTTTGTTGTGAGTGGAAGCCCTTATGATGCTTATGGAGATGACAATTGGATTCTTGAACTTTGTCATCTTTTGCAAACCCTATATTCCATGCAAAAGAAAGTCCTTGGCATTTGCTTTGGCCACCAGGTATCTTTAATCATGTAACTTGGTTATAATAATAGAGATACCTTTTTCCCATACCTTAGAAAGGGTTTTGTGATCCAAATTCTAAGATACTTCATATCACAAATGCAATACAACCTTATATAACATTATAACATCGAATATATCATCTTTAACTAAAATATATTCGCAACACTTGAATTGAGTAACAAGATATAATCATATAATTATCTTTAGCCACGAATCTAATTTTCCATTTTATTCCTGTCACCTTATATAATCCACGATATATGGAGATTCTGAAAGAGGTCCCATTAGTATTTCTTCTGTAACCAAAAAAAAATGCGACATTTCTTGGCCACTAGAATATTTGCATCATAAATTAATCAATTTCTTTCATGGCAAAATTGTTATGTTTCACAAAACCTGGACTACAATTTTTGTGAAAGCAAATGATCATGCTTTTTCTTATTTGGGTTGTTAGCTCTAGTTTATAACTTTTTCAAAAAGTTCAGTGTCAGTAAACTTAATAAATTAACTCTAATCTTATGTTTTCATAAGTTTTGGTTGCCACGTCTTACCTAAGTGCCAAAACTCAAATAATTATTATGTTAAAAAAAAAATATTATATCAGTTTTTGTATACTGATTATTTAATTAACTGTCTTAATTATTGTTTAAGTAACACAGTTCCTCATAATTGACCAGAGACGATGTCCGTGATAATTTTAAATTTGAAATACCCTTTCTTTGGATAAGGTGAAATCTTTCTCCCAATAAAATAATAAAAATAATCGATAATGTTATTGATTTTATAACTATTTGGTAAAGCTAATTCTCGACTTATGTGTATTCTATATATTGGCAATCACATAAGGATAAGCTGTAATGTAACCTGCTTTTATATATTTTTGTTTAGAGACTGCTAGTGTTTGCTCTAGAGAAATTGGTAAGTACCAAAATTTCCATTTGCATATTTTGCCAAAAATGGTGAGTTATTTGATTTTGAATAAAAAAGAAAAACCTAAAAGGTGCCTTAATATCAATCTTTTGTACCATAAAGATTACTCATCTTATTTTTAGTTTTTTTTTCATTCATTTTTACCATAAATACTGAATTGATGGTAAACTAAATCTAGAAACTAGAATTTGAAAGGAAAAGTGATAAACTACAAATGATAGAGATGAAGTTGACAGTCTTTCAGAAAATCTCTCAAATTGATGAAAGCACTGAAAAGAAAAGGTGCAAAAGGGAAAAGGTCAATGGTATGATTTTAGGGATTTACACACACATAAACATCTATTTCTTTTCATCCATCAAGCCCATGGAAGCCCTTGGTCCGATGTGGAAGAAAGAGAAACGGGCAGGGAAGACGTGGATGAGAAAGAGACGCCGAAAAATCCTTGTACAAAGGCGTTCGTGAGGAGGATGTGAGAGGGGTGGAGAGAGGGCGGGAGTGCCGCCTATGAAGAGATGTAGACTGGTTGTATGGGAAGTGCCAATCACAATACATCTGAACATAATAAAAAGATTCTATATTTATAATTCATTTGTAGAAAATTATGTTTTAGGGAAATAAATCAATGCCAATGGTCCAATCGAGCATTCGGTTCCTTTTATATTACTTTTTAAATCAAGTAATTAATTAACGATGCATCTTGTATCCTAAAACGTACGAGACTAATGACCATGAACTAACTTGTTTATGTTTTTCTGTTAAATAGGTTTTGTGTAGGGCATTAGGAGGAAAGGTCGGAAAATCAGATAGTGGTTGGGACATTGGCCTAAGGAAAGTGAACATTGTCAAAGATTTCTCCCCTTGCAGCTTTCTGGAAACTTTCATTGAGACACCCCCAGCTCTCATCATCATTGAGTGCCACCAAGATGAGGTCTCTCTCTCTCTCTCTCTCTCTCTCTCTCTCTTAAAAAAACAGTTGAAAAGATTTGCTCATCTTGTCTTAGACATGCTCAAGCATTTTAGCAAACCCATTTGATCGAGTTTTGTTTGATCTCTTCCAAAAATCACATATACCCTAGAATTATTTGATTTGTGGCCATTTTAGCAAAGTTTTTCTAGTAGATTTTTGAAGTAGTTATGGTTTTTAGCCAATTCTCTACCTTGTGTAGTGGACTCTTAAAAACGTGACACCAAATATTCACGTGGTAAGTGAACTTCTCGAATAGTCTGACATGGGAAAATTAAAAAAAAAAAAATGAGTCTCTTCTGTTGATCAGTATACTCCAATTGAGTGTGCTTCTTTGACAAACTGACTCGGACTAAAAAAAGTTCAAGAACCTGCTAGAAACTCCTAAAAATGCTAATGATGTGCCCTCATGCAACCACATCATGGTAAAGGAACTTATACCATATTATATGAACGAGCGCAGGTGTGGGAGGTGCCAACGGGAGCACAAGTGATAGCATTCTCTGATAAAACAGGAGTCGAAATGTTCACAATTGGGGATCATATTCTAGGGATTCAAGGTCATCCAGAGTACCCCAAAGACATTTTAAACAATCTTATAGACCGCCTTCTCAATCAAGATTCCATTGAGGTATGTAACTCATCTCAATCTCCTTGTTCATCTACCCCAACTCAATTGCGGTCTCTTGAGTAACAAAACTGATTAGCATTGAACATAAAATGACAGACTGAACTAGCTAATGTTGCAAGGTCAAAGCTGGAAACTGCAGATCCAGATAACAAGTGCTGGCAAGAAATATGCAAAGCATTTCTTAAGGGTTACTGGAACCCATATTTAAGTATTGAACAATGAAGATGTATGTAATACTTCCTTGATGTTAACTACGTAGTGTTTCAAACAACCCCCTACCCTCAAAAAAAATGTCTTATGTGATCTTGCCTTTCTAGTAAGAATAAGCTTGAAATGTATTGTGAATTGTGATATACATGTGTAATAATATATAATACATGAATACATCCAAAGTCTTTATTCATATGACTCGTTCTTTTATTTGTTTTGCTTGACCAAGGAAATTACATTTGCAAATGGCTTTTACGACTCATTTTTGAGTGGCCATGAGGAAATATTCATTTCCATATTTCTGATGAATTATACAATAATCAAGTGGCCATGAGGGATCCATAATTTTTATTAGTGAGAAAAAATAACATATGTTAAAAATATTAACATTAAGTCAAAGCTAAAAGACATCACAAAATATGTATTATTTATTGAATATGGTTCATAAGTGAATTTCCACAGGCAAACCGGACGTAGTAAAAACTTTACCTATTGAGCTTACATGCAATACAGATTACCAATTGATTTATATTTACGAATAGTCAACAACACATTCAGAGCACTGATGGTTATTGCTAGCGGCTCAATGATGATGATATCACCATAAAGTTTTCACTTAATATTAAACCCACTCGTAATAGTTGTTTCTAATGAAATGGATAAATATGATATATTTGTCGTTTTGTGTAAATCATAGCACATTTAATTCTAAATAAACAGAAACATCTTGTAAATAACTTCTTTTTACATAATCTACAATAATTACCTTTTAAAAACAAACTACATAATGCATTTTATTAATCAGGTCACACTATGTTAACGTGATGAGTTATGGTTGATGAAACATCCACAAATTTACCGTTATTACCTTAATGAGCTTTAATATATGTCACAGCTATATTAGGTACACTAAGACATTTAGGTTAACAAGTTATGTGTCATTGAGAGCTTTCTTGAATTCTGATGAGCTCTCTCTGTTTTCTGATGACTCTTATAGTTTGTTGAGAGTTGCAGTGTTATCTTCTGTCTGCTTCTGCACAACTTTGACAGTTTCTGATAAAACATTGATCTCTGATTTTTGATTTCTGATATCTCCCAGTATCAGATCAAGTTTTCTTTCTATAGTTGTTTTCTCAGTGGCAGTTGTATCTTCAAGTTCCTTGTGAGGTTGTTTAGTGGACATAGATTGATGTCCTTGGTAAATAGGAGAAACAACAGATGTTCCACCTCTAACACCAGCAGAAAACACATTCTCTGCTGTTCTGAGGTTAAGAGGATGGAAATATTCCATATTCTCTGTTCCCTCACCAGAAAACTGAAACATATTCAAGTCCTGGTTTTCCTCATATCCTTGAACCCTTTCAGGTTCTCCATGAGTTGTTGAGAAACTCTTAGTTTTCTCATCCAGGTTTCCTTGATCAGTAACCTGATCTCCACCTGTTGCCACCACATTTTCCTCCTCAGAATCTGATTCAGAAAATGGGTCTTTAGTTTCGCTCACATTTTGTTTTGTAGAAACAGTGCCTCTATGTAAAATTTCAAACTTTCCTTGAATTGACTCATCAGAATCACTCTCAGAATTATGAAATATATTGAGTTTAGAGTGTTGTGCACCTGTTTCTCGCATATGTGAGATTTCAGCATGATGTTCTTCTGCCACAGGACTCATATTCACATCTTTATCAGCTGGATGAGGATCAAATTCACCCTGCTGCTCCATTCTTGGTGTGCTTGACTCTTGTGCATCATGCTCCATGGGGAAACATTTTGAAAACCTTCTTTATTTTCTGGCTTTTTGCTTAACATCTTCAGGTATTCTGCTCTGTATGGTGAATCTTCTGGTATTAGATACATCATTCTTTCTGACAGAACAGGTACATCATAAAATGACTTCCAAGACCCTACAGCAGTCCAAGGTCTCATGATTTCTGTTTTCCACATATTTTCTGATGCTGGAATTTCTAGGTTCCTTTCAGAAAATGCATCAGAAATTATGATTGACAAAAATCTGGGAAAGGGTAGATGTGAATCTATCCTTCCAGTTTTAGCCAGAATTGATCTTCTGTTCAAATTAAATATTTCTATTCCAAAATCAATATTCAACCCACTAATGAGACTGAACATGATTGTCAGAAATTCATATTTATCTGATCTGTACCTCCAATTTTTTATGATAAACACTTGTTCAGAATCTCCATTAACACTTTCCAGAAGGCAGGTAGCTTGTTTCTCTTGAATTCATTGATTTTTGAAACCTTTGTCTTGTAACCCATTACAGCATCAAGTTGTGAGAACATATCTTCTTTTTCTGGTGCTTCTTCATAGCTTTGGCTTAAGGGTAGTTCCAAACATTCCCTTATTTTCTCCGGTGAGATTGTAATAAAAATATTTCCCCATACATGTGATGTTAGCTCAATCTGATTTGAGACTTTGAGAGTTTTTACAGCTTGTTGTAAGAGTTTTTCTGGTACCTCTCTGGTCTTTGTTAAAGCTTGAGCTATCGGTCTTGTGATCAGAAATTCAATGAGAATTTGACACTTTATACCATATTCTTCAATATTGTCATTCGTTGCTTCATTGTTGCTCTTTAATGGAAGAAATTCAGCTTCGGTGATTAAAGGAACAGAGTGTTCGATTAGTGGCATGTTGATGTTGATAGCTGCCATTGAGAATTTGGGTTTTTGTTTCGGAAAAGGGTTTTAGGGTTTTGAGTTTGAAGGTTGAAGATGGAAGTCTTTGTTTTTTGAATGATGTATTTATAGTGAACAAAGACAGAGATCTTTGAGTGTTTTTTTGTAGGTTGTTTGTATTCAAGGTGATTAATGACACCTTAATGATATTTTAATCCGTTTAGGAAACAACCGTTTTTGAAAAACCTTTGGTTTATCTCTAATTTAATGTAAATCTTTTAGTGAAAATTAGAGATACCAAGGATTTAGCGGATAAACACTAATGTCCAACTTGTACCTTTTCTCCATGTGGGACCCCTTCTGTTTCAAAAGGTCCAATAAAAACCTTTTCTAAGATTATGTATCTTCCCAAGTTTTCCTCTTGATGATATATATCAGAAAAACTTTGAGTAATGCTTTTGAGAGTTGGATTTCCTTTATATATCATCAGAATGCATTTGATTCATTTACAGAAATTGAATCAGCATTTTTTTTTTTGAGATGAGAGGGAATAAGTAGAGTTTGAAGATTTCTACTTACATTGCAGTTTTGAATTCCACATCTTTGTTCTGATTTTCAGGAAGTATTTGTCATATAGCTTGTTCCAGTCCTCAGAAAAAAAATATTTTGAGAGAAACTTATTTCAAAAATTTAGATGGTCATAAGTTTCTTTGAATCTGGTTAAAGACAGTATTTTCTGATGCTTCTTTCTGTTGACTTGTCAAACTTCCTGGTTGTCAAGAGATTTTTCTGATAAAAAATTGATTATCTGATATATTATCAGATTTTCAGTTTATCTTGAGAATTTTCTGGTGTATGAATAGATTCTGATGGTTTGATGGGTGTTCTGAAAAATTACCAGAATTTCTGATTAATCATCAGATTTTCTGAGCTTCACTAAATTCTATCAGATTTCATTTGATTTTCACCAGATTTTCCTTGTTTTTATCAGGCATGTGGTCTTAGTTCCCCCTAGATCTATTGACATGTTTTTGTTTTTTTTTAAGTAGAGGAAAATAAGGAAAACTTACTATATAACAAAAAACAAACAATTAAACACACAAAAAAACAAAACAAACAAACACCAACTACTCTTCCTCCTCATCCAGCACGTTATACATGCATTTCACATATAACCAGAGACTGGTTATTCGTCCAGTGTGATTCGTTGATGGAACCAGGGTAGGATCTCTTATGTTTTCTTGAAGTGCCAGCTCAGCCCTTGGATACCAGCTCCTCACTCCTCCAAAGTCCAGCTGACTGGTGATCACCTTGGTTACGAATCGAGGGTAGATCAGAAAAGGTTGACGGTCATGAATGTTTGCTTCTAAGTCTCTCACGAGAAACTTAGTGTAGTTGTAAGGTTTTTCTTGTACAACAGCATGAATCACTTCCATCATCCTATGGGACAGCTCGTTGAAGTGCCCAATCTTTTTAGAAAAACAGACACTTAGCTGTGTCACCAGATACTGGAAAGGTGGTATAAACCCAGATTTGCTAACCTGCCTTGACACGTTGTTTGAATGATAGCCCATTTCTGTCAAGGTTTGTTGCACATCTGCCTTATCCAGGAAGGTGTTTTCTTGATCAACACCCAATCAGAGGACATCTCTGAGTGTTTCCTCCTTTAGGGTGATTTTTACCCCCATAACCTCACTATCAATCCACATGGAAGTGCCACTTAAAATGATTTGAGCATTCCACCAGAATTCTTGAAGAAGTTCTGGATATATAGTGACATGTGTTGATACTGCAAAGCCCAAGGGACTTCGCATGATCATATTATACACATACCTGCAGTCCTCCCATGCAGGTCCTTCCAAGTTAGATCTTTGTCTAAGATTATGATGTCTGTGAAAAGGGAGAGGGAATTGTGTAACTTTCATTGATTTTGGGCGACCCATCTTAAAATAAGAAGTTTCTGATGAAGGGCTTTTGAAGAGATGATTTTGGTATGAAGAAAGTCCTTTTCAGGTTGTTAATATTTATAGAAAAAAGTGATAGTTCCTCATAAATGATATTAACAGCAAAAGGTTTTTATTTTCATCTCTTCAATTAAGACGATATCTGTTGCAGTGAATATGACAGTCTACTATGCCCCATGTGTGAGTAAGCATTAAATAGCTAGGCGGCTACTTTCATAGCTCCTAATCATTTTAGTTCCTATGTGTCTCTTAAACTTCTTATGGAAAAATAATGTTGCATGCATTGGTATTGTAAGAATAATTCAATTTTCTGCAAAAATTTTCATGTGACGATTGATTTTTCTCTGCTGTATTGAATTTTATCTTAATGCAAGTTACTTTTCCCCTTTTTTAGTTCCTATGTGTCTCTTAAACTTCTTATGGAAAAATAATGTTGCATGCATTGGTATTGTAAGAATAATTCAATTTTCTGCAAAAATTTTCATGTGACGGTTGATTTTTCACTGCTGTATTGAATTTTATCTTAATGCATGTTACTTTTCCCCTTTTTTGTTTTTTTTAATAAAATACAAAAAAACTATGCACAACTATGAATTTATACATATGGGATATGCATGAAGATAGGAATTCTTGATGATTAATGATCATCTTGATGTTTAAACAAAGTTTCTGATGCTGTATCAGAATTTCTGATGCTGTATCAGAATTTCTGATGCTGTATCAGAATTTCTGATGATTTCATCAGATTTTCTGATACTTCTTCAGATTTTCTGATAAATCATCACTTTCATTAATGATTTATCAGACCTTCTGATGTTCCATTAGATTGGTGAATTTCTTTATCAGAATCTTGTTTAATTAATCTTTGATTATCATAATTTTGATGATCATCAATTTGGTTTTCAATTTGTTTCTTTTTGTTTTCTGAAAAATTTTCATCTTTTAAATTAACCATGCCCAGTTTGCTGATCAAAAAGTTGTGTCTCTTTTCATCAAGAGGCTTTGTAAAGATATCAGCAATTTGGTTTTCAGTTGGAACAAAATACATTTCTATGTTACCTTTCTCCACATGGTCTTTTATGAAGTGATATCTGACATCTATGTGTTTGATTCATGAGTGATGAACTGGATTTTCTGTTATTGCAGTTGCACTCTTTGAATCACATAGGATTGGTATTTTTGTCAGATTTACTCCATACTCCTTCAGTTGAGTTTGCATCCACAGCACTTGTGAATAGCAACTTGCTGCTGCTACATATTCTGATTCTGCTGTTGATGTGGTAACACAGTTTTGCTTCTTACTTGCCCAACATACCAATTTTTCTCCCAAGATCTGATAAGCACCAGATGTGCTTTTTCTGTCAATCTTGCACCCTTCATAATCTGTATCTGTGTATGCAATTAATTCAAGGTTTGTATCCTTTAGATACCAGAGACCAAGTTTTGATGTGCCTTTTAGATATTTGAAAACCCTTTTTTCAGCTTTTAAGTGGGATTCTTTAGGATCACATTGATATCTGGCCAGAAAACATGTTGCAAACATGATATCTGGTCTGCTTGCAGTCAAATATAGCAATGATCCTATCATCCCCCTATAGGTTTTAATATCTACACTAATTCCATCTTTATCAGAATCTAATTTGTTCCCTGTTGCCATGGGAGTTTTTGAAACATAGCAGTTTTCAAGTGAGTATTTTTGTAGAATTGTTTTCACATATTTTGATTGACTCAAAAATATTCCATCAATTCTTTGTTTAACTTGTAACCCTAAGAAAAAGGTTAACTCACCCATCATACTCATTTCAAAGTGGCTGGTCATCAACTTTTGAAACTTTTTACAAAATTTTTCATTTGTTGATTCAAATATAATGTCATCAACATATATCTGGACCAACAAAGTATGACCTTTGTGTGTTTTGAGGAAAAGTGTGGTGTCAATAGTACCTTTAGTAAACCCAGAATTGAGTAAGAAGTTTGACAAGGTTTCATACCAGGCTCTAGGAGCTTGCTTCAACCCATACAAGGCTTTGTTTAATCTATAAACATGATTTTGAAATTTTGGATCAACAAAGCCTTCTGGTTGCTGCACATAAACTTCTTCCTCAATTTTACCATTCAGGAAAGCTGATTTTACATCCATTTAATAAATTTTGAAATCCTTGGATGCAGCATAAGCAAGAAAAATTCTTACAACTTCTAATCTAGCTACTGGTGCAAAAGTTTCATCATAATCAATACCTTCTTGTTGATAGTAACCTTTGACCACTAACCTTGCTTTGTTCCTGGTGATTGTGCCATTCTCATCAGATTTATTCCTGAATACTCATTTTGAGCCTATGACAGATTTGTCCTTAGGCTTGGGTACCAGATCGCGTACTTTGCTCTTTTCAAACTGATCAATCTCTTCTTCTATAGCTTGAATCCAGTCTGAGTCATTCAGAGCTTCTTTGACAGACTTGGGTTCTATCTTGCTTAAGAACCTAGCATATGCACACTCATGTGCAGTTGCAGATCTTGTTCTCACACCATCAGCTGGATTGCCAATGATGTCATAATGAACATGTCCTTTGATCCATCTTAACTTGTTATGAAAAGTGGTTGGTTCTGATGGATTTGAAGTTTCCCCCTGAACAGTTGACTCAGTTGTGGGTAGTGTACCAGAATTTTGATTTTCTGATGCACTACTCACTTGTTCTGCAGGATTAGTACATGAAATATCTGTTGATTTGTATATGAGATGTTCTAGGAAATCTTCAGATATCATTTCAAAGAGATGTTCATAATTTTCTTGTTTGTCAGAAAAATTTATTTCTTTCATGTATTCATCAGAAACCTCTGTTTCTGATGAGTCATCAAATGAAACATACAAACTTTCTCTGATCGTCCTTGTGTTAAGAATAAAAATTCTATAAGCTTTTGAGGACAAAGAATATCCAAGAAAAATACCTTTTTCCGCTTTTCTGTCAAATTTTTCAAGGCTTTCAAAATCATTGAAATCAAAACATCTACAACCAAATGTGTGTAAAAATTTTACATTTGGAATCCTTCCATTAATAATGTTGTTAGATTTTTTGTTTAGCCTTTTGTTGATTAGGGTTTTGTTTTGAGTAAAACATGCATTTGCTATTGCTTCTGCCCAAAAGTGAGTGGGCATTTTAGCATAAGCAAGCATTGTTCTAGCAGCTTCTACTAGGGTTCTATTCTTTCTTTCAACAACCCCATTTTGTTGAGGGGTTCTGGGAGCAGAAAAATCATGAGAGATTCCTTTACTTACAAGAAAGCTCTCAGTTTTTGAATTTTTAAACTCTGTCCCATTGTCTGATCTGATCCTTCTGACTGTTAGTTTTAACAGATTTTCAATTTTCTTCATAAAATTAATGATCAGATCAGGTGTTTCACTTTTCTTCTTTAAAAAATCGACCCATGTGTATCTGGAAAAATCATCAACTATTACTAGTATGTATTTTTTTTTCCAGAAAAACTTTCTGTACTTATGGGTCCACACAAATCATGTGTAAAAGTTCCAAATTTTGTGTAATAGAAGACTCAGAAATTGATTTGTGTGAGCTTCTTTTGGATTTCCCCATCTCACAAGCATCACAAATTTTATCCTTCTTTGAGGATATAAAAGGTAATCCTTTTACCAGACCCTTGCTTGCTAGTTTGCTTAGGTTTTTGAAATTTAAGTGAGCCAACCTTTTATGCCACAACCAACTACTTCCTTTGTTGATTTTTGAAAATAAACATAATTTTGGATGTTCATTTTCTTCTTTGAAATCAAAATAGTATATTGATTGTCTTATTCTTTTTCCACTTAAATAGATTTTGTTATCATCCATACCTATCAACAAGCATTTTTCTGGTAAAAAGGTTACCTGAAAACCTTTGTCACAAAATTGACCACAACTCAGCAAATTATACTTTAAGCCTTCAACATAGGCTACTTTCTCAATGGTCAAGCATCCATACCTTATACATCCCTATCCCATAATTTTCCTTTCACTAAATTTCCAAAATTTACCATTTTACCCAGCTTTGAAACGAAGTTGTTGAGTAAGCTCCTGTCCCCAGTCATGTGCTTGGAGCTTCCTGAATCGCATTACCATATCTGCTACACATGATTGTCCTGAAATGGGATGGTTAGAGGGTTTTTGGTACCCAGGCATGCTTGGGTACTCTTTCTGATGAAATTTTAATCCGATTATTTCTTCTTAATGGTTTTTCATCAGAATTTCTGTTATATGCTGAGCCATAAACAGAATTTTTATTTTTCTTTTGGAGATGGTGTTGAACAAGCTTGAGTATGTCAACACACATACAAGATTCATCAGAATTTTCTGATATACTTTCTTGTGATGGAATGATGGGATAATTTTGAAAAAAATGAGTGAACTGCTTCTGGAGTTTTCACGGACTCTTGTTTGCATTCACTTCTTTTTGGTTCAAAGTTGGGTTTATCAAAAGAGTATTCAAAACAGGTTGACTTACAAGTTTTAGAATCAGTTTCTGATGTAAATTTATCAGAAATCTGTTGAGTTGCTTTTACAAAGACAGTGGGTTTATTGTTACTTGTTCTTACATATCCCAAACCCTCTCTTTTGTTCTTTGGTATGGACTCAATGAAGTTTATAAATTCTTTGGCTTGTTGAAAACTTCTTACATTAATTTCTTTATCATTGATTTTCTTGTAAAGATATTTTCTTTCATTTTCATAGAACTCAATTTTAGCTCTTTGATCTAAACTTTCTTCTATGAGTAATTGGTTTTCAAGAATAATTTTGTTCATGGTCCTTTGCAACTCATCAGATTTTTCACTATCTGATTGATGTTTAACTTGCAGATTTAGAAAATCCGACATGAGCTCATTAAGCTTGTGTTCAAGATCAGGATTTTCTAAATGTACCTGTTGTCCTGAAGTTTCTGGTATGTCATCAGAAAGTGTCATGAGGCAGAAGTTGGCCATTTCTTCTTCTTCATCAGAAGAGTCATCAGATAGCCATGTATCTGTCCCTGCAATTAAGCTGACTTGTTGCTGCTGCTTCTTAGCTTCTTCAAGCTTCTTCTCATAATAAGCAACATCTTTCAGCTTCTTGGTCTTGCATTCTGATGCATAGTGACCTCTTTGCTTGCACTTGTAGCACACAACCTCAGCCTTCCCTTTATCCTTAGATCTAACTTCTTCCTTCGATCTTCCATCCATCCTCCCTCTGTCACTTCTCTGGTATCTCTGGCCTCCTCCCCTCAACCTCTGCTCAAATGTTTTGGTGAGCAGTGCTATTGCTTCAGCAAAAGCTGAAAAATCTTATGAAGTATCAGAAATTTCAAAACTTTGGCTGTTAGAAGGTTGTGGATCATTGGAAGGTGTTGATCTTTGTGAGTTTGAGATAAGAGCTAAAGATCCCCCTCGTTGAATGGTTTCTTCAAATATTTCTTCCTCTTTGGGGTCAAGATGTTGTATAAGTAATGAAGACTCATGTTTCCTAGTTCTAAGGTTGAGGACAAAGTCATGGTCAGACTTCTCCATTCTCTAGGTAAAGCATCAAGATATTTTATGTTTCTTTCATCTTTTAATTTAGTTATACCAAATTTCTTTAGCTCGTTTAAAAGTTTTGTAAATCTTTGATATGTATCATTTAATCTTTCATTAGGTAAACTTTTAAACCTCTTATATGAGGAAACATTGTTTGTTCTCTTGTTTCTTCTCATCATTTCTCCTCCTTCACAAAGATTTTCCAACTGATCCCATATTTCCTTAGGTGATGCACTTGCATCGACTTGTGAAAAAATGTCATTGGGGATGGCCATTATTAAGAGTGACTTTGCCCTTTCATCCCCAGCCACCAGATCCTTGTCTTCCGCGCTCCAGTTTATTTCACTTTTGGGAGCACGGGAGGCAGGGATTCCTGGTGTTTGGTCAGTTGTTGGAACTGCTGGTATATCAGTCATTGGTATATGTGGACCCCTTTTAATAGATTGAAACAGAGCTCGGTCATGACCATTTAGGAAATTGATCATCCTAATTTTCCATTGGGGTATTCCTCTCTGACCAGAGTCAGAGGTTTAGACATAGAACCAATATTAAAAGCATTATTCCAGGATTGAAAGCTGGCCATATTTAGAGAAAAGAAGATGAGCGATTCATCGTTTGAAAATAGTTTATTCAATCTGCTCTGATACCAATTGTTGGACCCAGTATGGCCTAAACAACTTCTTTTCACGTAATATGGTAAGTAATTTCAGTAGATGTGAAAAAGATGTGCGGAAATGGAAATCAGACTTTCAGAAACAAGACCTACAGAATTATCAAGTTTATATCACTTTGAAACAAAATAGTTTACAAGGTGATTGTAAGATTATTATCTAATACAAATGAATCTTGAATTCTGTGGGTGAGAAGGGCAATGGAGTTTGTGTGTTGTATATGAATGCTAAGCTTCAAACTCAATTGTCTTCTGCTGGTTGAGCCTTCTATTTATAGAAGGCTGGGTACATGAATAAACAATAGTTTATTCATGCAATAAGTCCTGCAAAAAGTAGCACTTTGACATATTTATTGAATCCAACATTCAAGTTGCTTTTGTAATCATGATATCCAATAATATCAACTTGCTTCGGTCATGGTGGCAGGATAGAGCTTGGTTTTAGACAAGTGGGGTATTCATTAGAATTTCTGATAAACCACTTCATCAGAAATTCTGGTGAACAAATCATCAGAAAATCTGATGATCAGAATCGTCAGAAACTGATCGTATTTCATCAGAAATATCATCAGATCCATCAGAAATGACCTTCTCTGATAATCCAAATCAGCTCTTGATCAACTTATGATTCTTTGAAGTAGATGCTATGCATTTTAGTTGTCCTATCTGATCTTCTTCTTCTTATTTTGATCTTCAGGACTGTTATCTCTTCATAGATCCAGTTGATTGTGATTTTTTTCAATACTTACAAATAAAGTTTCCTAACAGTTTACACCATTAACTACTGTACACTAAGTTACCATCTTTTTCGAGCTTCAAGGTAAGAGAATCATACCAGCTTACGGTCTTGTCAAACACAGATTTTGTTTCTTGTAAAAATTACGATAAGCCTCCTACCACAATTATCGTTATTGTTGTCCAGATAAACTCAACTTATCTGTCACACCCCGACCGCGTATAACATGCAACCGCGGCGGAAACGTCGGGGAGTGTTGAGACAGAATTATTTGTTTCACAACCATGGCATACAAAGTTATATTTTATTTATCAAACAAACGTGTTACATTGTCTTCAAACAGGAAGTAAAGAGTTTATAACATAATTAAACTAAGTCTATCTTTGTTTTATGTCTCTAAGGCACACGCCCCCCTAGTATCACAATCATCATCCTAAGCGACAGCTCCTGAAAACACATGTGAAAGTAGGTACGTCAGCATAAAAATGCCTGTGAGATACATAGGTTTTGTGAAAATAAAATTCATGACTTATGATTGAGAAAATGTTTAGTCATGAACCTTGTAATTTGCTTTATCTTGTAAATCATTTGAAAAACAATAAGATCAGATGATATGTATAATTAAATGTAAGGTTAAATGAATAACCTAGTAAAATGAGTTTGTATAAGATAAGTTGTTTGTAAAAATAATGTCTTGTGAAGAATATGTTATTTGTAAAACGTAATATGTCTAAACTGAAATGATTTAAATAATGCTACGATAGGTAATATTATACAAACACTTATATATAGGAAGTACCAGCGGCCTATCCACCATGTTTGTATCATATTACATATGCCACGTTACTCAAACCATTTACCCAAACCAACCACCATGTAAATTGTTCATGTATAAATCAATTGTCAAGTGTGTTATTGTGTAAACCATACCAAAATGTTCATGTCTAATGTAAACCACCAAATGTGTATATCAATGTCAAATTGTTTATGTTTAATGTAAATCATATAATGTGTATCCAAAATATCATGTATGGCATGTGAAATATATCAACTAGGCCATAGGTAAAAATGCATAAAAACAGGGTATTGAATTAAACATAGTTTAAGTCAAAGTTATGTTTTGTGGAACAATTGCATGCTATACTGGTACAAACATTTATGTGGTATTGTGAAAATGCATACATTCAAGCCTTTGTGACTTGTGGTGATAGACCTTTAAACAAATTAAAGGTCTATATGCGTTATTGTTTATCGAATTCGGTCATTCCTTCTAATCCAAACAAACCCGAGATTTCAGGAATGGGAGTTGTCAAGTCCTATGGTACCATTACCTACTAACGGGCGGCATGATCGGTGTTAATGAATGTACATTGTATAATTTAAACAAACCAAATGTCATACCAAAATGTGAGCATGTGATGAATAAATGTACTAAGTATGCACACAATGGGCATACATAGCATAAAATGTAATGTAAAATAATGTACTAAGTACGCACACAATGGGCATACATAGCATAAAATGTAATGTAAAATAATGTACTAAGTACGCACACAATGGGCATACATAGCCTAAAATGTAATGTAAAACAATGTACTAAGTACGCACACAATGGGCATACATAGCATAGAATGTAATGAAATCGTGTACTATAAATGCACTATTGAACATAACAAGCATATGATATGAAAGCTTGAAAAGCACGAAAGTAACAAGTAGGCACATGTGTTTCACCCCAAAATGTTTGGAAAACAGTAAAAGAGGGGTCTATGTACTCACATAAACACCTTGAAAGCATTTAATAGATGGGGTTCTATGTTCTCACCTGAGATTGCTTTGAAGTCCTTGTATAACAACCAAATAATGCTAGAGATCACGGATACCAAACGACACCTAATATAGGTAACTATGTTAATATACCGGACCTAAATCGGAGGATTTGGATAGAATGAGGGTTTGTAAACCAAAAGAGTGTGGAGACTCGTGTAATATGGTTTAACAAAGCCTTCATACTAAAGTGAAACTTAACCTAAGTGCTTACGACCCATTACGACCCGTTTAGGCAGCTAATGCTACCTTAACGCGTCGTTCGCGTAAAACGCGTTTGGAACGCCTAACGTCGTGACCATAAGGTATAACCTCGGAAGGTTATTCCCTATACAACTATGGTCACTTAATGTGTTTGGTCGGATCCTAATTATCGACCAAATGGGTTGGGTCCGAAAGTATAAGCGATTGTTTAGATCGCTTACCTTACGACCCTAAATAAGCACTAAACTAAAAGTGACGAGCTAAGCATGTTAGAACATGCTTAACTAAGTTTAGAAAATAGGTTTGGTATCAAAACAAACGGTTTTGATACCCACAAGTAGTTTGGTTACAAAATACGCAAGAATGCGCATTTTGGCCGAAACTACGACTCGTCACTAAGCCTAGATAACGTGGTAATCAGTAGGTATAGTCACTATGGATTATAACCATCGTGATCACGCTCACGTTATGAAGTTCAAACGAACTTCCGGTTGACCATAGGCTGGTCAATGCAGAAAGTCAAACATAGTTTGACTTTAGGACTAGAAAGCGATTAAAAGAACGATAGAACACTTACGAAGGGTCCCCGAAAGCTAATCTCGACCCAGGAGCTCAGGTATGAAGCAAAGGCCTCAACTTAGAGCTTTAGATCAGATTTTGTGGGTTTTAACCAAAATGGGGGGGTATTTATAGGAAAAGCAAGACCGTTAGGATCGTTTCTTGAATATCGTGCCTTGATCTCATTCGTACACTTGTCAAAATGTTGTGGTATCAAAATGTGACCCCAACCCCAGAGATTGTGAAGAGGCATTGCCCCTTGGATGCTTGAAAGGCCATTTTCAGCAAGAAAAACGAGTTTCTGCATCTGCAGAGCTGACGCGGCCCGAGTAAAGGTTGCGCCTAGGCTTACGCGGGTCGCCTGGAGGTTCTGATCAAAAGCCAAGTTTCAAAAAAGATAGTTTAGGTCCCTGTTATGGTTTAAGGCCATTTCCGACATGTTTAAGGCCCGTTAAGCCATCTTTAAGGCCCTAAAATGATGCTTAAACATTGAGGACATGAAACATGCTCAAAAATATGCCGGATGCTGGTTCGTTTGGTCGTACGATCGCGATGTTCGGTTAATTACGACGGAATGCGCATAAGCGCGAAAAACGATCCAAAATGCGTGACGAATGGATTTTTGACAAGCCAAACATTAAAACATAATATTATAATGCTTACATAAATTTTTGGATGTCCGGATGTATTCAGAACGTAAGTTGTGCGCGAAAGTGCAAACTTGTGCACTTTTTGACACTTTTAGTCCCTGAATGACCCAAAAGTTTATTTTAGCACACCGATCCTCTCAAAGCCTATTTCTAAGCTATGTAAAGGATATTTAAGGTGTGTTTAACTTATGCTCATATTCCGAAATGTTTGTTACAGTTCAAATTGGCATACTTTCGCAGTTTGTCAACTTTAGTCCCTGTAAGCGAATTAACTTGTTTTTGCCATACCAAAGCCTTCAAAACTTATTTCTAAGTTATGTATAGGTTATTTAAGGTATGTTGAGTATATTTTGATGTTCCGGAGTATTTTTCGCATTAAACTGAGTACGTTTACGCACCAGTTTGCGTATAATTCTCCAGAAAGCGATGTAGAGTTTGAAATTGAATAAAAGTCAAAACATGAAAAATGTAAAACATAACTAAACAAACATTGGGATCAAATAACGTTGTCTTATTGATAATTGAACTGTTCACAATGATTACAAGCACAAATGTTACAGTCTCCCCTACTTGTGGAAATTTCGTCCCAAAATTTTATTTAGAGGAAACTCGTGCAAAAAGATGCGGATACTTCGCCTTCATTTGATCTTCGCGTTCCCAAGTAAACTCGGGTCCACGTTTAGATTCCCAGCGAACCTTGACCAAAGGAATGCGCTTGCGTTTAAGCCACTTGACTTCACGTTCCATGATTTCCACCGGTTTCTCAACAAATTTCAGTGTTTTATCAACACGAATTTCGTCAAGCGGTATGTGGAGGTTCTCATCAGCTAAACACCTCTTGAGATTGGACACGTGAAAGGTGGGATGAACATTTCCAAGTTCAGGAGGTAACTCAAGTCTGTAGGCTACCTTACCGATTCTTTCGACGATCTTGAATGGTCCAACGTATCTAGGTGCAAGTTTTCCTTTCTTTCCAAATCTGATCACACCTTTCCAAGGTGAGACCTTAAGTAATACACGACCACCGACTTGAAAATCCAAGGGCTTGCGTTTTAGGTCCGCGTAACTCTTTTGACGGCTTCTAGCTGTCTGAAGGTTATCACGAATTTTCTTAACCTTATCTGTTGTCTCTAAAATGAGGGCAGCTTAGTAAGCTGAGCCTCGCCGATCTCATTCCAGCAGACTGGTGAACGACATTTTCGACCATAGAGAGCCTCGAAAGGAGCCACGTTGATGCTGGAGTGATAACTGTTGTTGTAGGAGAATTCAATTAACAGAAGATGTGAATCCCAACTACCACCAAAATCGATCACACAAGCTCTAAGCATATCCTCCAGTGTCTGGATTGTTCTTTCAGACTGACCATCCGTTTGCGGATGATAAGCTGTGCTCAGGTTAAGATGGGTCCCCATAGCAGATTGCATGGTTCTCCAAAAAGGAGAACTGAAACGAGCATCTCTGTCAGAAATGATGTTCAAAGGAACACCATGTCGAGCTACAATTTCATCGACATAGATTTTAGCAAGTTTGTCAGCCGAAAAATCCTCACGGATTGGCAAGAAATGCGCTGATTTGGTAAGACGATCAACAACTACCCAGATGGCATCGTGACCTTTCTTTGTGCACGGGAGTTTAGTAATGAGATCCATAGTAATGTTTTCCCATTTCCAAACTGGGATCTCTAGTTGCTCCAATAAACCGGAAGGACGCTGATGTTCAGCCTTAACCTTAAGACAAGTAAGGCATTTTGATACATATAAGGCGATGTCTTTCTTCATACCAGGCCACCAACACTGAATACGAAGATCCTTATACATCTTATCTGAGCCAGGATGAACAGAATAACGAGACTTATGGGCTTCATCCATAAGCAAGGTACGAAGGTTATCTTGGCTCGGGACCCACAAACGGTCCATGAAGTAATACGATCCATTTTTCTTCAGTTCTAGAGCAGGTGTTATGTGGTAAGGAAATTCCTTATCCATCAAACCTTGTGAAACACAAGCTTGTTGAGCCTGAGAAATACGGGCTTGTATATCGGTTTGAGCTTGAATATCAGATTGAACACGAACACAATGAAGCTTAGTACGTTCCTTGCGACTCAAAGCGTCGGCTACGACGTTCGCCTTACCAGGATGGTAGCGAATTTCGCAGTCAAAGTCGTTTAGAAGCTCCACCCAACGTCGTTGCCTCATGTTGAGTTCTTTCTGATTGAAGATGTGCTGAAGACTTTTGTGGTCCGTGAAAACCACACATTTTGTACCGTACAAATAGTGTCTCCAAATCTTAAGAGCGAAGACAACTGCACCCAACTCAAGATCATGGGTGGTGTAGTTTTTCTCATGTATCTTCAACTGCCTCGATGCGTATGCTATGACTTTGTTTCTTTGCATCAGGACACAGCCAAGACCTAGTTTAGATGCATCGCAATACACGACGAAATCATCATTGCCCTCGGGCAAGGTTAGAACAGGCGTGTCGCAAAGTTTTTGTTTTAAAGTCAGGAACGCTTCCTCTTGCTTGAATCCCCAATCAAAGGGTTTGTTCTTCTGAGTTAGAGCAGTTAGAGGAACTGCAATCTTCGAGAAATTTTCTATGAAGCGGCGGTAATATCCCGCTAGACCAAGAAAAGAACGAACTTCAGTAGGAGTAGTAGGTGTATCCCAATCCTTAATCGCACTGATCTTGGAGGGATCTACATGAATACCTTGTTCGTTAACAATATGTCCTAAGAATTTAACTTCTTTAAGCCAGAATTCACATTTGGAGAATTTGGCGAAAAGTTGCTCTTTCTTTAGGAGTTCCAACGTAAGACGAAGATGTTGCTCATGATCAGCTCGCGTCTTAGAATATATCAAAATGTCATCAATGAACACGATGATGAACTTATCCAAATAAGGCTTGCAGACCCTATTCATCAAGTCCATGAAAACAGCAGGAGCATTAGTCAAGCCGAATGGCATGACTGTGAACTCATAATGCCCATAGCGAGTGCGGAACACTATCTTGGGAATATCTTCTTCATGCACACGAAGCTGATGATATCCAGATCGTAGATCAATCTTTGAAAAATAAGAAGCGCCTTGCAATTGATCAAAGAGATCATCGATGCGAGGTAGGGGATATCGATTCTTGATGGTGAGCTTGTTAAGCTCACGATAATCGATACACATCCTAAAAGATCCATCCTTCTTCTTGACAAAAAGAACGGGAGCACCCCAAGGTGAAAAGCTAGGACGGATAAAGCCTTTGTCAGAGAGCTCCTGCAGCTGTTTAGACAACTCTTGCATCTCGGACGGTGCAAGACGATATGGAGCTCTAGCAATGGGATTTGCACCAGGTACGAGATCGATACGGAACTCGACTTGGCGTGCTGGGGTAGACCAGGTAACTCTTCATGAAATACTTCAGAATAATCCTGTACAACAGGAATATCTTGAATAGACTTACCTTTGCCCTTATCTGCTACAACATGTGCCAAAAATGCCACATAGTTCTTTCGCAGACACTTCCGAGCTTTAAAACAAGACATGAGTTTAAGACCACCAGCAGGTTTCTCACCATGAACTTGTAGGATCTCGCCTGTCGAAAGTGGCACACGAACAATCTTCTCAAAACAAATTACCTCTGCGCGATGCTTGGCTAACCAATCCATACCCACAATAACATCGAAGCTTCCAAGTTGCATAGGCATGAGGTCAATAGGAAAAAGATGGTTGTTAAGGTTTAATTGGCAGTTGTGGAGAACAGAATTAAGAACAATGGGTTCACCGCTCGCCACTTCTACTGTCAATGGTTTACCTAGTTTCGTTCTAGACACGTGAAGCAATGGTTCAAAAGATAATGACACAAAACTCTTGTCGGCACCCGAATCAAAAAGAACAGATGTTGGCTGATTATTAATAAAGAACGTACCGTTCACCACATTATCATCTGCTTGTGCCTCTTGTGCGTTCATGTTGAAGACTCGACCTCGAGCCTGAGCCTGATTCTGATTCTGGTTGGCTAGCCTTGGGCACCGGTTTCTGTAGTGGGTCAGATCCCCACAATTGTAGCACGAACCAGGAGGAAAATGAGGTCGTGCAGCTTGACCCTGTTGCTGAGCAGGAGGCTGAGCAACCTGTTGAACCGGGTTCTGAACTGCCTGATTCTGAGCAAAACGACAAACACCAGCAAGATGACCTGGCTTCCCACAGTTAGTACAGATACGGCACGGAAATTGCGGCTGATGGTGACCGTTGCATCTATTGCACAAAGGTGCATTCCCTGCATAAGGTTTCTTCGCTGGAGGCTGTGCGGGTTGGTTGGGAGCTGCCTGGTTAACCTGGGCAGTGACCGCAAAATTTTGGGAAGCCTTACGCTTCCTTGACCCCCTTGAGGAACCAGAATCCTTTCCCTTCTTGTTTTGACCTTTCTTGCTATCTTCTTTGTCAGCTGCCTGCTTCTTACCCTTGTCACCCTTTTTGTGTAGCTTTCCCTTTCGAATCCGCGACTCAGTCAGTGTCGCTGCTAACTCGATCGCCTGACGAAGTGTGGTAGGGTTACTACCAGTAATGATGTCTTGTACCGAGTCAGGTAGGTCGTCGGTGTACCTTTCGATGGCCTTGTCGAGTGGGGCAACCATTGTCGGGCAAAGCAGACTCAACTCCTCAAACCTATCAGTATATGCCCGGTGCTCGCCACTATATTGTTTTAAGTCATCAAACTCTTTCTCCAAAGCTCGCTGCTCATGACGAGGACAGAACTCCCTCATCATTAGTGCCCTAAGTTCAGCCCATGTCTGAGCTAGAGCAACTTCTGCACCGCGATCCCTCATAACCCCGTTCCACCACATAAGAGCCCTCTTCTGAAACACACTCGAAGAAAACTCGACCTTGCGATTGTCAGGACACTGCACGTGACGGAATGTATTCTCAATGCTCTCGAACCATTGAAGAAGCCCAGTTGCTCCTTCAGAACCACTAAACTTGAGTGGTTTAGCCGAGTTAAAATTCTTGAAATTGCATGGAGCATTGTTGTTGTTGTTGGCTTGGTTCCATTAAGCAAAGAGATTTGGGAATTGAGCAGCCATTTACTGTGCAATAATTTCTGCCAGTTCGGCAGTCGCTATCTGGTTTTCACGTCGAGGAGGCATTCTAAAAGAGGAAAACATGAAAGGAAACGAGTGAGATGATTGGATGAATAGAATGAGATGAAACAATTTCAACAAAAGCAAAGATGGTGGTTACGCATCGCAAAGCAAACGAGTGACACGCAATGTCTAGTCAAAGTAAATGGGTCAAAAATAATGTATCGCGAAGAAATGTTCGCCTATAAGTGAACACTCACCCCAAGAGTTCCCAGGTAAGAGTGACTGGTCCGATTATGTGGATTTGTACGAACACCCTAGCCTTAGACAGAAAACTCAGGGTACAGGCATTCACTCTTCCAGTTCGCACGTGTTCACACTATTAAAACCCGAAAACCTTGACGAGATTTTTGAAAATTCAAAGGGGTTCAAAACCATATAACAGAGGGTTCAAAACCTAGTAATCAATCATCCTAGAACAGATGATTAATTTTCAAAGCGGATTCGGAATCGATGTTCTCGTTGTGGTTATCACCTAAGGATAGGTGAAGTGCATGTTTTGAAATCTAAACACAAGATAACTTGTGTTAGGGTCCTAGAAAGTTATAGTCTAGGTCAAAGCATTACTAATAACCTAATTCCCTATAACCATTGGCTCTGATACCAACTCTTCTATCACACCCCGACCGCGTATAACATGCAACCGCGGCGGAAACGTCGGGGAGTGTTGAGACAGAATTATTTGTTTCACAACCATGGCATAGAAAGTTATATTTTATTTATCAAACAAACGTGTTACATTGTCTTCAAACAGGAAGTAAAGAGTTTATAACATAATTAAACTAAGTCTATCTTTGTTTTATGTCTCTAAGGCACACGCCCCCCTAGTATCACAATCATCATCCTAAGCGACAGCTCCTGAAAACACATGTGAAAGTAGGTACGTCAGCATAAAAATGCCTGTGAGATACATAGGTTTTGTGAAAATAAAATTCATGACTTATGATTGAGAAAATGTTTAGTCATGAACCTTGTAATTTGCTTTATCTTGTAAATCATTTGAAAAACAATAAGATCAGATGATATGTATAATTAAATGTAAGGTTAAATGAATAACCTAGTAAAATGAGTTTGTATAAGATAAGTTGTTTGTAAAAATAATGTCTTGTGAAGAATATGTTATTTGTAAAACGTAATATGTCTAAACTGAAATGATTTAAATAATGCTACGATAGGTAATATTATACAAACACTTATATATAGGAAGTACCAGCGGCGTATCCACCATGTTTGTATCATATTACATATGCCACGTTACTCAAACCATTTACCCAAACTACCCACCATGTAAATTGTTCATGTATAAATCAATTGTCAAGTGTTATTGTGTAAACCATATCAAAATGTTCATGTCTAATGTAAACCACCAAATGTGTATATCAATGTCAAATTGTTTATGTTTAATGTAAATCATATAATGTGTATCCAAAATATCATGTATGGCATGTGAAATATATCAACTAGGCCATAGGTAAAAATGCACAAAAACAGGGTATTGAATTAAACATAGTTTAAGTCAAAGTTATGTTTTGTGGAACAATTGCATGCTATACTGGTACAAACATTTATGCGGTATTGTGAAAATGCATACATTCAAGCCTTTGTGACTTGTGGTGATAGACCTTTAAACAAATTAAAGGTCTATATGCGTTATTGTTTATCGAATTCGGTCATTCCTTCCAATCCAAACAAACCCGAGATTTCAGGAATGGGAGTTGTCAAGTCCTATGGTACCATTACCTACTAACGGGCGGCATGATCGGTGTTAATGAATGTACATTGTATAATTTAAACAAACCAAATGTCATACCAAAATGTGAGCATGTGATGAATAAATGTACTAAGTATGCACACAATGAGCATACAAAGCATAAAATGTAATGTAAAATAATGTACTAAGTACACACACAATGGGCATACATAGCATAAAATGTAATGTAAAATAATGTACTAAGTACGCACACAATGGGCATACATAGCATAAAATGTAATGTAAAACAATGTACTAAGTACGCACACAATGGGCATACATAGCATAGAATGTAATGAAATCGTGTACTATAAATGTACTATTGAACATAACAAGCATATGATATGAAAGCTTGAAAAGCACGAAAGTAACAAGTAGGCACATGTGTTTCACCCCAAAATGCTTGGAAAACAGTAAAAGAGGGGTCTATGTACTCACATAGACACCTTGAAAGCATTTAAAAGATGGGGTTCTATGTTCTCACCTGAGATTGCTTTGAAGTCCTTGTATAACAACCAAATAATGCTAGAGATCATGGATATCAAACGGCACCTAATATAGGTAACTATGTTAATATACCGGACCTAAATCGGAGGATTTGGATAGAATGAGGGTTTGTAAACCAAACGAGTATGGAGACTCGTGTAATATGGTTTAACAAAGCCTTCATACTAAAGTGAAACTTAACCTAAGTGCTTACGACCCATTACGACCCGTTTAGGTAGCTTATGCTACCTTAACGCGTCGTTCGCGTGAAACGCGTTTGGAACGCCTAACGTCGTGACCATAAGGTATAACCTCGACTGGTTATTCCCTATACAACTATGGTCACCTAATGTGTTTGGTCGGATCCTAATTATCGACCAAATGGGTCGGGTCCGAAAGTATAAGCGATTGTTTAGATCGCTTACCTTACGACCCTAAATAAGCACTAAACTAAAAGTGACGAGCTAAGCATGTTAGAACATGCTTAACTAAGTTTAGAAAACAGGTTTGGTATCAAAACAAACGGTTTTGATACCCACAAGTAGTTTGGTTACAAAATACGCAAGAATGCGCATTTTGGCCGAAACTACGACTCGTCACTGAGCCTAGATAACGTGGTAATCAGTAGGTATAGTCACTATGGACTATAACCATCGTGATCACGCTCACGTTATGAAGTTCAAACGAACTTCGGGTTGACCATAGGCTGGTCAACACAGAAAGTCAAACATAGTTTGACTTTAGGACTAGAAAGCGATTAAAAGAACGAAAGATCACTTACGAAGGGTCCCCGAAAGCTAATCTCGACCCAGGAGCTCAGGTATGAAGCAAAGGCCTCAACTTAGAGCTTTAGATCAGATTTTGTGGGTTTTAACCAAAATGGGGGGGTATTGATAGGAAAAGCAAGACTGTTAGGATCGTTTCTTGAATATCGTGCCTTGATCTCATTCGTACACTTGTCAAAATGTTGTGGTATCAAAATGTGACCCCAACCCCAGAGATTGTGAAGAGGCATTACCTCTTGGATGCTTGAATGGCCATTTTCAGTAAGAAAAACGAGTTTCTGCATCAGCAGGGCTGACACGGCCCGCGTAAAGGTTGCCCCTAGGCTTACGCGGGTCGCCTGGAGGTTCTGATCAGAAGCCAAGTTTCAAAAATGACAGTTTAGGTCCCTGTTATGGTTTAAGGCCATTTCCGACATGTTTAAGGCCCGTTAAGCCATCTTTAAGGCCCTAAAATGATGCTTAAACATTGAGGACATGAAACATGCTCAAAAATATGCCGGATGCTGGTTCGTTTGGTCGTACGATCGCGATGTTCGGTTAATTACGACGGAATGCGCATAAGCGCGAAAAACGATCCAAAATGCGTGACGAATGGATTTTTGACAAGCCAAACATTAAAACATAATATTATAATGCTTACATAAATTTTTGGATGTCCGGATGTATTCAGAACGTAAATTGTGCGCGAAAGTGCAAACTTGTGCACTTTTTGACACTTTTAGTCCCTGAATGACCCAAAAGTTTATTTTAGCACACCGATCCTCTCATAGCCTATTTCTAAGCTATGTAAAGGATATTTAAGGTGTGTTTAACTTATGGTCATTGATGCGTGTGTAGTGTAATATATTTTTTATGTATATTTTAAGCCCTTTTTAAACTTTTAGCCAAGTTTTAAATTTATAAAACACGATATTTACTAACACTAAACACACATATGGGCAAGTGCACCCATCGTGGACGTAGTATAGTGTTGGTAAGATACCGAGGTCGTCCAAGGACATAAGAGCTTTTAGTACCGGTTTATCCTCAACGTCTAATCAAATCAAAAAGTTAGAAAAGGTTTTTAAACTAAGAAAATAAAAACTAACTAAATGCTGAAAAATAAAAATAAAATAAAAACAGATAGACAAGATGAATCACTTGGATCCGACTCGTGTATTAGTATAACCTTTGATTATTTTCGCACTTTTGCACTTGTTTAAGAGATTATCTTAGTTATTGTAGTAGGCCCCTCTTTTGAAGGCGACGTTACCCTCAACCCAGTAGTTTGAGTCAGCAAGGATACAATCCTAAAGGGTTGGATTATTGGAAGATAATGAATTAAGTTATTAATGCAAATTATGGTAGGCCCCGCTTTTGGCGGTGACGTTACCCTTGACTAAGTAGTCTGAGTCAGCAGGGATACGGTCCTAAATAGCCGGGTTATAGTATTAATAGTAGTTAACTTATGAGGGGGTCAAAGAGTTTGGATCCCCGCCATCCAATACCTATGGCCATTGAAGGAGATCCTACTAAATTTGACCCAGGTCCCTTGCAGGACCTCTAAACGCTGAACAAGGGCAAGACCCTTACTAAACCGTTCCCTTAACCCCCGACCAGGTAGCCAACATATCTCCATATAGACCGTGGAGATATGAATGGTGAAAATCTTTTATTTTATATAGACAGTAAAATAATGCCAAGACACCACGGGCAAACGATAAGGAAAGATCACCTTCAACATAAGCAACTAGTTATTAAAGTCATTAATACAAAACCAAATAAAAAGTGCAAAAGATTAAAAATAAAAAGTATTATACTAAACACTTGTCTTCACCAAGTGATGTAAGAGACTTAGGCAAACATGGCCTTGATTGTCAAGAACTCTTACGATCAATCTTGGATCCCGAGACGACTCACACACTCTATGATGGACAATGGATGATGGTGGTGGATGATGGTGTTATGGTGGTGGTGGGTGGTGGATGAAGTGTGAGAGAGGTGGTGTGCCAAGGGATGAGTTGCAATGAAACCAAGCACTCCTATTTATAGGCTGAACAGAAGGCTGGGCACGGCCCCGTGTCCGCTGGACACGCCCCCGTGCCTGTCTCACACTCCCTCTCATCATTAATTGTAATTCGCAATTACAATTAACGCGCCTACTGTACTTTTGCCACGCCCCCGTGTCCACTGGACACGGCCCCGTGGTGCGCAATAGAAGCTTCTATAGGTTTGTCTTTTCTGCTGCTTCTTGGGCACGGCCCCGTGCTGGCTGAGCATGGGGCGTGTTCAGTCTTCTGTCTTCTCTATTTTGCTTGGGAGGAGGCCGTTGAGGGGTCGGGCAATCCACTTGTGTTCCTTTTCTTGTATTTATGTTAGATTTAGTTGTCTTTTTGCTTCTTTTGTGAATTTGAGCTCATTTATTCCTGAATATACAAAAGGAAGACAAAAGCACTCTTTTTCCAACATTAGTACTTAAAAAGGGTTAGTTTTATGCCTTATTTGATGTATTTTATGTGTTGCATTTTAGACACATCAAATACCCCCACACTTGAACTTTTGCTTGTCCTCAAGAAAAACTCTTTAATATGTGGCTTACACTCCCAAATGGAATGGGTAGAAGAGAAGGTTTTGGCTTGTCATAGAGTGTCGGGAATCCAAGATCTTTTTGGGTTTTATTTTTATTTATTTAAAATCCTATTCGTTATGATTTATTTAGAACGTTTCATAGGATAAATTATTTATTTGGGCATAACATGCCTTTTTTAAAATTCCATTTATATACAAGTTCACATACCTCACGGGAGAAATCACTCACACTCGGCCGAAGGTGTATTTTTAGTGAATCACTCGAGAGCGGCATGGAACTTATTCCTACCATAAGCTTGCCAAGCAATCAATCCTCCTCCTTTTTAACTTGTTACCTTTGTAAATATCAAGAGGACTTTTTTGGGTAAAGGCTTGGGCTAAAGGTGGTTGAATGGGTTAGTGGTTAGTAGAAAAGGGCGAAAAGCGTAAAAAGCGTCGGTTTTCGTAAAACATTTTGTTTTAGTGACTTTTTATTTTTAGTGAAGTATTTCTTCAAACAAGCTTTTTGTTTTAAGAGCTTTGTTTGTTTATTTCAAACTTCATCAAATTTTTTTTTAGTCACACGAAAACCGAGCTTGTTACTAAAATAAAGGGTAAAAATAAAAAGGGTTTTGGTGGGTAAAAGGGTTTTTAGGGTAAAGAAATGAAAGGTTTAGGCTCAAAGGGGTTAACTAGGGGGAGTTTTTAGGTGGGTGAAAAGAAAAATGAAAATAATGGTTTTGAAAGAAAAAGGGTTAGTCCTAATGTCTCCGTCATTTACTTACTTGGGTTTAAGTTGGTAAGGACCGGGAATGAATCGTCGTGGCAAGTTCTAGAGTCGTAAGAACCAAGCGGTTATTCGCACAAGAAACGAAAAATGAGCATTTAGTCTAAAGATGTGTATTTGTATGCTCAATAAAGGCTCAAAACTCACTTTTTGTGGGAATGGGTTTTTCTATGTGATCAAGTATATATAATCAAATTTTAACTTAAGCTTGTCATGCCGATTCGTAATTTTCGTATGTTGGTTCTTTTTATCACGACGCTATTGGTTGTAAACTTGTAAAAATATAACCTTATTAATCTTAGAATTCCCAACTTAAACTTTAGACAAGTAAAGAAAAATTGAAAATTTTGAAAAAAATTTGGGGTGATTAGCGGTTCCAATAGAGTTTTGTGTAAGGCTTGTTTTTAGGACTTGCAAAATTTCAAGGTTTTAGCATCCCCCCCCCCCCACACTTAAATTACACATTGTCCTCAATGTGTCCCAAAAATAAATTTTTAGGTTGATTAGATGTGTAATATGGTGTTAAAAGCAAAGATTTTATGTTACTGGCAGTCTGGACACGGCCCCGTGGGGACCGGACACGGCCCCGTGTTCAGGTGCCAGTAACGAAAATTATAGAAAAGAAACAGAAGCCTGGACACAGGGGCGTGTCTGGTGAACACGGCCCGTGTCCAGTTACCTGAACTGGGCATTTTTCTGCAGGGAGTGCAGCACGGGGCCGTGTTGGTTGGACACGGCCCGTGTTGAACCTTCTGTGTCGGAGAAATTGATGTCGGGTTGCCTTGTTCTTGTGCATGGGGTCATGTTTCTCGTTACCCTTTTCATCCTTTACCACCATGAGTGTGTTTTATTCCTGCAAATTAAAACTAAAAGATTAAACTAAACTAAGGATAGTTCCGCGGAATGCCTCCGTGGTGCGCCACGTTTATAAGGGTCCTTGGCTAGACCCAATGTGAGGTTATATATTTTCTGAGTGGGATGTTTGGCATCCCATGTTGCACCGTCGGAGAGCAGCATCCAAACTCGAATCAATAACCTTCATGTAGTTGACCGGGTCGTCGTCCTCTATTCTCTTCCCAACCCCGAATTTTACTTCATCATCTCTGCACCTTAGGGTGAGCGTTCCGTCATTCATATCTACCACTGCTTGTGCGGTGGCGCCACATGGTCTCCCTAGTATGAGGGGGACTTCGGTGTCTTCTTCCATATCAAGTATGACAAAATCTGCCGGATAGACAAATTTGTTTACCTTTACTAGGACGTTTTCGATGACACCTTGCGGGAATTTGACGGATCGATCAGCAAGTTGTATGCTCATTTTTGTAGGACTCGTTGTTCCTAGGCCGAGTCTTTTAAACATTGATGAAGGCATGAGGTTAATGCTAGCCCCAAGGTCGGCTAGTGCATTACGAACGGGGGAGTCCCCGATCGAGCAGGGAATCGTGAAGCATCCAGGATCGATTTTCCTTTGGGGAAGTTTGTTGAGTACGAGGGCAGAGCATTCTTCGCCTAAGTTAACTAATTGCAAGATTTCAATTTTCTTTTTATGAGTGAGGAAGTCCCTCATGAACTTAGAGTATTTGGGCATTTGGGTTAGGACATCAATAAAAGGAATATTGACATGCAATTGTTTTAATAGACTTTCGAATTTTGCGAATTGCTCATTGGTCTTTTGACGAATTAACCTACCGGGGTACGGAACTCGAGGAGCCTTGGTAGGCTCTGATGATGGAGGGGAGTTCTTCTCCTGCAAAGGCGGGGGTACAGTCCCTTCTGTTGGTGGTGGTGCTTCCGCAGGCCCCACGGTGCGGTTTCGTAAAGTGATGAGATGAACTTGCGCTTTCGGGTTTGTTTCGGTATTGCTTGGTAATGCACCTTGTGGTCTCTCGGAAAAATTTTGAGCTAGTTGATTTAATTGTTTTTCTATGTTTTGAATACTAGCTTGTTGGTTTCTAAAATTTGATTCTAATTGTAGAAACCTTTCCGAGTTTTTCTTTTCAGTGTCAGAGATGAGGTGAGATACAGTATGTTCAAGCCTTTCTCGTCCACCTTGTTGTTGAGTGAAATTTTGTGACTCATTTCTTGGTTGTTGAAAGTTTGTTCGTTGGGTTTGTTGGTTACTACCATTGTCGGGCTCTCTCCAACCAAGGTTACGGTGGTTTCGCCATCCTTGGTTGTAAGTGCCCGTTGGAGGACCCGACGGCCTAGGTCTATTTTCAATGTAGCTAACCGACTCTTGTTGATCGTCTGTTTCTTTCATACAACTCCAATTTTCATGTGGCCCACCACACCCTTCACAAGCCATAACCGAGACTGTTTTTGTCATTTCCAATTTTTTTATTTTTGAAGAAAGAGCCTCGATTTGGGCTTGTAAAGAAGTGCTTTCATCAACCTTATGGGCGCCCGGGGCAATAGATTTATTGCCTCGGGGAGTGTGCCACTGAAAATTGGTTTGAGCAATTTCCTCAATTTGGTTATATATTTCATGGGGGCGGCGATTACCTAAAATTCCCCCGGAGCTAGAATCAAGTGTCTGCCTTGTGTGTGGCAACAACCCATTATAGAAAGTGGATACTTGTTGCCATATCGCAAGGCCGTGATGTGGACACTTTCGCAGTAGCTCCTTGAACCTTTCCCAAGTTTCATATAAGGATTCCCCATCCTCTTGTGAATATGTATTAATTTCAGTCATTAATTTAGCCGTTTTAGCGGGAGGGAAATACTTATATAGAAATTTTTGGGCTAGTTCATCCCAGGTGTTTATCGATCCAGCTGGGAGGGCGTTGAGCCAAGCTTTTGCTCGGTCTTGAGAAAGGAAACATTCGAAGGCGGATGGCGTCATTTGATGCTCCGTTGATCCGAAAGGTATCACATATTTCTAAGAAGTTAGTAATATGTAGATGGGGATCCTCGTCCGCAAGCCCATGGAAGGTTGCGGAGTTTTGAAGCATTTGTATCAAATGCGGCCGAAGTTCGAAGTTATTGGCTTCAACATTCGGTGCGTTGATAGCGGCGCCTAGGTTACCTACGGTAGGTCGTAGATAATCCATGAGGGTACGTTGGTCCGCCATTGGAAGTGGATTCCCCGAAACTTTCTCTTGGTTCTTGGCTTTTAGTCTTTTTCTGAGAAAGCGTTCGGGTTCTTCTAAAGGTTCTTTTATGTCCTTATTAGAACTGGAGCTCATACACTACGTAGGGGTGACATCTGGTTCCAAGTCCTGCAATAAAAACAGAAAAGAATGCTGGTCAGAAGGTTCACCACGGCCCCGTGCTCAGAGAACACGACCCGTGGTCGGAGTTACAGTGATTATTTTCCAGATCCCAGTTACTGGAGAGTTGGACACGGCCCCGTGTTGCACCGACACGGCCCCGTGGTCAGCCGTCTGTAACTTGGAAAACTAAAAACTGCCAGTAACAATGCTGGGCACGGCCCGTGTCCGACCAGGCACGTCCCGTGCTGAGCTCTACAGAAGCTAAAAAACTAAGAAAAATCCTAAAAATTAAAAAGAAAATAAAAATATGATTAGGTCGTTGATTCCTAACTTTCTTAAAATCCTTGTGTCCCCGGCAGCGGCGCCAAAAATTTGATGCGTGTGTAGTGTAATATATTTATGATGTATATTTTAAGCCCTTTTTACACTTTTAGCCAAGTTTTAAATTTATAAAACACGATATTTACTAACACTAAACACACATATGGGCAAGTGCACCCATCGTGGACGTAGTATAGTGTTGGTAAGATACCGAGGTCGTCCAAGGACACAAGAGCTTTTAGTACCGGTTTATCCTCAACGTCTAATCAAATCAAAAAGTTAGAAAAGGTTTTTAAAATAAGAAAATAAAAACTAACTAAATGCTGAAAAATAAAAATAAAATAAAAACAGATAGATAAGATGAATCACTTGGATCCGACTCATGTATTAGTATAACCTTTGATTATTTTCGCACTTTTGCACTTGTTTAAGAGATTATCTTAGTTATTGTAGTAGGCCCCTCTTTTGAAGGCGACGTTACCCTCAACCCAGTAGTTTGAGTCAGCAAGGATACAATCCTAAAGGGTTGGATTATTGGAAGATAATGAATTAAGTTATTAATGCAAATTATGGTAGGCCCCGCTTTTGGCGGTGACGTTACCCTCGACTAAGTAGTCTGAGTCAGCAGGGATACAGTCCTAAATAGCCGGGTTATAGTATTAATAGTAGTTAACTTATGAGGGGGTCAAAGAGTTTGGATCCCCGTCATCCAATACCTATGGGCATTGAAGGAGATCCTACTAAATTTGACCCAGGTCCCTTGCAGGACCTCTAAACACTGAACAAGGGCAAGACCCTTACCAAACCGTTCCCTTAACCCTCGACCAGGTAGCCAACATACCTCCATATAGACCGTGGAGATATGAATGGTGAAAATCTTTTATTTTATATAGACAGTAAAATAATGCCAAGACACCACGGACAAACGATAAAGAAAGATCACCTTCAACATAAGCAACTAGTTATTAAAGTCATTAATACAAAACCAAATAAAAAGTGCAAAAGATTAAAAATAAAAAGTATTATACTAAACACTTGTCTTCACCAAGTGATGTAAGAGACTTAGGCAAACATGGCCTTGATTGTCAATAACTCTTACGATCAATCTTGGATCCCGAGACGACTCACACACTCTATGATGGACAATGGATGATGGTGGTGGATGATGGTGTTATGGTGGTGGTGGGTGGTGGATGAAGTGTGAGAGGTGGTGTGCCAAGGGATGAGTTGCAATGAAATCAAGCACTCCTATTTATAGGTTGAACAGAAGGCTGGGCACGGCCCCGTGTCCGCTGGACACGCCCCCGTGCCTGTCTGACACTCTCTCTTTTCATTAATTGTAATTCGCAATTACAATTAATGCGCCTGCTGTACTTTCACCACGCCCCTGTGTCCACTGGACACGGCCCCGTGGTGGGCAATAGAAGCTTCTATAGGTTTGTCTTTTCTGCTGCTTCTTGGGCACGGCCCCGTGCTGGCTGAGCATGGGGCGTGTTCAGTCTTCTGTCTTCTCTATTTTGCTTCGGAGGAGGCCGTTGAGGGGTCGGGCAATCCACTTGTGTTCCTTTTCTTGTATTTATGTTAGATTTAGCTGTCTTTTTGCTTCTTTTGTGAATTTGAGCTCATTTATTCCTGAAAATACAAAAGGAAGACAAAAGCACTCTTTTTCCAACATTAGTACTTAAAAAGGGTTAGTTTTATGCCTTATTTGATGTATTTTATATGTTGCATTTTACACACATCAGTCATATTCCGGAATGTTTCTTACAGTTCAAATTGGCATACTTTCACAGTTTGTCAAGTTTAGTCCCTGTAAGCGAATTAACTTGTTTTTGCCATACCAAAGCCTTCAAAACTTATTTCTAAGTTATGTATAGGTTATTTAAGGTATGTTGAGTATATGTTGATGTTCTGGAGTATTTTTCGCATTAAACTGAGTACGTCTACGCACCAGTTTGCGTATAATTCTCCAGAATGCGATGTAGAGTTTGAAATTGAACAAAAGTCAAAACATGAAAAATGTAAAACATAACTAAACAAACATTGGGATCAAATAACGTTGTTTTATTGATAATTGAACTTTTCACAATGATTACAAGCACAAACGTTACATGATCAGATGTAATCACGATTAGGAAATACGCGTTAATGTATGATTTATACTACTTGCCGGTGTTCATCCACTCACGACACATTCCCGTATCAAGACATGCACGAGAGTTCATCTTACTGGTGAGTATACTGCTTATCATCTGTTTTCAACGTATTTTATGTGAGATACTCACTTATTCTTGATTGAAAACAAGCCCTTTGTGATTAAATCACTTATTGATGAGGAACTTGATTTTCAGATGCATGAGGGCACAGGAGCAAGTCCGTGAACAGGTTAGTTCCATCGTACAAACAAAGAGACGAACTTGACTCCCGGATATATGTGATATTTTATCACTTATTCATTTTGGACATGTGATTGTTTATCACTTATTGAGGTCGTATGAAATATGTACACGTATGTATGGTATCATGGAAGGCTTGACTTGCGTCCCCGTTATTTTTCGGTAAAAGATTCAACCATGATACCGAGATGATAAATCAGCATAAAGACCGCATATCTCAGAACCTCGGCATACTATCAAACGAAATTTCGGTACCAAGACCATATGCCAATGAATGGTTCCCACCTGGCTTGCAGTTCGTTATGTTTATATCAACCTGCACGTTTTAATCTGATTGTGAGCCTACCGATACATCATTAGTAGAGCTGCTTATCGTTTTTCATTTTGCATTTTTAACCGCATTTGGCCGACCACTGGTGTATCATCATCTTCTCTTTTCTTTCCAAGAAACTCATTTTTGATTTTTTGACAAATTATAACCTTTTTGTATTTTTGAGATTTTTCAATGTTTTTGTATTTTCATTTTTCTAAAGTAAAGACAGAAAGCAGTAAATAAATAAAAGACATATTTTTGGATGTTTGAAATTTTCTAATTTTTTTGTATTTTTCTTAAATTTTCCCCCCTAAAATGCAAAAAGTAAATAAACTGAAAATCTTTTTGTATTCTTAGATTTTTAAGAAAATATTTACAAAAATGATTTGCCGAAGATGATCTACTCGAGTTTCACCTTGATGCCATTGACCAAAAGAAGATAATCAAAAGGTGATTTATCAAAAGCTTTTGTAAACAGGTCGGCACGTTGGTGATCCGTGTGGATTTTCACAACATCGATAAGTTTCTTTTCATAACAATCTCGTATGAAATGATACTTAATCTCGATGTGTTTGGTCTTTGAGTGCTGTACAGGATTACGAGTGATCTGTAAAGTAGCTTCATTATCAACATAAATAGGAGTAGTTAGGAATTCAAAACCGTAGTCGCGCATTTGCTGTTGGATCCATAAAACATGGGAGCAGCAACTAGAAGCCGAAATATACTCAGCCTTGCATGTTGAAGTGGCAACACAGGTCTGCTTTTTACACTGGCGATTCCCCAAGAACTGACATCCCGCTGAAGTTGACTTTGCAGCAATCTTGCAGCCGCCATGATCAGAATCACTGAATGCAATCAAATCAAAGTTATCATCCTTAGGATACCATAGACCGATGTCTGGACAACCCTCCAGATAACGAAAAATCCTTTTAACAGCCATCATATGAGAAACCTTCGGATTAGACTGGTAAATTAGCAAGAAGACATGTTGGATACATAATATCGGGCCTTGAAACGGTAAGATACATGAGAGATCCGATCAAAGCAAGATAGAGAGAAAGTTCCACATGTTCACATGTACCGTCAGGAGTAATTCCATGATTCTGAGCCAGAGGAGTTCCCGCAGGCTTTGAGTCTTCCATTTGAAATCGCTTTAAAATATCCCCAACGTACTTTGTCTGATGAATGAAGATCCCTTTCTCAGACTGATGAACCTACAAACCCAAAAAGAAACTCATTTCTCCCATAGCACTCATCTTGAACTTCTCTTGCATCACCCGCTCGAATTCCTTGCACATTTCATCATTTGTAGACCCGAAAATGATGTCATCCACATATACTTGAACCAGCAACAAATCCTCATTTCTTTCCTTGATGAAGAGAGTATAGTCGATCAACCCACGCAGAAAACCATTTTACAACAGATAGGTAGACAACGTTTCATACCAAGCCCTCAGAGCTTGATGAAGACCATAAAGTGCCTTGTTTAGAAGCCAAACTCTGTCAGGATGAATCAGATCTTCAAAACCAGGCGGTTGCTCAACATATACTTCTTCCTCGACCACACCATGAAGAAATGCACTTTTCACATCCATCTGATAAACAGTGAACTTCTTGTAGGACGCAGAAGCCAAGAAAATCCTTATCGCCTCAAGACGTGCCACCGATGCATAAACTTCATTATAATCAGTGCCTTACACCTGATTAGAGCCCTGGACAACCAATCTCGCTTTATTTCTCACAACGACACCTCGGTCATCCATTTTGCACTTGTAAACCCATCGAGTACCAATCTTCTTATAGTTCCGGGGCCTGTCAACCAATTTCCACACGCCCAATTTCTACAATTGTTGAAGTTCTTCCTGCATTGCTTCAACCCATGAATCATCTTTCATCGCCTCTTTCCACGACTTAACAAACATAGCAGGCGAAAGACCAATCATTTTGTTCACCGGATTCCCTAATTGCCGAATACAACCCAGCATTCTGGTTGTTTCGAAGCTGATTACGTGTCTGCAAACTACTTTGGACATCTCCTATAATATTCTGCCGAGGATGAGTATCATGAATTCGAGTTTCTGGAACATCGAAAACTCGAGCATTAATACCCAAATTATTGATATTCAAATCAACAACTAAATCGATGCCTGGAGACGCGTTAGATGTGGATGCATTCCCTTTAGCATTGTCATGTACTTGCACCTGAGAAGTTGCTTCAGAAACACCTTGAAGGGGAGCTTGGACAGGAGCTGAAGTTGCTTCAATAGCATCATGAAACTCCTCATCTTCCGATGAAACAATATAATCAGCTGCATCTTCAAATTCCTCATTTTGAACAACGAACCAGCCTCTTGTCGATTAACAATAATTGGACGTACTAATGATGAATCAACTGCTGCATCACCTTCAAGTAACATTTGTGCTGCTGCAGACGCCTCATCAAAAGTTGGCAGATTAAAGGAATCAAACAGTCCATCATAATCAAACATCCAAGGAGCACCCGGAGCTCTCACACATTCAGTACCTTTGAACCCTGACTTCACCCCATTCCTCAATATTTTTAGTTTCTAGATTCCACACCCTGAAATTTGGAGTAGCATACCCAAGAAAGAAACCTTCGATAGTCCTTGGACCAAACTTGCCATGTGGATCAATCATAGTGCATGGAGCGCCAAACAGTTCTAAATAAGATACATCCGGTTTCCTTTTGTGCAACAATTCGAAACATGTTTTCCCATGCCTTTTAACAGTAAGAACCCTGTTCAAAGTATAACAAGCAGTACCCACAGCCTCCCCCCAAAACTGAAGAGGAAGCTCCGACTCCACTAACATATTTCTTGCCGTCTCGATAAGCGTTCTATTCTTCCTCTCAGCGACACCATTTTGTTGAGGAGTGTAACGAGAACTGTACTCATGCAGAATTACCTTAGAAGCACAAAACTCATCCATAACCCGATTCTTGAATTCCGTTCCGTTGTCACTTCTGATTCGCTTTACCCTCAAAGTGTACAAATTGTCGAGTAAAGTGAGCAGATTTTTGAGGATTCCCGGAGTCTCACTCTTGTGTGCCATCATTGATACCCATGAGAATCTTGAATAGTCATCAATAACTACCAAACAATAAGCATCCCCAAATGTATTCTTGTGCTTCATAGGTCCAAAGAGGTCCATATGAAGACGTTCAAGAGGCATGTTGACGGTGTTGACTTTCTTGATTGGATGGGACTTCTTCGTTTGCTTTCTTTTTCGGCACGATACACAGACGTCTTGCAAATGAAAACTCTTGACTGGAACACCATTCACAAGATTATTTCTCACCAGATGATTTATTTTCCTCAAGTGAATGTGACCCATACGTCTGTGCCAAGACTCCTTTTTCAGTGGCCTTAGAGAAAAAACATGTAACTTGTGTAGACGTGGTAATAGCTTGGCTCATATCAAAAATATACAAGTCATACGTAGTAATAGCTTGGCTCATATAAAAAATATACAAGTCATTAATTCTTGGAGCCGTCAACAGAATCCATTCTTTGGGAATCTTGAAACCGGGTTTCAGCACATAAGAACCGGTATCATCAAAATGTACCGAGAACTTCTTGTCACAGATTTGCGAAACACTAAGAAGAATGTGATCAATTTGACGCACATAATTGATCTTGTCGAAACTAACAACACCATTGGAACTCATTCCTTCTCCAGTGATGTATCCGCCTTTATTGCCAGCAAAAGCAACATAACCTCCCCTAATGCTTTTCACATCATACATGAGCCTTAAGTCTCCTGTCATGTGCCGGGATGCTCCACTGTCAACAATCCAAAGGCTATTCACAGTACCTCCTGGAACACTCTGCACAACACACTACACAATCAGTTCGAGATGGGGACCCAAGCCTTAGTGGTCTTGGGTCGACCCTTATCATCAAGAAATGTTATTTCTATTTCTTGATGATTTGGAAATGGTGTGCCTCCCCGTGAAACTTTACCGGTTTTAGGTTTCCAAGATTGTTGCCGTTTACCAGATTGATTGTTATTTACAGATTTAGACACTTCTGGTTTTGACGAATTTGATGAACTTGGTCCCTTTTCAACAACATCCGGTTTAATGCTTTCTCGATTACCTTAACATTTTTACGTCGTTGTTTTGCTTCTTGTTCCTTAACAATGCGTTTGTCTTGTTTAGGTGATACAAGACGACGTTGGTAATCCTTTTTAGGAGTGGCTTTTCAACAAACTTTATTTTTGGTGGGTTTGTACAATTTTTTATTATATGCCCAAATTCCCCACACTTAAAACATGATCTCCTTTCAACAAATTTAGGAGATTCTGATCGATGTCCCGATGTTAAACTTGCAGGCCTTGAGGTACTAGCTTCATTATCACACCCATTTGTATGTTGAGTGTAATTGTTATCACTATTATGTTTCAAAATTTTTACTTGTTGAACAAAAGCAGTATTAGATTTGTTTTCAAAAGTCTCAACTTTGTCAGTACCGCTTAAGGCCACAAATTTAACATCCCTTCCCTTTTTCTTGTTTCGAGCTCCTTTTGGTTCGAACTTAGGTTGTTGAGCTCATTTTTCCTGTTGCTTACCTTTAGTGGCGATTGGTTGTTTCTTAGTTGGTAATTTTCGATTCCCGTATTGTTTTCTAACTTCAGATTTTGGAATAGGATCACATTGAGTTACTGTAACTCTCGGGATCGCCTTACCCAAAAACTTACTGGTAGAATCTTCCAAAACTCATTCAATCATTGATGGATTAATATTTTTTAGGCCACAAGTGTTGGATGTTTAATCTAATCATATTTATTTAATTAATTTTTTTAAAATAATACAATTAGCCTAGAGGGTGTGGCTCCCCCCCCCCCCCCCGGGCATCTCATGAAGTTTAGCGCCCTCTGGCGCCTTAAACCACCCCGTCTCCGTTAAAGGAGGTGTTATCTTTGGCTTCCGCCAAAGAAATAGAGCGCACGAGAGGAAGATATCAAGGGGCCCACCTTCATCAACCAATCAGATTTTTTTTTATTTATCGTGTTTTTAATATAGTTAAAGGGGGTTTTATAAGGGACGTTATTCCACACCATGTAAGTAAGCGATAAAACCCCCTGCTTATGTGTCACCTACGTAACGCTTACGTGCACGTAATAAAGCCCATAGGGCTTTAAACCATACCCTCTAGCCTTAGCAACTATTGTGAATAGTCACTTGAGGGTTTATTTCTTTATTTATTTATTTTTTGTTTTTGTCTTTTTTGTCTTTTTTGTCTTTTATATACTTTTACAGTTTAACCCTTTAAATTTCAACAATAACACTTACAACTTATTAACTTTACAAAAACTTTATAATTGAGTTTTACGTGTTTATTTTTATGTAAATGTGTGTATAAAATTAAGTTGATTTACGTTTTACGTATTTTTTTTTTTTTTGAAATAAGTCGGGTCAAATATAATACGTTTCTATGCTTATTTTTGTGTACGTTTTTAGTTGTTCTACGTTTTGACATATAATTTTTATGGAACACCGCGGCAACACGTGAGATGATTTATTAGTTAATTCACATTTACAATTTTTTTTTTGCAGAAATGTAAAAATATTTTTTGTTCTACACGAGTTTCTCAAAGTAGGAAAGAAAAAAAGAATAGTTTCCTATGTTTACGCATAAACATGTCAAATAATGAACATATTCAGATTTTATAGAAAAAATATGCCTTGTATGTACACCATTGGTTTTCAAATATGGATATTTTAAGAGCATAACTGGAAGGCATATATGGACAGTCTTAGGCTCAAATATTCCAAGCCGTATATGGATACTCAAAGGCTCAAATATTCCAATACTATCCATTCAAGCATTCTGACCATGAATGTCATAAGACGTGAAAACCATTTTGGGCGAATTTATTTCGAGAATACAAATTCCAACAACGTAAATGCATCTTAGGCTTTAGCGGGAAGAGGCACTCCACGGGTAGGGATCAAAGGTTTGAACTAGTATCATAACACCGTCGTTACTCCCTAGGGTAAGAAAGACGGGTTGGTTAAGCTAGTAGCTTTACTAGTGCAAGGGCTGAGTTTGTTTGAAGAGTTTGTTGAACTTAGGATTGGTGGGTAAGTTTTGATTGGTTAGGACATCTAACTTTTTTTTTAATTAAAAAAAAGTTTATGGCATGTAGGTGTTGTAGTGCTTACTAATTGATACTTCGAGCCAAATTTGACATGGCGGGTTTGGTTGGTCGGGGCTATGGTTTATAACCTTGAGTGTCCCTCCTCCCTTAGGATGTACTTAAACGTCTGAGGTGTTATCGGCGACATGACATGTTAACTGGTATTGTACATCTATCCCCCTTGTGTTAAGGGGTATTAATGGGGTTATGTGTTAATAAGTTAACGGGGTGTTAAAGAGATTGAATTAATTTTTCTTTTCTTTTTAAAACAAAAAACCATTATTAAATAGGGGTAAGATGGAGTTAACAAGGTTGTAGGTCCCTTTTCGCGGAGGATTACGAACCTAAACCTTGTTATACTAACCCACTAGCAAGTGCGGAATCCAAGCTAGTAGGCAAACCGAGATGAAGCAAGTAGAGAAACACAAACACACAAGATTCACCGATTAACACCACTGTATTAATACGTATGAAGGTTCCGGTTACAAGCACAATGTTTACAATCAGTTTGCAAACTCTCAAAGTGTGTGTGTGTGAGTTTCGGACAGAAGCTCTCAACTCTCTAACTTTCTGTCTGTGTGCATCTATCTTTCACACTACACTGCATGGGTATATATATACCCAGTACAGGTTGTCTATCTCGAAGGATCCGATAGATGGTCCGAAGGATCATCTATCGAGGACAAGTCATTCGAAGGATGAGCAGGGACCTCGAAGGATGATCCTTCGAGGTCTAACAGTCGAACCATATCTAACGACCATCTCGAAGGATCAACAGTATCCTTCGAGTCTATCCTTCGAGCCTATCCTTCGAGACAGACTAACATATTACAGCTTATTGGCCAAGTCAAACTAGGAGGATAGTTGACTTGGTCAACTTACAGACTAACTTAGGACATCGTTTACATACAGACCGAATACAGACAAAGTACAGACACAAGTGCACCAACAAACTCCCCCTTGGCTGTAGCTTTGTCTTTATCTTCTATAGTTGCGGACGCGTCTCGAACTTCGACGGTCCTTGGTCTTCGAGTTACCAAAACTCTGATGTCCTTTCAAGTCTTCAATGTCGGAGAATCTTCAAAGTCTTCACATCTTGAAAGCAGAGAGTGTATCAACAAACTACCCGTATCATGTAGGAAGTGTGTTGACAAACTCCCCCTTAACATAAGCTCCCCCTTGAGTTATGCTCGTGAAAAGACTTTATCTTTATGAAGTGAGATCCTTGTGGTGTTGATGATGGCCAGCGGCAACTCGATCATCTTCATCATTTGAGCGCCTTCTCATCGTGTATTTATTCCAAAGCTTGTCATCGACCATGTTCTCCTAGCCTTTAGAATCTGCACATGCAAGAAATCTAAACGCGTAATGAGAACAACTGCTTGGAACAGAGTATAAGCAAATAACACACGAATGACCATATCACAATCAAACACCGTCCGACAGTTTGAAAGTTTAATAAATTTGTCAATTTAAGTCTTTAACTTTCAAAACCATGCAAATTTCGACCGTTTATGAAGATTTAGTCAGTTCGGTTTTTCAGTCAGGTTTCAGGTAACGAAGACTTGAGCTCCAACATCGTACGATCGAAAATAAAGCAGAAATAAAATCTTTTTGGCTTTTATAAAGTTTATGTTAAAACACACCTAAAATCTTTTTGGTATTTTTGAAAGTAAAAGACAACAATTTAAAATCCTTTGAGTGTTATCAAACGACATCACCGCTAATGTCGTGCTGATATGCACCAAACGACGAAACTGTTTTAAAAGCAAACAATAAAAGTTAAGCAGTAAATAAATAAATATATACAAACATTCTTTTTGCGAGTTTCGAGGGTAAGAGAATCATATCAGTGTACGGTCATGCCAAAACACTCTTGTTGTTCAGTTAGTTAATATTAAGATAAGCATCCTATAACAATTATCGGTATTGTTGTCCACTTAAGCTCAACTTATCAGATGTAATCATGTTTAGAGGATACGTTAAGGTATGATTTATACTTACCGACCGGTGTTCATCCACATCACGACACATTCCCGTATCAAGGTATGCACGAGAGTTCATCTTACCGGTGAGTATACCGATTATCATCTGTTTGTCCGTATAGAATGTGAGATACTCACTTATTTTGAATTGAAAACAAGCCCTATGTGATATAATCACTTATTGATGAGGAACTTGAATTTCGTATGCATGAGGGCACAGGTGCAAGTCCGTGAACAGGTCAGTACTTCCGTACAGCAGAGAGACGAACTTGACACCCGGATAACTGTGATATTTTTATCACTTATTTGTTTTGGACATGTGATTGTTTATCACTTATTGAGGTCGAATGCAGTATGTAATATGTACACGTATGTATAGTATCATGGAAGATCTAGACTTGCGTCCCCGTTATTTTTCGGTAAAAGATACAACCATGATACCCAGATGATAAGCAGCATAAAGACCGAATATCTCAGAACCTCGGCAATCTATCAAACGAAATTTCGGTACTAAGACCATATGCCAATGGATGGTTCCCACCTGGTCTTCAGTCGATTAAGATTTATATCACCCTGCACACTTTAAAATGATTGTGAGCCTACCGATACATCTTATATAGAGCTGCTTATCGTTTTGCATTTAAGGTTTAAAGAGGTTTGGATAGACCACTGATGTATTATCATTTTCTCTTTTGCTCGCCAGGAAACTCATTTTTGTTTTTCTATTGTTTTTGTGTTTTTGAAATTTTTCGATGTTTTTGTATTTTCCGATTTTTGGATTTACTCCCCCTAAAATCAACAAACTAAGATAAATTTAAAAAACACACACAGATATTTACAAAAATGACTTTCCGATGTTGGTTTACTCTTGCTTGACCTTAATGCCATTTACCAATAATAAGAAGTCAAATCTAGATTTGTCAAAAGCTTTGGTAAATAAGTCGGCACGTTGGTCATCGGTGTGGACCTTAACAACATCGATTAGCCTTTTCTCAAAGCAATCACGTATGAAGTGATATTTGATTTCGATGTGTTTGGTCTTTGAATGCTGCACAGGATTTTTAGTGATATCTAAAGCAGCAGAATTATCAACGTATATAGGAGTAGTTAGGAATTCAAAACCGTAGTCCCGCAATTGTTGCTGGATCCAAAGAACTTGTGAGCAACAACTTGAGGCAGCAATGTATTCAGCTTCGCATGTTGATGTAGCTACACACGTCTGCTTCTTGCATTGCCATGTGACTAGGCGATTTCCTAAAAACTGACATCCAGCCGTTGTGGATTTGCCGTCGATTTTACATCCGCCAAAATCAGAATCACTGAATGCGACCAAGTCAAAGTTATTATCCCTAGGATACCACAGACCGGTGTCGGGGTAAGCCTTCAAATAACGAAAAATCCTTTTGACAGCTGCAAGATGTGAGGCCTTCGGATTAACTTGATATCTGGCAAGTAGGCACGTTGGGTACATTATGTCTGGCCTTGATGCTGTGAGGTACATAAGAGATCCGATCATCGCGCGATAGTATGAAGGGCTAACAGGTTCACCCTTCAAGTCAGGAGTTATTCCGTGATTAGTTGGCAATGGGGTACCAATGGGCGTTGCATCTGACATCTGGAACCGGCTCAAGATGTCTCCAACATATTTAGTCTGATGGATGAATATCCCAGACTCCGTTTGTTGCACTTGTAGGCCCAAAAAGAAATTCATTTCCCCCATAGCACTCATCTCGAACTTATCCTGCATGATGCGCTCGAAATTCCTACACAAAACATCATTAGTAGAACCAAAAATAATATCATCAACATATACCTGTACCAGAAGAAGATCTCCATCTTGTTCTTTGATGAAGAGAGTACAATCGATAAGACCTCTTCGAAAACCGTTCTCCAGCAGATATGTAGATAAGGTTGCATACCAAGCTCGTGGCGCTTGATGAAGACCATAGAGAGCTTTGTTGAGCAACCAAACCCGATCGGGATGAACAGGATCTTCAAAACCTGGAGGCTGTTCGACATATACCTCTTCTTCAACCACACCATGTAGAAATGCACTTTTGACGTCCATCTGGTAAACCGTGAATCCTTTAAATGAGGCATAGGCCAGAAAGATCCGAATAGCTTCCAGACGTGCAACAGGTGCATAGACTTCGTTGTAGTCGATTCCTTCTATCTGACGAAAACCTTGAACGACTAAACGAGCTTTGTTCCGAATAACCACTCCACGGTCGTCTTTCTTGCATTTGAAGACCCATCGAGTGCCAATCTTCTTGTAGTTCTCAGGCTTTTCAACAAGCTTCCAAACACCAAGCTTGTGAAATTGCTGTAATTCTTCTTGCATGGCTTCAACCCAAGCACTATCTTTCAATGCTTCTTTCCACGACTTTGGTTCTTCTTGTGACACGTAACACGCGAAGGACCAGTCATTCTGTTGGCCAGATTCTCTTATAGCTGAATACAAACCAGCATTCCGGTTGTTTCTCAGCTGATTACGCGTCTGCACACCGCGATGGACATCTCCTATGATATTCTGCTGGGGATGGGTATCATGAATCCTCATTTCAGGATTATCTGGCACACGAGCGTTGATACCCAAATTATTCAGATTAAGATCAACAACCAACTCCACACCAGGAATGTGGTTAGAGGTGGATGCATTCCCTTCAGCAGTATCGACATTCTGCGTATGAGGTGTATCACCAGAGGCACCTTGAACAGGAGCAGCTGGAGCTGAAGATCCTTCGGCTGCATCATGATATTCATCATCTTCAGAAGAGTCATTATAATCAGCAGCATCTTCATAAACCTCATTTTGAACCATATTGTTGACAGATGTAGAAACTTGAGAATCAACAACAATAGGTCTAACCAAAGGCGAGACAGCAGCGTTGTCACTTTCCAACAACATCCGAGCCGCTGCTGATTCTTCGTCAAAGGTTGGCAGATTGAAGGAGTCAAATAGCCCATCATAATCGAACATCCACGGATCACCCGGAGCCCTAACAGGACTCGTGTACCTTTGAACCCTAACTTCGCTCCATAGCTCAATCTTCTTGGTAGCTAGATTCCAAACACGAAAATTCGGAGTAGCATATCCAAGGAAGAAACCCTCGATAGCTCTTGCACCAAACTTTCCATCCGGCTCAATCATAGTACAAGGAGCACCAAACGGTTCAAGGTAAGAAAGATCCGGTTTCCTTTTCTGAAGGAGTTCGAAACAAGTCTTGCCATGTCTCTTTACTGTAAGAACTCTGTTCAACGTGTAGCAAGCAGCCGATACAGCCTCTCCCCAGAATTGAATAGGGAGTTCCGACTCTACTAACATTGTTCTTGCCGTTTCTATAATAGTCCGATTCTTCCTCTCAGCGACACCATTTTGTTGTGGAGTATAACGAGAACTGTACTCATGAAGAATGCCTTTAGAAGTACAAAACTCATCCATAACTTGATTCTTGAATTCAGTTCCATTGTCGCTTCGGATCCTTTTCACTTTCAACGTATAGAGATTTTCCAACATTGTAAGAAGATCCTTGAGGATGCCAGGAGTTTCACTCTTGTGTGCCATAAAAGATACCCAAGAAAATCTAGAGTAGTCATCAGTAACTACTAAACAATAAGCATCACCAAACGTTGTCTTGTGCTTCATAGGTCCAAAAAGGTCCATATGAAGACGTTCGAGAGGCATGCTGACAGTGTTGATTTTCTTCAAAGGGTGAGACTTCTTCGTTTGCTTCCCCTTTTGGCACGAGACACAGATATCTTGTAGATGAAAACTTCTTACAGGCACACCATTCACAAGATTATTCTTCACCAAATGGTTCATCTTTCTCAAGTGAATGTGTCCCATTCTTCTGTGCCAAGATATAGACTCCTTTTCTGTGGCTTTTGAGACAAAGCAAGTGACTTGTGCAGATGTAGTAATCGCCTGGCTCATGTCGAGAATATAGAGATCATTAACTCTCGGAGCTGATAAGAGAATCCATTCTTGTGGAATTTTGAATCCAGGTTTCAGCACATAGCAGCCAGCATCATCAAAAATCACTGAGAACTTTTTATCGCAGATTTGCGACACACTCAGAAGATTGTGATCAATTTGCTTCACATAATTGATCTTATCAAAGCACACGATACCATTGGAGATACTTCCTTCTCCAGTGATGTACCCACCTTTATCACCCGCAAAGGCAACATACCCTCCTCTAATATTTCTCACGTCGTATAGGAGCCGTAAGTCGCCAGTCATGTGCCTGGATGCTCCACTATCAACAATCCAATGACTATTAATAGTTCCTCCTAGAACATCCTGCACATGTCAAGTAAAACATCAGTTGAGAATGGGGACCCAAGCCTTAGTGGTCTTGGGTCGTCCCTTGGCATCACGATACGTAAGCTCTATCTCTTGATGGTTTTCAAGAACAACTGCTCCCCCTGAATTGTCACCCGACTTAGGTAACCAAGTTTGTCTGTGCCTACCAGTTTTTGAAGATTCTGGTTTTACAGGTTGTGACACACTTGGTTCCTTTTGTACTGTTTTAACTTCAGATTTTAAAGCTTTTTCAACAGTTTTTATGTTCTTACGTCGTTGTTTAGTTTCTTGTTCTTTTACAGTTCGTTTATCTTGTTTAGGTGAAACTGACCGACGTTGAGGGTGAACTGTTTCAGGTGGAGTTTTCTCAACAAATTTCTTCTTTGGAGCATTTGGGCAATTTCTGATAATGTGCCCAATTTCTCCACATTTGAAACAAGTTCTCCTTTCAACAGACTTAGGAGAACTTGATCGACTACCAGATGTTGAGCTTGTAGAACCTGAGGTACTTGCTCTTTCATCACACCCGTTTGTGTGTTGGGTGTAATTGTTATCACTGTTACGTTTTAAAATCTTGACTTGTTGTACAAAATCAGTGTTTGATTTGTTTTCAAAAGTCTCAATTTTATCTGTACCTTTTGATGCTACAAACCTAACATCTTTTCCTTTCTTCATGTAACGAGCTCCTTTTGATTCAACTTTAGCCTTTGGCTTTGGAGCTCGTTGTGGTTGTTTACCCTTAGAAGCAGTAGGTTGTCGAGTGGTTGGAGATTTTTGATTACCAAATTGTTTCCTAATCTCAGCCTTAGGAATTGGATCACATTGTGTTACCACAATTCCTGGAAGTGTTTTTCCCAAAAATTTGTTTGTATTGTCTTCAAAGACTTTGTCAATCAAAGATTTATTTACATTTTTAATTGGAAAAACATGATCTGAGTAGATTTTATTATCTCCAACCAAAGTGTACAACACATTACTACTTTTAACAGTAGACACACCTGTCTTATCAACCTTGACAGGATCAATCACTTGCTTCTCAACAGATGGAACCTCAGGAGTATCAGGATCACAAAGGATGTGATTCTCTCGTGGAATATCTACTCCTTTCATCTTGCTAAGTGATTTATCCTGATCACTTACAGCCACATCTGATTCATCATCCGATGTCTCATAGTCCTCAATAATTGGAGGACTTTGCTTCATGGATGGTGAAGTTTCTTGTTCCTTAGAGGCTGTGTTTGAAGAATTGTCCGGTTTGAACCCAAGGCCAGTAGTAAACTCCTCAACATCAAGAGGCACACTGGGTTCATACCGAGGCATTTCTTCCTCATCAGGCATCTTGGTATAGTTGTTCATCAAGGGGGGCGGACATTTGTTATACCCTATGCCTTTCTGGTTTCCTTTTAGTTGTTGAACATCGATGATGTGATCAAGCACAAATCGGGAGTTAGAATAACTATCCAATTTCTGTTTGATCGCATCATGTTCGCATTGGGCAATGGCTAATTGCTTTTTAGTTTCTTCCACAGTGTTAATATATTCATTTATACTCACTTGCTTGTGGTAAACTACTTTGTTAACCTCGGACACATTTTTCTTTAAAGTTTCTATTACAGATTTAAATTCTTTTTCATTCCGGGTTAAAGCCATGTTTGCCTCTTTGCATTTCGATAGTTCAATAACCAAATTCTGGTTATGACTATGAAGCTTTTCTGATTCAAGCTTCATCTCTGCACATGATTTACAAATAATAGGAGCAGGAGGTTCAGAAGTTACCTGACTAGTAGAGGCTGAGCCGTTTGCCATAAAGGCAGATTGAAAAGAAAACGCTCCATCTTCAGAAAATAGCTTTTCCATTTCCGTTGATGTAGCAGCAGCTTTCCTAATCAGAATTGATTTCTGACATTTAAGCTCATCAGCTTCATTCAGAAGATCCTGAATATCTTCACTTTCTTCCTCCTCATCAGGCTCTGAGTGATTATCCCCAGAAACAGAGCCTTCTTCATCCGAACTGCCAGAATAACCAGAACTGTCATCGCTTCCAGAAGATTCTTCTTTTTGAACCTGCTCGATGACCTTAGCATACAGTGCAGTTCCACTTCCCTGATCACCTTCACCAAACTGCACTGACCAGTCACATCCTTCATCAGCTTGAACAGCCAAAGCCCGATTGTGATTGGTAGTTCCAGGCTGTCCCTGATTGTTGTTCACTGCCACCATCCTCCGTTCACGGTTTTCTTGTTGGGCATTCACATTCGTCTGGTTTCTGAAAGGGTTGTGATTGCCGTGTTTTGTTGGTCGAGTGCACTCACGTTTAAAGTGCCCTTTCTCGCCACAATTAAAGCACGTGACGGCATTAATATCAAACCCATACTTCGTGTTTTTCTTTCCTTCCAACGAAGTTCTTCCAGTTCGTGCCATGAAATCTTTTGCCCTTCTAACCGCACTAGCAAAAGCCCATTTAATATCCATCAACTCCATTTCTTCCTTGTCGATCTGATCATAATCTTCATTGGTCATGTTGATGTTTCCAAGCTGACCTGCTACCAAACCACAGTATGCACTGACCATGGTGTTGATAATCTCCATATGTTCCTTAGCGACTTCAATGCTAAGGTGTGAAAGATTTGAGTTGTCGACTCGGATTGTGTGATGACTTTGGGGTTGAGGTTGAGGATTGCTTGTATAGTGAGCTTGCTGTTGTTGTTGTTGAGGTTGTGGTTGTGGCTGTGTTGGAACAGGAATATAGGACCTCGGATCGAATTGAGGTTGTGGTGGAACAGCTGTTGACTGAGGAAACGGAAAGGAACTTGAACTTGTATTTGACACAAATGCAGTCTGCAGCTTAGGTTGCTGTTGCTGAGCTGCAGCGGATCTTGCCAAAACATCGAATCCTGGAAGATACATTTCCGTATTCTGAGGAGCTGGAGCACGCCTTGCTTTCCTAATTTCTTCATCATTTTTATGTTCCAGCTTTTGAATGAACTCATAGATGTTGACTTGATCTAGAGTTCCAGTATGTTTCAACAGTTCAATGAAAGAACTCCACTTTGGAGGTAAGGCGTCAGCAAATCTACTCACCATTTCTTGTTGAGTAGCGACAACTCCATAAGCACACATCTCACTAATCAAATGATAGAAACGTGTGATCATATCATTCAGAGTCTCGTTTTCCAAAAACTGAAAGGATTCAAACTCTTTCTTCAACAAATCATGCCGAGATTTTCGAGCAGCTGCATTGCCTTCTCCTCTAGCAACTAAGGCATCCCATAATGCTTTCGTGGTCTTGCAATATGAGAACTGATGGTAGATGTCTTTGTTGAGTGCTTGAGTAAGTGTGGCAAAGGCCTTTTTCTCCAATTCATAAGCCTTCTTGTCATTTTCAAGCATATTTGCATAACCCTCTGAAGTTGACGCAGCAGTTTCAAGATTAGTATTGAACGCATTGATGAAACACGTCCAAAGATCAGTGCTTTGCCCTTGAACATATGTGTGAAAACGGTTTTTCCATGATGGAAAATCGTTCATATGGTTCAACTTAGGTGGACGATTGTTGCTGCCAGTTTCACTTTCACTAATCAGAAGGTTCTGAAGACTTTGACTTTGATTGGATACCAAAGCCCATTGACTTGGACTAATAATGGCTGTGGAACCATACTCTTTGCCCAATCTGCAGCAGTGACTAACTCTTGATTGTTTCGTGAGTCCAAACTCCAATCCCATGGACTTGTACAGCTCATTTTGATCAAATAAAAATACCAAACCTACACACCACAAACTGTTAAGTGTAAAACAGATAAGGATTGAAAGATGCAACCTGTTCGAAAGATCAATACTTGTTCGAATGATCAACAGGGTTCGAAAGATCCTTGTTGAGTTTCGAACAAAGACTTCGAAGGATGACTTCGAAAGATTGACTTATACGAAGGATCCTTATCTTTCGAAAGATGATTTCGAGAGATTCTCCTTATGTTTCGAACACAGGTCTCGAAAGATGACACAATGAAAGATCCTTATCTTTCGAGATGAATCCTTATCTTTCGGACTACTACCTTTCGAAAATATTCCAGAAACGAAGGATGATCCTTAGACTTCGAAAGAATACTCGAAAGATGCTAATCTTTCGAGCTGTCCCTAATCGAAGGATGAACTTTCGATATCGAAGGATATCTTTCGGAAGATCCTGACACAACTGACACAAGGTTGACGGGTAGGTGGAAAAGGTGATGGGTTGGTGCACAACTTTCGGCAGAAGGTATGTGCAGATCTGACTTTTCACCAACTTTTTGGATTTTCAAAAAGTTTACCAAAAATGGACACAACCCTATCCAGAACAGTCACCGGAGATACCACCGGAAAAATGGCCGGAAAATCAAAGTCTCTTAAAAACAAGTTTTCAAGTTACCCAACCCAACCTTGAACACTCCCGAAGGTTTAGAAGCCGTTTTTCAGTTTAGAAAAGCAAGAAAAACCACCAAAACGGGTGCTAAACCTAGTGTCCAAACACACCAAGAACTCGAACAACCCGGTTTTAAACAAGGTAAAGAGCGAGGCTCTGATACCACTTGTAGGTCCCTTTTCGCGGAGGATTACGAACCTAAACCTTGTTATACTAACCCACTAGCAAGTGCGGAATCCAAGCTAGTAGGCAAACCGAGATGAAGCAAGTAGAGAAACACAAACACACAAGATTCACCGATTAACACCACTGTATTAATACGTATGAAGGTTCCGGTTACAAGCACAATGTTTACAATCAGTTTGCAAACTCTCAAAGTGTGTGTGTGTGAGTTTCGGACAGAAGCTCTCAACTCTCTAACTTTCTGTCTGTGTGCATCTATCTTTCACACTACACTGCATGGGTATATATATACCCAGTACAGGTTGTCTATCTCGAAGGATCCGATAGATGGTCCGAAGGATCATCTATCGAGGACAAGTCATTCGAAGGATGAGCAGGGACCTCGAAGGATGATCCTTCGAGGTCTAACAGTCGAACCATATCTAACGACCATCTCGAAGGATCAACAGTATCCTTCGAGTCTATCCTTCGAGCCTATCCTTCGAGACAGACTAACATATTACAGCTTATTGGCCAAGTCAAACTAGGAGGATAGTTGACTTGGTCAACTTACAGACTAACTTAGGACATCGTTTACATACAGACCGAATACAGACAAAGTACAGACACAAGTGCACCAACAAAGGTCAAACTATTATGCATTCATTTGCACTACTATCTAAAACAAGTTGGCTTTGGAGGCCAAAGCCCGCCTCCAACGATGTCTACCGGAGAGAAGGTAACGGAGGTGAAGTCGAAGGGAGATATTCTGAAGTTTTTTGACTCTGATATCCCTAAAGGATGCAGACCTTGGGATTTGGCGACAACTTTAAGGAGCTATGGGGAAATTGTAGGGGTGTACATTGCTCGGAAAAGGAGTAAGGAAGGGCTGATTTTTGGGTTTGTTAGCTTTAGATGTGCAAGGAACAAAGAGGAACTAATCAGTAGCCCAAAGAACATCAGTTTGGGTAGCAGTAAACTAAAGATCAACGTGGCCCGGTTTGCTCTAGAGAATGGTAACTTAGACCCACCAAGACCGCCGGCGGAGAACAACCGGAAGTATGTGGGAGCAACGTCTAATATCCGGTCCAAAGTTAATATTCCGGGTGATGGCGGTTTTGAGGGAAAGAGGGGCAGGTCGTATGCGGATATACTTGCCAATAGAGGTGGTGGGTTGTAATCTGATTTCGTCATCGAGATTGAGCTAAATGTTTGTGCGATGTTAGGTGTGCATGGGAAAGTGATCGTGGGGGAGGATGGTGGATTTTAAGACTCTTAGATCTCTCAATATGATTCTCTGGGGCTCAGGATATGTAGCGCTCCACATTTTCTGTACTTTCCATATTTAGAAAGTTGTGTTAGCATTTTTATTTGTAAAAACTTCTTTTCTTACTTCATTTCAATCCTTGTAATCTCGAGACTTTGATCATAATGGAAATCATATTTTTATATCAACCTTGTTTAATCATACATGCATAATATGTAATCAGTCGCGAAATACACGTTTTAATTTAAAACCGAGACATACATCGAGATTATATTTTCTCAGACTCACATACATACATGTATCATACTTATAATATACATGCATACACCTTTATAGCATGAAATATTAACAATACAAGTGCAAGAACTAAAAAAGAAATTTTCATCTCCCTAACCACTTTCTTTAATGTTCTAACCTCCAACCAACTCATTTAATGCCCCTCCTAACTCCCAACCATCTTCATTTAAACCCCAACCACTTAACCCTCTTATAAATACCAACCCTAACACCTCCCAAACACTTGCACCACCTCCAAATTATTTCTAAACTCTCTCAAATCTCCAAGATTTTCAACTTTGGGCAAAAAGTTCAAGAACCAAAATTGGTAACTTCGGTGTTCCAACAACTCAAGACTCGTCAAACTCACTAAGTGGAAATTTCTTCGCAAACCGTGAGTATACATGACCCTTTTTACTTTTTACACTTTTGGGTGCACTATGTTTATACTATTTAACATACGCAATCACTTATACTTTATGCTTAAATCACAAACAAACAATCCAACATACATGCTTAATACGTTATGCTTGAGTTCGTATACATTGGAACATTCTTATGTAATAAACTTGTCATTAACTTCGTACGCGCCTCCCCTTAACATGCGCTATAGGAGTAACGCACCGCCGGTAGTCTTGTGGTCATGTTAAGCCTCTTTAGTACTTTCGGTAATCAGAGGATTAACTTTTCTAATCGCATGCCAGTTATATGTTAATTCTTGACAACAATTTTGTCATGTGTATTGTTCAAACTTTTATATACATATGTTAATATTCAAACTTGTATGTTCGCCAATACTTTTGTATTGAACTATACTTTAATTTAGAGTCAGTTCTAGAGGCCGTGGGAGCAGCAATTGACGAAGAAGGTAGCAATGGGGTGCAACAATGAATACGCTTTTTGTTAATATTAGGGGTTATGGGGTGGAGGAGAAGAAGGCTATTTGGATTAGAGGGTTAGTATCCTTGAACAAGGTCTCCTTCGTTTCTTTTCAAGAGACCAATAGGGCCGACATTTCAGATTTGGATGTGGAGAGGTTTTTGGGGAAAGGTAGGTGGGAGAAAGCTTTTGTTGACCCATATGATCGATCGGGGGGGGGTATCCTTTGTGTTTGGGATCCTGGGATGTTCTCTCTAAATTCTAGTACAAAAGATCAGAATTTTCATCTGCTTAGTGGGGTGATTAAGGGTTGTGATGAGATAATTAATGTCCTGAGTGTGTATGCGCCTCAAAAGGTTGTGGATAAGCGTGCTTTATGGGCTCGAATTTTGTCTTCTATGCATAGTTTGGACGGTTTTTGGGTTGTTCTCGGTGATTTCAATGTCGTTCGGTGTGCCGAGGAGCGAAAAAATTCCAAGATGAAGCCAAGATGTGCGAGGGATTTTAATGATTTCATTCACGAGTCTGGCCTGTGTGAGTATCCTTTAAAAGGTAGTCGATATACATTTATGGTTGATTCGGTAAAATGTAAGAAATTGAGCAAGATTGATAGGATCTTCGTTTCTCACGAGTTCTAAAATAAGTGGTCAGACGTGTCACTACGCGTGCTTCCTCGCATATTTTTTTATCACAATCCGCTTCTCCTCTCGGTGGTGGACCTGACCTACGGTACAAAGTCGTTTCGTTTTTTCAACACTTGGCTTTAAAGGCCGGATTTCGAGACGGTGGTGGCTCAAGCATTAGAGTCAGCGGTGTTCGAGGGTCCTCCAGACCAGGTTCTCATGTCAAAATTCAAATTTCTAAAGGTAGCGGATTATAGAATGGAGAAATAAAATCATAATTAAAGAAAGGGAGGAGGAAGAAAAGCTGAGGAGTGATCTCGAAAAGCTGGATTTAGTCTTAGAGGATAGAGACCTAGACGAAGAGAAGGAATGGATTCGTATGCAATGTAAGAAAGATCTAGAGGTGCTAGAACAGAATAAGGGTAAAGATTGAAGGCAGGGATTGAGAGTGAAATAGGCTTCGGATGGCAATGATAACACGATTTTCTTCCACAGGGTTGTGAACAAAAGGAGAATTTCTAATGCTATACCAAGCATCTCTGTGAATGGCCAGTGGGTGTCAAAGCCTAGAAGGGTTAAAAAAGTTATTCACTATTTTTTAAAGAGCGGTTTTCAAAAAGTTTAGATAATCGGCCGGCTCTGGAGTGTTGCTTTGACAATAAAGTCTCAACGGAAGAGGCCGAATGGCTGATTCGACCATTTTTGGTGGAGGAAATTAAGGCGGGCATCTTTGAGTGCGATAGTGATCGGGCTCCAGGCCTGGACGGGTTCAACTTGAGATTCATTAAAAAATTCTGGGGGCTATTCGAAGACAACTTCGTTAATATTTTTAGCTTCTTTTCCACCCATGGATGTATTAAAACAGGGGCTGCAATTCTTCGTTTATTACGTTAATCCAAAAGGTCAAGGACCCGGTTAATTTGACTGAATACAGGCCTATAAGCTTAGTGGGAGTTATTAATAAGGCGATTTCCAAGGTTCTCTCCACCCGTCTCAAGAAAGTGATCGGTCCTCTGATTTCCGTTAACCAGTCAGCCTTCCTGAAAGATAGATTGATTCTTGACGGGCCTCTAATAATCAATGAGATCTTGGCTTGGTATAAAAAGACACATGGTCAGGCTTTCTTGTTGAAGATTGACTTTGAGAAAGCCTATGACAATGTGAACTAGGATTTCGTTAAAGCGGTAATGGAGCAAATGGGGTTTCCGAATAAATGGTGTGACTAGATTACTGGGATTCTTTTGTCGGCCAAATCGTCAGTGTTGGTGAAAGGTTCGCCAACATTTGAATTCCAGTGTCGGAAAGGGATGCGCCAAGGTGACCTGATATCGCCATTTTTATTTATTCTTGTTATGGAAGCGTTCACCGGTATGATAAAGAAAGCAAGTAGGATGGGTGCGTTTAGAGTTATTGCTCATCCAAATGATGGGTCGACAATAACCCATCTTCTGTATGCAGATGCCTGTATGGTTATGGGAGAATGGTTGAAGACGGACATTAAAAATATGGCGAAGTGCGAAGTTGCTGAGGTGCTTTTATTTATGCTCTGGTCTTAGAATTAATTTGTGTAAGTCTAATCTTATTGGCATTGGGGTGGAGATGAGAGAGCTAGATATCATGGTGACGGCTATCAGGTGCCGATTCGGGTCGGTCCCGTTTGTGCATCTGGGTATCTTGGTGGGGGCCAACATGAATAGGGTATAGAATTGGCAGTTTATCTTCGATATTTTTGAGTCTAGACTTGCTCGTTCGAAAGCCCACACTTTGTCTATTGGAGGCCGGGTGAATTTAAATAAATCTGTTTTGGAAATCATTCCGAACTATTTTCTCTCGCTTTATAAGGCTTCGAGCCAAATAATTAAGGGCCTTGAGGCCATTATGATAAAATTCCTTTGGGGTGGGGTCGGTAATATTAGGAAAATGCATTGGATTTCATGGGATCGGGTAGCTCTGCCAGTCGAGATGGGTGGTCTTGGCCTTGCTAGACTGGATAAAGCTAATTCTGCCCCTCTCTCGAAATGGTTGTGGAGGTATAAATCAGAAAACACAAGCCTGTGGAAACTTGTTATTGATGCACTGCATAATACAAAGGTCTGCTGGGAACAAGTGCCTATAAATAAATCCATTAACTGGACTTGGAAAAAAATTATGAAGGAGGTGGAAAAAATGGAAATGGAGGGGATCAAATTTCATCAGTTGGTTAGAGGCGTTGTGGGGGACGGTATCGACATCCGATTATGGCTTGATCCGTGGATTCATGAAGTTCCTCTTAAAAATTAATTCCCTAATCTGTTTAGATTGGAGAAGAAGAAAAAGTGCAAGGTGGCCGATAGATTTAATACAGAGCTAAATAACTTTATGGGTTGCTGGAACTGATCTCGGGTGCCATCGTCGAATGAACAAGTCATGGAGTGGAACAGCTTGATTGAGTTATTGGATGAGGTTGCTCTTTCCGATAATAAAGATAGATAGGAGTGGAAGGGGGGACCGGATAAAGAATTCTCGATCAAAGTTATTAAGAAGTTTTTGGTTAGCGATTTGGATTGAAGTAATGTTTTTGTGTTTAGTTGATGCAAATGGGTCCCGAAGAAATGTAATATTCTGGTTTGGAGGTCGGTGATGGGGCGTATTCCGACTTTGGACGTATTGGCTAGGAGGAGCAGCTACACAGGGAATGGGACATGTGTTCTTTGCAACTCAGAACCCCAATCGGCAGAGCACCTGTTCTCCTCCTGTTTTGTAGCGACAGTGGTTTAGGATCGGATCAGTAGATGGTGTAAGATGGATCCAATTTTCGCTTTTTTGGTGAAGGCTCTCATTCAGATCGATGATAATGTTAGCTTTGGTAAGAAAAAAAGGGACGTGGTTATGGGCATTATGATGGTGGGAATATGGTGTCTGTGAAGTGCTCGGAATAATAGGAGGTTCTCTAATGGCATTGTAGTGATCGACAAGATTCTTCAAGACATTAAAATTTTAGGCTTCTTTTGGCATAAAAATAGATCCAAGGATAGAGCGATTAGTTGGGGTAGATGGTGTAATTTTGATTTCTTGTAATGGTTTTTTGTCTTGTGTAATGCTGGCGCTTGTGTTATATGGGTGGCTCGTTTGTGAATAATATTTGCCTTTAAAAAAGAGGTTACACTATTTCCTTAGGGTGAGACTCCTTAGCGTGAGATGGAGAGAAACGAGGAAAAGTGAATGATGTGACGCCTAGATGGTGGAGCTAGCCTTAAAATTTAGGGGTATTCTAATAATTTTTTGGGATTAGGGGTATTCTGTGTATAAAAGACAAACATTTTACACTATATACATAGAGTTGAAGAGTATTTTTACACAATGAAGAGTACCCCACCTTGTATATTGCCTCCGCTCCTACCTAGGTAGAGTTAAAAAAAAATTAAAATATACCCTAAAACCTTATATAACAACACCAAGTGAGCAGAACATTGAAAGTTTCCTAAAGATAGAGGGATAATTCAATATCACAATAAAAGAATTAGTTCTAATACCACCTATTCCAACATCATTATGTGATATTAACAAATATTATCATAAGATGGAGATTGACATAGGTAGAGATCAAAATTAAATAATGTTAAAATCATATAGGTCAATGTGGGGCTAGCTTACTTGGTAAAGGCTCTTGTCTTTTAGTAGGAGATTATAGGTTCAATTCGAAACAGGGATAAGTTTATGATTTATTTAGGGAGGTAAAATGACAATAATGCCCTCGTAAGCAAGGCACATGACCAGATTTAACCAAAAAATCTAACTGGGTTTGGCCTAAAGAATATGACATGCAAGATTTTGGAACATTAAGGACAAAACTTGTCAACTTTTGCGCTAAAAGGCAACGCCTGCAATTTAGTGTTAACATAAAAGACAAAACTTGTAATTTACTCTTGTATTTATTACCTCAAATGAACACAAAGATTAACCACTGTTATATAAGGCAAGGGGCACCCAAGAGTAACCTTTGCCCTAACCAATCAAATCTGTCCATATATCTTAAAAACTATCCTTAAGACACAAAATACTAGCGACGCCCTACCCATATCATAATTTTTTTTTAGTTTTAATAAATTCAACAATCATATTTAACTAGAATTGGAATTTCAATAAATAACAATTTAAATTAAACAAACTAATAAAATTAAAAAATCACAATGAAAATAAAAATAGTAAAACAATAAAAATATAAAACAAACTACTTCTCGTCTTCCTGCTCGAGGTACGGTAGATCTTGAGCTGCAAGATGGACCACAAGATCATTTTTAAATCGAAAATGCATATCTCGGTCCATCAACTCACGAAAAACAATATCGTCAAAAACGGATTCGACGATTGGTTCCAGATGTGGACTGGTTAGAATGCATGCTCGTCATCCTTTAAGATTGTGTGGTGTGATGCACGTATAAACCATGATGATAATTTTATCCACAGTCATAGCACGCATGGGTCTCCTAAGTATGACTCATTTTACTTTTAGTGCACTAAAAACACGCTCCACATCTTTTATTGCCCCTTCTTATAATTTCTTGAACCTTTTTTCATTTGGATTGGCGCGATATGAAAACGTTTTCACAAACGTTGATCAAGTAGGGTAGATCCCGTTGGCTAGATAGTATCCACGTTTGTATGTATGCCCATTCACTTAAATGGACACTTAGGTGTGGTTCCATTCCGTTTAGCGAGATATATTGGAGATAAATGAAGCACACTGATGTCTTTTAGTGAACCGGGCGGACCATAATACGCATGCCAAAACGATAAATCTTGTGACATAACCACTTCGACCATGACCGTTGGGGATTTGTGATCCCCTTTCATACATTTTCATATATTGGCCTCGTAAGTCATTGGGACACATTCTCCAAAGAAAATGCGTACAATTGATGCTACCTAACAACCCCGAATGTGATGTTTTCTTTGTGATTTTTGTACAAATTTGCTACGTTGTTGATTGTCGGCCTACACAAGAACTCATTACCATACAATTGATTCATTGCATTACAAAATTTGTAGGGATTCCCGCGAAATCCTTTCAACATTTGTAAGTACTCATCGTTCTTGTTGAGATTATTACCGCTCGCGAGTTATTTAACGGCGTATGTAACTTTTTGTATTGTCATAAAACTATTTTTCAACCTCTTGTCATATCCTTCTTGAAACCAAGGATATTGTGCTGCCACATCACCAACAATTTTTAAGAACAACAGTTTCGACATACGAAACCGGTAGCGGAGTGTTTCATGATCATACTTTGGTTCCTCAACAAAATAATCATTCATAAGATTTTCATTACCTTGTACTCAATCACGTTTGACGATTATTTTAAGAATGCCTGACGACATTGCCGTGTCTTTCGTTTCGGCTTTCTCAGGCATCTCTTTAGAAAAAAAAATTAAGTTATTATCGGTTGACAAGAATCGTCTTCGAAATCGTCGGGGAGGTAAAAAAAAATACTCAAGTCATCCTAGGAGAAATTAGCAATTGTTGAGAAACGAGATTGACTTGTGTGAAAAATAGTATTAATATTTAAGAATGGTATACAATTTGAGTGAAATGAAAAACGGGACGTGATGATTTATAAGGTATAAATAAATAAATAATTTTTTTATTAAATCCAAAAGGTCATATAACCGTTGCACGGTCAACAAAATCGAACAACATTGTATCACGGGTTGATCTACCCGTTCAAACAACCCATCAACCATACCTGTAACGAGCCCGGGGAGGGTACCCGCATGGGTGTCGTGTCCCCCTAAGCCCCTTGCTGACCTATATTAATTATCTAAAACTAATATATAGGTAGTGACGAACCCATATTTTTTTTCTACGGGGGCACAAACTGATTGGGTTAAAAGAAGGTGGATCAAAACAAGTTCGGTTAAAATAAAACGGGTGAATCCAATGTTTTCATAATCGGAGGGTGGGCCGGTGTATATAGGTACACTTTATTATTTGAAACAAAAAATTGTTTACACTCTAAGATAGGTACACTTTACTACTCTTGTAACTTTGCAAAAAAAAAAAAAAGAATAATAATTCAAAAATTTTATACCGTATAAAATCACGTCGCCTTGCAAAAAAATATAAAATCACATAAAATTTTATTGCAAGAAGTTGGTGGGGGGAATGTTCGTTTTTGGAGCACCGATTCACATGTGAAGTGTAGACAATCCGTACGTAGATGCGGTATTATTAATGCGTCGTGACTTGATGTTTAATTAACACCTTCTGATTTATAAAGCATCATTTGGAAGTGATCGAACGGATTAAATAAATTCAGACAAGTATTATAAAAAGTCATAAAAAATATAAAGTGGTTACACTTCATAGTTCCTATTCATTATATTCCTTTTCATAATGGCCGGTGCTCAATTTCGTTATCAACTTTCCGGCCTATTAAGTTAGAACTAAACGATTTAATTAGAACATATTGAACGTGGGTATGGAGCAAATTCTATCTTGTACTGCAAGATTGAAATCAAATTCCCTAATGACCCGTGAGTAACGTGTAAGAATAAGAATCAAATTATTAATTAATATGTTTCGGATTCATTTGTGCATTAACTAACCACCTTTTTTACTTGGGTGATCATACAAGATAACTTAGAATCTTCGTTTGCCGTTGATGCTTCGATCGGGGTCGTTTCTACGATTTTGGAGGCCCTAAGCAACATACAAAATGAGGGCCTTTAAATTTGTATAATTTCACAAAAAAAGAACATGCATCTAAGAATATAAACTAAAATCATCGTAAGTCGTAACGGTCAACGATTCGTTGGCAGCAGACAAATAGGAAATAAGAACGATCTCTAATTGAGGAATTTTATAACGAATAACTAATATGTCAATGTATGCAATTATGCATATTAGCTTAGCTGGAGTTTTTAATAAAAAGTGAGTCTTTTTTTAAATAGAAAACTGGTTTTATTTTGTAATTAATTTTTTAATTTGGGTTATAACACACGTATTATATATATGATAACTTACTAAAAAACAGAGGCTCTTATTCTTTGGTGGCCCTAGGTCCGTGCCTAGGGTGGAAAGACTAACAGGCCGGCCCTGACTTTGATTTAGTGGTAGAGGAAAAATTCTCTCAGTGTTTAGACAGGTGGAGGTTATAAGTTCAATACCCTAGAAGTAACTTTGAGTCGTCTAAAAAAAACTTAGAATCTTCTTTTGCTAATGTAATTGAGTATAAATAAAAAAAGTTTGCTAATTTTTGGACAAATTAACTTTTCGATATTTTTAAATTGCAGGATTTAAACACTTCAACTCTTAGAGTACTACTAAACCAGTAAACCAGTATATGTTGCTTGGGGGCTAGATAAACTTAGAATTTGTTTTACAATAATTTAATAAAACTATGTTGCTATACGGCTTAATAAATTATATATGACTTATGATCACACATTTTAATTCTTTCAACGAAAACACTATCTTGATAATTCGAAAAAGGTTTAACGAAGGTTTATTGTCATGCCCAACTTAATAATCTGGATTAGAGGTATCATCCAGGCTTTAATATTTGCACTTATGTAGTTAAACGAGTTCCTTTTATTACGTATGGCAACCTAATAAAACCGTGATTTTAATCTTCTAGAGATTCATGAAACATGCAATATATATAGGGGTTGGTTAACGTACAATATTCCATAACGTATGATGTGTACGAGATGAAATTACGCACGTCATAAAACTAAAAAACCCTAATCACGCATGTTGAAAACTATAATCACGTATGTTGAAACCCATAATCATGCATGAACATAATCACACATGTACAAAATCAGAAATCACGCATGGGGTAAAAAACCTAATCACGCATGTTATCTTTTCACAGCGTACGCAGCATACAATAAGCAAAACTGTACAATACACTTTCACTATATATATATATATATACAGGATTAGGTTCAAGAGTGAACACTAGTGTAGCTTGCGAAGTGAGTGAACTAATCCTGGCCATACACGTGTGTAGATCAATGGCTAGGATTTGATGTTGAAATACACTAGTGTATTTTACGATTTAATGATGAGATCCTCGCCATACCTGTGTGTAGATCAATAGCCAGGATTTGTTCACTCAGTTCGCAAATATACTAGTGTTCACTCTAGAACCCCACCCTATATATATATATATATATATATATATATATATATATATATATATATATATATATATATATATATATATACTACTTTATAATACATATAGGAAGGACTTCTTAAAGTCCATAAAAATTCCCTTCAAACACCTCTAAAGCATGGTTTACAACCCTCTAAAGCACAAAATAATTTACACTTCCAATTATGCCCCTCCAAAACTTTTAGCATTTACCCGGATCCATCATCACCGTCCATTTCCTTTCACTTATTCACACGGATCGTGATCTGACGGGTGATATTGTTTTCACACGGATCCACCTTTCCCCTTCCTTCTCTCTCTTCTCTCTCATCTGTCTCACAACTCACATCTCACCAGATCTCATCCGCCCCCAACTCCATGCTTTCTCTCTCCCAGGCGATTTCCAGATCTAGGGTTTCAATAACCCTGAATCGTTCATTTTCTCTCAATCCGACAGAAGATCCAGTGGGGTTGACCTCAGGTAAGTTGGCTTTCTTGTAAACCTAAGTATTGTGCTATCCTTTGCTGAGGGAGTATATGTGATTTAAACACCATGTTCTGTGATGGTATATGTGGTTTAAACACCATGTTCTGGATGTTATCGTGGGGTTCTTTTTGCTAGATTTTCTGACATATGAAGTGGGTGTCACTGTTGTTGGATTTTTTTTTATTCTTCAATTAATTTTAGAAAGATTCATTTCAGTTGTTGATGTTGCAGCTAAATGAAGTATATGACTGTAGCAAGCCCCATTTAAACTTTTGCTTCAGATTGTGACTTTGGGTTCAAAGTTGATTTTGTTGGTTGCCCCTTTTCTTTATGCTTAGGCAAGTTCTTTATCCTCTCTTCTATATGAGTTTTTAAATAATAATGGAGTGTTCGGATGTGCGTCTGTTCATGGTGTTACTTATTTTATTTCTTATGCCAAATTGATATAATGATTGACATGTATGTGTGTTGAATGGTTAATTTAATAGGAATCTTGAACCCTAACAACGAGTATGCATCCCTGAATCCCAAAGAAGGTAGCTTTCACGGATGGAAATTGTATGGTTTTGTGAAGCTCAGATTTTTGCAGATTCAACAGTTAAGTCACAGGTCAACTGAGGCGTTTTCCACTTTAGCCAAAGTAAACAAGTCTATACCTTAAGATGAAGCTATTTGGGCCATTAAAGTAACAACTAATCAGTCTTTGTTTATTTGTGATATTAAACAGGCCTGAGTTTGTTTAAAAACTGTTTCCATATACTGTTTGTTCAAATGTGCTTTTTCATTGGTGTTTACCTAAAACAGATAAACATGATGTTTCAAACTAGATGGTGAGATCTTTGTCATGATCCCCATGATTCAATGAGTGTTAGAAGCAAAAATGATGGGGAAAGTAGTTTTACAGTAGAGCGATCTTTAAATACCAACACTCCATGTGCTGAGTTTTCTGATGCTTGGGAAGGGAATAATGTTTCTTTCTAATTATGTTTAAATATAGTTAAAGGTGAAAATGGGTAGGTTGGGTAATGTCTCTTATATATATATTTTTTAAATTTTTTAATCTTTATTTTATTTAGAACCAAAACGGTCTTGATGCTAATAGTTTTATGTGGGTTTATAAGAGCCATTGCTGCTTTATCTTTAACAACAGTTGCCTGGTTGTGTCAAAATGGCTTTGGGTTGAAACACGCCTTTTTATAGTACGGGTGGGTTGTGTTGGGTTGGGTTGACCCACAAACTCTTTTCTGTCCATGCTTCACTTTTTGATAAATCATGTTTATTATGATTGCCAAAATGTATATGAAATTGCGAATCTTATACTCTTGGAGATTGTATGCCTTAAATTGTTATTTATGATTGCCAAAATGTAAATGAATCTTAAGTTGTTGCATGTTGGAGATGTATGCCTTACGTTGTTATTATTCTTCAGAATTTGTTGTAATTTATGTCCGTTTGTTTTTTATTCTTCAAAAAAGCCATAATTATGTTTTCCTCCGGGTTCTGTAGATACGGACGTGAGTTGTGAGGGGACGGGAGTTGTGAGAGGACGGGATGACGGTAGTAGGCATCACTCAGGAGCACAATTCTGAAAGCAGATGTCTATTGTTATGTTAAAGAGGCCAAGCAAAATCTATCAAGTTACTTCTGCACATAAAGCGCAATGAGGGAGGTAACACTTATCTTTTGATATCCGAAAACTTATCTTTTATTATTTAAGAAAGACAAAGTCATAAAACTAGATCGTTTAATGTGGTTAACTATATAGTAGTCAAAAGCGCGCTAGAGTCTAGGTGCAAGCCTAGGCTCTCGGGACGAGGCGAGGCACAACTAAAACGCCTCAAACACACTCAAGTGCTAAAAACGCTTTGCACCAGCCTGAGTGGGTCTGAACCAGCCTTGTGGTTTCTTTATTTGAGTTGAATCCACTCTATAGTCAATCTCCCTTGCCATATTTCATTAAAACCACAAGACAGTTTAAAAAAATATATTAGATCTTCTAATATATTTGTAATGATCAGTATTTTACCCATAGTAAAAGATGGTTCCAGTCATTGTCATTGTGCTGACTATCACATTGGTAACTGAACCATTTATGATAAGTAGTATCCGGAAGTAAGAAGAATTAACTTCAATAAGTTATTGAAACCTTTAACAGGCTTTGGGTGTGGGGTTGTTTATGTAGGTAAGTTGTGTGCTTGGTTTTAAAAAGCGCGCCTCATGCGCGCTTAAGCGCGAGTCACAACAAGGCTCACACCTTGGGGCTTTTTCGCTCAGCGCCTAGAGTAATTACAAGAAGCCCAAAAAAGACGCGCTTTTTTGGGATTTTTCTGGGCTTTTTTGGCCTGGGTCACGCGCCTCTTGTACTCGAGGCGTTTTATGCATCTGAATGTTGTACCTTGGGTTTTTTGGTTTGTACATGTAGCTAAAATCATACAAAAACCTTACTTATGGCTATATTTTGGGTAGGGAAAGCTAATGACCTATGGGATATATAAAAATGTATATAATTAGCTTGCGGCTTGAGTATGAAAACCCCGCCACTTTTGCGCTTTGCGCTTCGTGTCTCGGTTTTAGACATTGTCGCTTTTGGGCGCCTCTCGCCTTATAAAACCAAGGTTGTGTGGTGTTTCATTGGTAGGTAAAATGAATGTATGATGCTATTTTTCTAAAAAAACAGAGTATGCATTCCTTTTTTGGTAGTTTTTAAAGTAAATTTTGATTTTATGTATATTTTTTCTCAACGTATGTTGCTATTATTGGTATTTACTTTCATTGTGTAAAAATATGTTGCTATTTAAATTTAAATTGATCATTCTTTTCTTGGAAATTTGTTTTTAAAAAATTGTCTGTTAGGTGCCCCTCATGTTCAACACACATTAACTGTAATTTGTAGTTCAGTCATCTTACCTAAAAAGGTAAAAAAAATAGAAGTCAAAAGCCCTTCCAACTCATGAGATCGGGAGGCAACTGACAGATTTCTGGATTCGGGCATAAACACATGTTTAGATGTTGCAGGTAAGGTTTAACACAAATCATTTTAAACTGCAGACGCCAAGGTACAGTCATTGGTTTTAAGTGAACATGGCCTTTTGTTTCCAAGGTACTATTTTTTCATGTTCTCAAACAATTATGAATTTATTATTGTATTTTTATACCTATTATTATAGATGACCCGGATTTTACTTTTGACTAACAAAAGAGTTGATAGGCAAATCATTAGAACCAGCAGCCGTGAGCAATAGCGCCACCACCTTCAATAAACGATATTCGTTTGGAATAACGGTTGTGATTCCATCATAGCAACCCAGCACCCGATAAATGATATCAGTTTGTGTTGCTGATGGAACCTTTGTCCTCTCTCCTGCTGAACCCAGAGATTATCACAAACCTAGGCAGCTCAAAACTTGGAAATGGTGATCAACCGGTGTTAATTGATTATGAACGTCTCAAAGTATAGATACGATGTTGTGGTTATGTTTTATGTTTCTGAAATGGAGGGTGAAAGATTAGGTTTAAAAAACTTATCGAGTTTCCATTGGCAATCTCATGTACTTAATTTTCCTATTAATGAAATTTGGTTTTTGCTGGTAAAAAAAAAAGCTAATTTAGATAAGTTAGCCAAAACACTAACCATGAGTTTCCATAGGCAGGTTCTAGACAAAAAAACTTGCAACGGTGTGTAAAGTTTTGCTTCTTTTTGCTTGATGAACCGAATTTATTCATGAAGTTTTTAATAGGAAAGTATCAATTAAAAATGGACTTTCATTTGATTTTCATCAAGTTGAATACAATTAATTAAATATAAACTATTTTTATTACCCTTTTTAGTTTTGACTTAGCATTCTGAAGCGCGATCAACTCCAAAAGATTTTGAACTTTCAAAAGGTTTGCACCAAACCGTACATTGCATTCGATGATCATCCAAATTTAAGACATGATTTGATTGTAGATTTAACTAAAATCCAGTGATCATTTTTTTTTAACGGCCAACAAACTCAATCCTGAGCACTCTCAGGACACCCACTGGACAAACGGAGTACTCCGAGAGTAACCCGAGTCCACCACTAATTCCGGGGAAAAACCCGGTAACCCACCTGCCCGTAGGCACGACAGTGAAATTACTGGTAAAACCCGTTTGGTTCAAGGATCCAACCCAGGTTTCCCTGGGTCTCCTAAGTCCTATCATTGCCCACAGTGCCTCACTCTGCACCAAGTGAGAGTCGAACCTGCATCAAATGCAAGCACTCCACCAGTTGACCTAGAGATCATTGGCAAAATCCAGTTATCATTAAAATTCAAGACACCGATTTGATTGGGCCAGTAACTTTTGAAATTATGATATAACTAAGAAATTCAAGAACTGAGGTATATATACATTAATACAAATACACAAACATAAACGAATTAAACAAGCGAGGTAACAAACCAATTTTGAACGACCTTTTTTCAACCGAGATTTGAGCAAGGCACGAGCTCTTTAAACAATTGGCACTATAAATCATCACCCGGGTTTCCTACAAGCTTTTTTTCAACCGAATGCCAGGCCTAACGCATGGGTAATTTCTATAAACAAAAGTCCGTAACTATCACGAGAAAATTAATTAACTAACGAAAAATAAGTACCACTTTGTAAATTGTCGCCGCCGCTGCATCGCGCGGGTCCCTGCTAGTATATATATATATATATATATATATATATATATAGGGTAGGGCTAGATAGAAAACCCTATATATATAAAAAACCCGAGAAAACCCAAGCTCCCGACATTTTTTTTTTTTGAAAAAAATAACACATGTAATATACATGTTTTTAAGACTTTTGGGCCAAAAAAATCAAAAAAGCGCCGAAGGGATATTTAAAAAAAAAAAACAAGTTTCAGCAATTTTCAGCGAAATTATGTCTTTTTTGCTTAACACGTGTTAGGAGCTGAAATTTGTTTATTTTTTTTTTTAAAAATCCCTTTGGCGCTTTTTTGTTTTTTTTGGCCCAAAACACTCTAAAACATGTATATTACATGTGTAATTTTTTTCAAAAAAAAAAAATGTCGGGAGGTTGGGTAAAAATGGCTTCCCATTTGGGTTTCCAGAGTTTTCTAAGAATTTTAGGGTTTTTTATCTAGCATTATCCTATATATATATATATATATATATAAGGTAGGGATAGTGTACAAAGTGTCTAAAGTGTGAGAATTGTAAAAAGTGTCTTAAACCATTAGATCTTTGATCTAATGGTTAAGATCAATAGGGACCAAATTATAAATTGTGTTATAATTATTTGGACTGATTTGAAAATTGTAGGGTTAATAGTGTCTTTGTATATGTTTCAAATTAGGCAACCTCTCCTAAATTCTATCAATTCACTCCTAAATTCTAGCGATTTAAATTTAACTTATTATAAAATCCGGACATTCTAAAAAATCCAGAAATATGTAACTGCTACAAGAAATATATAAAACTATACATCAATCATATAACACTATATAACACCGTATAACACTATGTAACACCATATAACACTATGTAACAGTATATAACACTATATAACAAATATATATAACACTGTACATCTATCATAGACATGCTATCAGAAAATATAACACTATAACACTATATAACACTATATAACACTAAATAACACTATATAACACCATATAATACCATATAACACCATATAACACTATATAACACTATACATCCATCATATAACACCAAAAAACACTATATAACACCATATAACACTATGTAACTATAACAACCTGACTTTTTGAAGTCAAAGTACAAGTCAAAGTCAAAGTCAAAGTTAAAGGAAGAAAAGATTGCTAATCAGATCAGTCATTCCTTGCTTAATTATTACTTATACTCTCCGACTCCATAATCGATGTATGCTAGATATCGCTATATTTGTTTACGATTTGTAATATGTGAAGTAACAATGCGATAAACATAATTAAACGCTAATCTACTTAACGCAAATGCAATCACAACTCTATAACAACGCAATCTCATCGCGAACTAGAAACGCAAGTTTACTTTTTTTTGTCTTTTAGGAGTTATGTTATTTTTGTAACTAAACTGTAATACTATCGCATCGCTTACTCGCAACTCGCTAAAACGCAATGCCCAACACACGAAACGGAAGTCGGAAACAAACTCGCACTTGCCGTCCGATCGAACGACCGTTCGATCGAATGGTCATCCGACCGGATGACCATCTGATCGGATGGCCATCTGATCGAAAGTCCCTTCGATCGAATCACTCCCACCGCCTTTCTCCTCCTTCCCCTATAAATACTCACCTGTTACATCACTGTTCACGTGATGTGACAGCTTTCCTTCGACCCTTCGCATTCTCAGTCGATTTTCTCTTGATTCCTCGCGATTCTTGTAAGTATTCACTCCAAATCTTGTACTTTTACAATCAGCACACACTTTCTCATCATCTTCACCATCGAATCTTGCAATTTAACCATGGAATCCACCTGATTTGGGCTGTTATCGAGTGACGTCATCACTGGTTCATATGAACACCGGAGTATGATCTCATCTCACCTTGAACAACTCAGATCTAAAGGATTTCTATGATGTTTAAACACTGATTTCACCTAAACCCAAACATTTTCAACTAGGTCCAAATTTTCCTCAAACATTCTTTAATTTTGCTCAAAACCGATAGAATCGGAGCTCGTTCAGGCCTTCTACTCATTCAATAAGTGAAGTGCCGGTTTGAGAACGAATTACTATCGAAGAGACAACCGATTCACGGGTTGAACATGAAACACCGTCATGAACAGCTGATTCGGATCGAACGGGGTGATTCCCGTCCGATCGGATGAGTTGGACCTGATGGGGTTTCCGTTGTTTGACACGCTGTCATACCGTCTCGGTTCAATCGCAAAACTTTCTAAAACTAACGGATTTCACAAGTTTTTAAACGAACAAGTTGCCCAATCGGATAGTCGTCCGATCAGATCACCATCCGACCGACCGAACGACTATTCGTCCAGGTGACTTATGGTTTCAACACTTACACAATTTTCACAAAATTTCAAAGAATATCAGTACCAACCGAAAGGCTATCCGACTGAACGGTCATCCGTCCGGATGACCTGATATGTAGAAACACTTCACATTTTACAAAATTCTACAATGAAAACTTAAAAGTTTAAATATTACACAAACACATCCTTCCCAAACGAATGACCCTCCGATCGAATGGTCATCTGTCCGGATGACTATCCGTCCGGACGGTCATCCGTTCGGATCACCATCCATCCCCTATCTCACTCTGACACGCTGTTTAACACACCGTTCAACGCTTATACTGTCGTTATCTGACCAGGCTAACTCTCCAGCGCTCCCTTCAATCCAAGACTGTGTTTATTCATTAAACACGATCTGTGAGTATACTCGATCCATTTTTGCTTAACGCACTTTTGGGTGTTACATACGTTACTTATATCAACTCACTTCGACACACAACGCAACTACTTTTATACGCTAACCGCTCTGCATGTTATACGTGTTATTCAATGAATGCTTGTATGTTATGTTTACACAGTGATTGTTGCCTAACACCTTAGCAATGATAGTACTATAGTTTGGACTCAGCACCTGTCGTGGACAAGGGTTGTTAAGGGTATTGTTGGTGCATACATTTGTCGACTTCGTGTTGTATCGAGTCTAGCCTTAAAAATGTTAGATCGGGGCACATTGTACGAGATTATAAGTTGAGTTAGATTGTTATAGTTCTGATTCCGCTCGTAGATGCCCAAAAGGCTGATTCCGCCCGAAAGTGACATGTGCCCTTTGGAGCGAAATCAGATCTTTCCGATTCCGCTCAAAATGGCATATGACCTTTCGAGCAGAACCCCTTCCCCTATAAATACCTCCATGAGCGAAATCAGATGTAACTGTTCTTGTTTCCGGTACCGAACTGCTGCCGAAGTGCCTTTTGACTGTAAAGATGTGAAATCATCAATACAAGGCAACTTTAAGAGAATTAAGCTGTTTTTATAGTTCGTTTCTTATTTTCCGCATCTGAAACGGATTAGAGCTCTTCTGATTGACTCGTTTGGGTCAGCACGCGATCCTACAAGTGGTATCAGAGCTCAGGAGGAAGAGTTCTTATCGTTTAGCTCGTTTTCGCTGAAATATTCTGATTCCTACACCTTCTTTCATCATTTCAGAAAGTTTTAATGGTCAAAACCGGTTCAAATTTTCACAGACTATATAAAATTTACAATTAACAAACCCTTGAGAGTTTCAGCTTGAAATACTGTTTAAAACTGATTAAAAATGGTTCAAAACCTGATTCCGCTCGAAACAGCATTTGGTTGATTCCGCTCGTAATTCTGAGCGAAATCAGGTTTTCATTTGAAAAGTTTTAATTCCGCTCCAAACGGTAGAAGCAGAATCAGTGATTCCGCTCGAATCTTCTGATTCCGCTCCAGGGTACTTTTCTGATTCCGCTCGAACCTAAAATCAGTGATTCCGCTCGAGTGTTAATCAGTGATTCCGCTCGAGTGTTAACTTTCTGATTCCGCTTGAAAGTTAACTCCTGATTTCGCTCGAGTGATTAACTTTCTAATTTCGCTCCAAAAAGTCAACATCAGATTCCGCTTGAAGTTGTAACTTCTGATTTCGCTCGGAACTGAATCTGTAATTCCGCTCCAAAAGGTTTTCTATTTGAAAATTCTAATTTCTCTTGGCAGGTTGTTTTGTAAGAAAACTTGTCGGGATTGTTTAAAAGATGACAATGAGGTTTGATGAAGAAGAAAATTATTATTTTGAGAGTTTTAATAATTGGAATCGAGGATTTATAGATGAGAGTTATAGAAATGTGAAAAAGGATGTTTGGGTAAAAAGGTTTAAATATTTTGTGTGCTTGAAAAATGAAACATTGGATGATCTAGAAAACTGATATAATGTTTTACTAGGTTACCTAAAAAATCATGAGATTTTCTTATCAAATGCTGAAAAAATAACAAAGTTTGCTGATGCATTACCTATTGAATGGAATGAATGTTTGAAAATTTTAAGAAAGGATTCAAATTTTTCAAAACTATATCTAAAAGGATTCATCAGTAAGCTTAAAACTCATGAATTTGAAAATGGAAAGAAAAGGAAAGAATTGATAAAAGTTTTGGAAACTCATTTAGTGGATATGAGTTTAGATGTGATTGATGAGATGAACAAAAGGATTGTTGAATGTATTAGAGCAAAATATGTTATGAAATACGATATGAAGAGGGGTTGTTATATTGATGAGAATACGAATCCTTTTGATTCCGTTAAAATTTTTTGTGCAGGTACATTCAGGATAAAGGAAGAAGAAGCTTCAAAAGTTAAAGAATCTGTGAAGTTTGGATCTTCAAGTTCTAAATCAGTGTGCTCTAAATGTGACAGCTTTAAGACTGAAAATGACAAACTCAGGAAACATGCGGAAAGTTTGACTTTGGAAGTCAAAAAGTTGAATGATAAGAAGCAAGCTGATGATAAACAGATTCTTGTTTTGCATGGAAATTGTGAAAATCTGAAAGATGAAAATGACAAACTGTTAAGTAATTTGAACAGTTTGACATTGGAAAACAAGAAACTGAAAGAAAGAACAAAAATATTTGATGATAAAATCAAAAGTTTTGAAAAGGAAAAATTAAAAATGGAAAAAGAATTTCAAAGTCAAATAAAAATTCTTGAAGATGGGAGAAATGTTTTTAGTAAAAATAACATCGAAAAGCAAAAAATGATAAATTCCCATTGTCAGAAAATTATTAGACTTGAAAAAGAAGGTGAATGTGCTCGAAAGAAAATCAAAGAGTTAGAAGAAAAGGAGTCTGAAAGCAAAAAGAAATCTTCAGAAAATGAAGATTTCTGGATAAAACTGGAGAACAAAAATCTGAAAGCAAATGAAACAAAATTCCAAGAACAGTTAAAAGATTTGGAAAATGAAAAATCTGTTCTTGAAAACATTAAGATTGAGAATGGAAAATCAATCAAGTCTCATCTTGAAAGAATATCTCAGCTTGGAAATGAAGCTGAAAATTCAAGAAACAAGATTGATGAACTTGAAAAGAAATTGAAAGGTTTTGTGACTTCTTCATGTTTCTCCTGTCCAAAACCGATCAATTCTGTTCCAATAAGTGATAATGTCACAAACTTTGACAATGTCAAAGTTGAGGATTGTGATGAAAGAGCTGATGATGAAAATGAAAAACAAAAAACATTTTTGAAATTAAAAGAAAAATTTCAAGAAATTGTTTTACATTCTACTGAAAAAGGTGAATGCTCTACGCAGAAACCTTTAAAGAAGACTGTAGAACAAAAACAAAAAGTTAAAAATTTGAAAAATTCCCAAAAAGATAATAAAAGTTCATCAGTTCAGTCATCCAATCATATTAAAAAAACAAAAAAATCAGAAAATAAAAACTCAAAAATAGTTGGTGAAAAGTGGTGCAGGTTGGACCATAGTGCTCAAATGCAAAATCCAGCTCAAAGGAGAAGATGGAATGGGAATTCACCCAAGACTAATCATTTCAATGATAGCAAGTTGAGAAATGATCAGTACTTCAAATCAAATCAATGCTATGATTTGAGTATTTGGGTTGAAAAAGATGAACGGTATGACAACAGAGTGTGTTACAATTGTGGCTATCAAGGACACATAGCTGTTGATTGCCAGAGAAGGAATTTTGAGATGAGAAGATGCTTTGAATGCAACATCAAAGGTCACATTGCCAGAGATTGCCCAGGGAGATTTATGAGTAGATCGAGGGTGGTTTCTCAAAAAATGGCAAAGATTCCAGTCAATGTCAAGCCCAAAGAACAAAAGGTTCAAAAACCTAAAGTTCAAGAACAGACGATTCAAGAAAAGAAAGTTAAACTTTCACAGGGGCAGAAAGACAGACTGAGGAAGAAGAGGAAGAAAGCACGAGAGTATTTGGAGAAGATTTTGTCCTCGGATACAAAAGGAAAATCAGATAAAAGTTCTGATAAACTAATTTGTTCTTCAAAGACTGACAAATCAAGCAAACTGAGTTCATCAGATACAAATCTTAGGACAGAGAGGTTAAAAAGGAAAGAGAAAATGGTCGGCGATGAATCTGACGTGTCGAAGTCAGACAAGCCACCTTCAGGTAATGAATCTGACAAGTCAAAGTCAGACAAGCCATGTGCAGGCAATGATTCTGGTTCGTCAAAGCCAGAGGAGCCATTGGTTGAGGTAAAAAGTGGAGATTCCAGTTTGACAATGAATGATGACAATTTTCCATCATTGTCAAAAGGAATTTCGAAAACACCCAAGGACCGTCAGGCTTGGGTGAAACTTTTTAAATGAAAAACCTGACTTGCCGGAGCTCCTAGGTTGGTAAGAGTGGAGCAGGAATCGGCATCATTCTTGAAATGTTTGTTTGGTAAATCTACAGGTGATATCTTTAAATTGTTATATTTTGATTTACAAGTGATTATGGTTAGTGAGTGAACCTGTAAGTGGTTGAAAGAGGTTTTCATTGACAAAATGGTTAATCAAGGTCATTAAGTTGAACTTGATTGGATCATACTTACAAGTGGTATTTTGGAGAACAAATGATGATTTTATTTCCTAACCTACAAGTGGTTTAAAAATCAACAAAACTAATTTTCCGGAAAAACCATTTGATTAAAACAAACTTAAGTGTTTTTGAAATCACAATGGGAAAATAGTTTGTTGTGAGGGGGAGTTCTGATTGTTTATGCCGAGTGGATGGCGATTTGAAGTGATTTGATATCAGTTGTCAATTTGTTTGTACAGTTTGTTTTCAAATTTTCCTTTAAATGTGTTTTCATTTTAGGGGGAGTAAAAATTTCAGAAAATCCAAAAACATTAGAAAATTTTGAAAAAAAGACAAAAACATGATAAAATCAAAAATGAGTTTTGTTGTATAAAAGAGGAAATGCTAGTACATCAGTGGACGATCACGGCATGCTAAATAATTGGAAAGTTAAAAATGTGATAAACAATCTCACTGCGGATATGTTAGTAGGTTTTTACACATTTAGTAAATTGTGACGAGATATAAACCTAAAATTCAAACTTGCTTAGTTCGTGGGGTAACCCCCGAAATCTTGTTTGAAGGACCCCTTATTTTGAGATACTAGGTCTTTATGCTTAGTGATATCTGGGGTATTATCCCGGGACTTCTGATAATGCGGAAGCAATGGCTAGTCCCCGGATAATACTTTCCGCAAATGCTTGAAAAAGCGTCGCCCTCAGCAAATCGATGAAACAATAAAATTGATAGTCATTGCTGTTGTAAAAAAGATCCTCTAAAGGGGACCCACCGAAAGTCGAGCCGTCATCTCTCTGCTGAACGGAAGTTCTGACCTGAGCTCTCACAGTTTCGCATCTAACCCCTTACAGATATCATCTAGGTATACTCACCTGTAAGACTGAATATTGGGATCTTGATACAGGAGTATATTCTGAGGTGGGACACGCGAATAAGTTTAAATGTTTAAGACATTAATCTCGTATCTCGAAACAGTTGAACTTTGTGTGAAAATTTAAGTGGATCAGTATACTGACAATCTAAGTGAATTGTTTAGAACTTAAAATGATTAAAGCTTAACGGTGTTGGTGATTTGTCTCAGAAACTGATATGATCTTCTTAAACAAACTCACAAAAATATTGTATGTAAATATTTATTTACTGCATTTCATTTCGTTTATTCTCAAAATTCCAAAAAGATTTTCAGTGTGTTTTAGCAAATTTTTTTTGAAAAAACCAAAAAGATTTTCGACAACTGATATTGAAAAGCTGATTTTCAAAATTCTGAGTGCTGAACATGATGAACAGGTTTGGGAGAGTTTGATTGAAAAGTTTTTCAGAGAAAATTTTTTTGTTAAAATGATTTTATGAATGATCACACTTTTTCTGATTCTATTTTGTTAGTAGGGGAGTCAGTGTTGGTGCATACAATTTTAAATTTGTTAATATCTTATTTTTATGAAACTTATGTTTTGGGTAGATGAGTTGTAGGAAAGCCTGTATTCTGATTGAGAATAGCGAGCCAGGTTGCAATCCTGTTGTTGTAAAAGTCAGACTACAATTTCAGCATGTTTTGAGGGGAAGTCTGTAAGAGAAAGAATTTGAAGATGCAAGAGATAGATAGAGTTTATGGAAGCCCGAAGACTGATCAAGACTGAAGATGCGAAGACTCTACACTGAAGACTCGTCAACATCTGAGGGGGAGTCTATTGGTGCATACATCTGTCGACTTCTTCTTGTATCGAGTCTAGCCTTAGAAATGTTAGATCAGGGAACATTGTACGAGATTATAGGTTGAGTTAGATTGTTATAGTTCTGATTCCGCTCGTAGATGCCCAAAAGGCTGATTCCGCCCGAAAGTGACATGTGCTCTTTGGAGCGAAATCAGATCTTTCTGATTCCGCTCGAAATGGCATATGACCTTTCGAGTGGAACCCCTTCCACTATAAATACCTCCATGAGCGAAATCAGATGTAACTGTTCTTGTTTCCGATACCGAACTGCTGCCGAAGTGCCTTTTGACTGTAAAGCTGTGAAATCATCAATACAAGGCAACTTTAAGGGAATTAAGCTGTTCTTATAGTTCGTTTCTTATTTTCCGCATCTGAAACGGATTAGAGCTCTTCCGATTGACTCGTTTGGGTCAGCACGCGATCCTACAGGTATTTCTTCATGTGTCACAGTGGTGATATGTGTTGCGCATTCTATAACTCGCAGTCATGTCTGTACATATTTCATCGTCGATAGCTTACATGCTTCACACTACTACGTGTTACATGCTGGTTATGCGTAAACCGCTTTCGCTACTATTATGTTATTAAACTCTTGTATGCTCACCTTTACACTATGTGTATTGACTTTTACTTTAACGTATGTGATAGGTGTTTAGGACGCTTAGGCTATGCTTGCTGTTATGGAATTAAGTTAGGAGGTCTAAGAACGTCACATTTAATTCTGAGTTGTTAAAACAATTTAATTGTCTTTGAGATACTATGTCTGTATTAACTATTTTGCTGGATATATTATGGTATGGGACGTAACTTTAAATATTTGGTAATATTAGTTGTTATGGATTTCTCCTGGACAATCTGTTTCGCTCAGTATCGCGCCCCGATGTTTCCGCCATTGGTTGGGGTGTGACAGTAACACTATATAACACTATACAATTCCGAATGGTGGTTGCAGTGTTATATATAATGTTGTAGTGTTATATAGAGTTATAAAAAGGGTTATATGGTGTTATATGTTATTCATAGTGTTTTATAGAGATTTGTAGTGTTATATAAAAACCTCCATTCTGCATCCATCACTATATAACACTCTATAAATTTTCATTCTGTGATCTTCAGAATTAAAAATTGATGAACGAGATGCCACAAATTCGTAGATTAATTCTTAATTCGTATTCCTATAATTAAGGGTGACGGTTATGGTAGGTTATCAATTAATTAAATCAATAAGAAAATTACTTGTTTACCCTTTTGAAATAATTTTGATTGAGGACACATGTCATTTCCATAATATTTCTCACACTTCTCACACTTTTGAATTAATGTACAGGATCATATATATATATATATATAGAAGAAAGACCCGTTAGGAACCACCCTTTATTGCGAGAACCAGTGTGAACACAACCAAAAAATACCTAAAATACTCAAAAAAATATATTTCTTTATTATTTTTTTAAAAAACGCTATATTTCGTCACTAAAACAAAAAAAAAACCCAAAAAAAAATTCGAGTAACGATTATCCATGCACATGTGCATATGTATCATTTCTTTGACAAATTTCGTAATACATTACTAATATCAGACAATTGCACTTTTATTTACACTACCATTCATAGTACACTACTATTTACATTAACAATATTAGAAATGCACATGTGCATCTATATGTATGAACTTGTTATAACATTAACAACATTAAATATGCACATGTGCATCTTTATGTATGAACATGTTATAACGTGTTTTGGTACACCACTTTGAATACACTTTCCCTTTCATCTGTTATACCATCCACAATACACTACCATTACCTCCTACCATCGGTGATACAATACCATTACCTCCTACCATCTATAATACACTACCATTACCAATATTTCATTTTACTACATGTACATCAACACCCTTTATACTATCCAAACAACATATTACATCATCAAGTGACAAATATAATCAAACCATTAACCACTAGATATAACTAACCAAAAAACATGTATATGGGTCTATTTCATAATTTAAAATCACAAACTTTTTGTAAGAAAACACGTTATATCATATGGTTATACATAATGATGCACATGTGCATTTTTAATATTGGTAATGTAAAAAGTAGTGTATTGCATATGGTAATGTAAATGAAAGTACATTTCTCTACTACTGGTAATATATTACGAATTTGTCCAAGAAATGATACATATGCAGCACATATGCATCCATAATTGTTACACGAAAAAAAACTTTTTTTTTTGTAACGAAATATAGCGATTTTTTTTAAATATTAAAAAAAATTTCTGTGTGTTTTTTAGATTTTTTTAGGTACTTTTTTGTGTTCACATTGGTTCTCGCACTTCTTGCAATAAGGTGGTTCTCGCATGAACCCTACCCTATATATATATATATATATATATATATATATATATATATATATATATATATATATATATAACACTAAATATTGCGAGACACGTAGAACAAAATAAATCACCCATTTTTTCAATCATAAAACCTAAAAAGTAAATGAAAATGTTACAGATGTAAGATTTATTCTTTCTCACATTAGTATTCAAAAAAATATATATATATGAAAAATTTTTAGTTTTTATATAACCTACACACATGTAGGTTATGTGTAGGTAAAAATGTATTGTTTTTTATGTATATATAATACCCATATGAATGTAAGAAACATAAAATTTTAAAAATATGAACCTTAAACCCCAAAATTTAGTGATTTAGAGTTGTTCTTTTTGTTCTCGCAATAATTAGTGTTCTATAATGATCCTTATTATATATATATATATATATATATATATATATATATATATATATATATATATATATATATATATATATATATATATATATATATATATATATAGTGTGTGTGTGTGTGTGTGAGGTTCATTGGGAAACACTAAAAAAGTGGGAAACTTGGGAACACTCTTAAAAATTTAACTTAACATGTTAAAATCAATTTTTTTCGGTGTTTTTCCTTATAAATACATGTAAAAGAATTTTTGATAAAAAATCAAAAACCAAAAATATATTTTTTTTTAAAAACAGTTAGAATAAAATTTCTTATAAAATTAATTTAACATGTTAAAATTTATTTAAAAACAATCAACGCTTTTCCTTATAAGAATGGGTAGAAACTATTTCAATAAAAAATCAATTTTGTAAAAAAAGCCATTTTTCACTGTTTTTAAATATTTTTTTATACTTTTTTGTTTTTGATTTTTTTATTATAAATGCTTCTACATTATTTATAAGGAAAAGCGCCGATTTTTTTTTTTAAAATTTGATTTTTAACATGTTAAGTTGAATTTTTATAAGTCTTCCCAGGTTCTAGACTTTTTTAGTGTTCCCCAATGAACCCTCCTCTACATATACATATATATATATATATATATAGGTGAATTATATGGAGAAATTAATCCTATGTGAGTTACAAAAACTCCGAAAACCTAATAGATGGACATCATGCTGCCACGTGTTACACTTTTCGCTGCAACACTTTTATTGATACTTGCAACATTTTCTGACACGGACACACTTTTCGTAAAAGTGGAGAGAGAAGACAGAATGTGTTACATTTTCTCAGTTGTTCACATTTTTTTGTTACTAATCTGTAACAATTTTTTTATTGTTTTTTGACAACAGGTTTTTAGAATATATGAGGTATATGGATTTTAGAACTTATAATTTATGATGTTTTTTGTAATATGCGTAAACAACATGATACATTTTTTTTACATCGAGATTTTTATGTAACACTACAGTTGTCACACTCCTTTTTGTGTCATATAAGACAGGAAAAAAGAAAGAGAAATGTGTAAAGTTACACTTTTTGTCAAACTATATCATTCTTTGAAAAACTAACTTTTTATACACTTTTTAATATCAACCATTGATCACATGAGATTAATGGTGGAGATGAAATTTTATGGGTTTCTTTAACTCGTTGGGTTTTTTGCTTTATCCTGTATATATATATATATATATATATATATATATATATATATATATATATATATATATATATATATATATATATAGGGAGCCGCTAGGATGAGAACCACCTCGAGTTGTAAGAACCGCGAGAACTACACCCCACGGAGCGCCGTTCGCCATGATTTTTTTTTACAAGTAGATGTGTATATTATAAACACAGCCGTAAAAAATCATGGCGAACGGCGCTCCGTGGGGTGTAGTTTTTTACACCACAAGTTTGGTGAAAAAAAAAGAAAAAAAAAATTAAAAAACACCAAACTTGTGGTGTAAAAAACTACACCCCACGGAGCGCCGTTCGCCATGATTTTTTACGGCTGTGTTTATAATACACACATCTACTTGTAAAAAAAAATCGTGGCGAACGGCGCTCCGTGGGGTGTAGTTCTCGCGGTTCTTACAACTCGGGGTGGTTCTCATTCTAGCAGCCCCCTATATATATATATATATATATATATATATATATATATATATATATATATATATATATATATATATATATATATAGGGGATGGATCATGAAAAAAAACTAATTTAAATTAGAAAACCAAAAAATAATTAAAAAGCCAAAAAAACTTATGAATTTTTTTTTTTGACTTTTTTTATTAAAATTCTCTATATTTAATATATAAATAACTTTTTTTTTTCAAAAAAAAAAGTTGTACTGCACATGTGCAATAACACGAAAAAGCCTAAACCACCTAACCCACCCCCACCAACAACCCCCAATAACCTAAATCCACCTCCCACCAAAAGCCTAAACCCCCCACCACCAAAAAACCTACCCCCCCCCACCCCACCCCAAAAAAATCTAAAACTAATCCGTAAACATAAACCCCAAAAAACCTAAGCCCTCCACCTGCGCCTCTCAAAAAACCTAAACAATAAGAGTGGTTCTCAATGAAGCATACCATCTGTATATTTTTTTTGGGGGGGGGCGGGGGTGGGGGTAGGTTTTTTTTGGTTTTTGTGGGTGGGGGTTAGATTTTTGAGTGGTGGTGGGGTGGGTTTATTTTATTGTGTTCACATTTGTTTTCATGGTTCTCGCAATAAGAGTGGTTCTCAAATGAAGCATATATATATATATATATATATATATATATATATATATATATATATATATATATATACACACACACACACATATGTGTGTATATATATACATATGGTAAGATTCATGCGAGAACAACCTTTATCACGAGAACCACAAGAAATAATGTGAACACAACCAAAATAAACCCACCCTACCACCATAAAAAACCTAAACACTCACCCCCACCTTACCACAACCCAAAAACCTACCCCCCCCCCAATAATAATAATAATAATAATAATAATAATAATAATAATAATAATAATAATAATAATAATAATAATAATAATAATAATAATAACCTAAACAAACCCACCCACTCCACCCAAGGTAAATACTAAAAACTAAATCATAAAGCTAAATCCCAAAATTAAATGCTAAAAATGTCTTTTTAATAGTTAAATCACAACTTTTTACAAATAATAATAATAATAATAATAATAATAATAATAATAATAATAATAATAATAATAATAATAATAATAATAATAATAATAATAATAATAATTAAAATGTGCTATTTTTGAAGGAATTTTTTAAATGTTAGTTTTCTAAGTTTTTTTAAGTAGTTTTGTTTGTGTTTACATTGATTCTCATGGTTTTCGCAATAAAGGGCGGTTCCCAATGGATCATACCTAATATATGTATATTAACGGGATCAGGAGAAAACGCCTTAAAGTGTGAAAACGGTGAGAACGGATCCTGGCCCAACACGTGGCAAGGAGCGCTAAATGATATGCAGGGGTACGATAGTCATTGCACACGTTCCCTTCCTTATTTCGCGTTATAAATCTGTTTCAAATAAAACTCCAAAAATTTCCTATTAGCAGTTACCTCCTTTCCAAGCTTTCCAGATCTATGGCGTCTAACATGGATTCAGTTCGACAAAGTAATATTTGATGAAGTTTTCATATTTTGTTCTAGTAAATCATGCAAAACATATACAACATATATGACGTTTTGTTCTTTATACTTGTTTCATTGTCGTTTTTTTTTTTCAAGTTAATCTTTCACAATGTGTTGTATGTTTTCAATTGCGTTCTTCATGTATCCAAATTTTTCGCACTTTCGTTGGTTGTTTTACAATTAGTAAGAACTGATAATTGGAGTTTTCATTATTAATGTTAATTGTCGTTTGGGATCTAATATATTTCTTATGTTTTACGATCATTGGCGTTTTACACCTGATTAGTTTTGAATATTATTGAGTAATATTTGTAAACAATAGTTATTACTATTTGTTAATTTGTAAACATCAGTTTTGTTAACTATGGCGTTTTTATTATCATGTTATATTTGTTAATTATTCATATTGTCAATTATTCATGTCATGGCGTTTTGATTATCACGTTTCATTAATATTGTCAATTCATCACATTTGTTAATTAATCAACAAATGGTGTTTTCATTATGGCTTTTTTATTATGGCGTTTTCAATTATATGTTTATTATGTCTTGTTTATTATTCAAGTAATGGCGTTTTCATCGATAATGTTATAAGGAGACAATTTCTATTTTAATGGCGTTTTTTTTTTAAATTGTTTATTATTTTGTCACACCCCCAAATTCCACCTGCGGAGTAACATCCGCTTGAGGGCGTGACTGACCAGGATCCAGCCACCAATTATACTAAGCATTGGTTAATAGTAAAGTAATTGCTATCTAAAGTGGTTAGCAACATCGTAGTTTAGGTTCGATAATAAGTTTAAACAAAACAGCGGAAGCATAAATCAAAAAGTTTTAATAAGACAGTTCATGGTTCAAGATAAGTAAAACCCAACACACGGGTTTTGACCAACACTACACATCCCTAAGCCGCAGCTCCTCAGTCACTGGTTACCTGCAAAGCATGCAGTAAGGGGTCAACAATAATGCTGAGTGAGTTCACTAGTTGTCCAGTTTTAATTACCAAAAACTTGTTTCACCAGTTAATTTATCCGTTTATACATGCCATGGGGAGCTACCCCAAAAGTTAGCGACTAAACTGTTTTTCCAATACCGAACACTAGGTAACCGTTTGCGTTTCCGCAGGATGCCCCGATGTCAATGTTCTATCATCATTGATGGATGCCTGAGTACATTAGTTCACGACCGATCCCAAACCATGGCACGGTGTGAGGTTGGTAAAACCTAAATAGCGCTATCAACTAATAACCCGTTCGCCTGGCCCCGGCGACTAATCGGTATTATGTAGTAGGGACTTGAGTGATAGAGTTGCGTTTAGTGGCGTTTGGTTGCATTCCGTATAAACAGTAATTAACTAAAAGGTTTCCCAATGACAAGGGAAGGAAAAGTAAGTTTGTTCCCAGTAACTAGGGAAGGAATGTAAATGGTGTCCCCTTTACAAGGGGATAGGGTTGTTTTAGTCTCGTGTCCCAAACCACCGGGACGCATGCTTTTAAGTTGTGAACTCACCTTGGGTTGCTCGGTAGATTAAATACCCGGTCAATCACGTTGGTCACCACGTCCTAGCATGGTTACCAAATATAGGTCAAGTTGGGGTACACGTAATCATGTATTAGTAAAACGTATAAACACATTTAGCATTCAAGCATACAAACAGTTGGGTTATTGGGCCTGCCTAACATCTACACAACAAACAGTAATAGATACACATGCAGTCCAGTCAACAATTAGCCCAACAAGTCACGGCCCAATAACACTAAGGCAGCCCAGTCGGGACAAGGGCGGTTTCGACTCGTAATGCATGGTTTCGAGTCGCAACCGGGGGATTCCGATTCGCAACTCTGGTTTCGGCTTATCATGCCTTGGTCTCGAGTCGCAGCCAGAGGTTCCGACTCGCAACCTCGGTTGCGGTTCATCATGCCGGGTCTCGAGTGTGCTGCTGGCGAGTCGCAATCTCGAGTCGCAACTAGGAGATCTCGAGTTGTCATGCCTTGGTCTCGAGTCGCAACCAGAGGTTCCGACTCGCAACCGTAGTTACGTGCACAGAATCTTCTAGAACCTGTCGACAGTACTAACCAATAGAATTGTATTTTCATGAAATTTGTGTACTATCCCCACTAAACATGTTTCCTTGTCTGATTACAACCCAAAACAAATCAAACAAGCAGAATTTCAAATATTCATCATGTTCATAACATATTCAAATTGTTCATCAAAATCACCAAATGTTCATCCTGTCTAGGCTATCTTTTAACCGACCCAAAACAAGTATTTTCCACCTTTCCTTTGTAATATTATCGGCATTTCTAGCAGCCCTACGTTACAAGCATCCAAAACATTCGAAACATGCCAAGTTACCCAACTAGATTTCATACTTGATCCTATTTCTAGCATGTATGACACAAGAACATATAAACACATAATATTCCCCCTTTTCGGCTTTACATCTATAATAGGAATGAAACTTATCACAATCAATAACATTTGAAACTTATCACAATCAATCACATTTCTATTAAGCACATATCACTTATTTGGTTAATATAATTCATAAATCAACCAAGAAGTCATAGTAATCCCCAAAAATCCACTAACCGGTTGATGAAGGATAAGAGGGATGATCTTCCTAATGAGATGTTCGAGTTTGATCCGAGGACTTGGTGTTTCCGGTTTGTATCCGAGTATGAAGAGGATGAAGGTGAATGTTGGTGCTTGTAAGGTTTAGTGAGAGAGTGAGAGAGAGAGAGAGTGTTGTAAAAATGGTTAAGGGATGGGAGGGTTGGTTTATATAAGATCTCGAGTGGGCTTAGGGTGTTGCGACTTGGGCTTTCACATGGCCCAAACCAAACCGGCCCCTAATATGTCGTACTGTTCACTCGAGACCAAGGGGTCTCGAGTTGGGTCATGGTTTTCGGCTCACCTCTCACACATGCACACACTCACACACTTTATCTATATAAATATATATAATACATACATGTTATCGACAATTAGCACGTCACGGAGAATCACAAACTTTCATTTAATATCATATATATATATACACGTTGATTAAATACAGAGATGGTTGCTCGGGAAAACCCGAAGTGTCACATTATCCCCAAGTTTTAAGAACTTTCGTCCCGAAAGTTAAGGCAGTCACTGGTAAGCTAGTGTAAGTGAAAACGTTTCAACGGGGTGTCACATCATCCCCCCGTTAGTTAGGAATTTCGTCCCGAAATTCAGTTGTAGCTTCAGTGCTGGGGTTTTCGTTTGGGAACAACTGGGGATACTTGTGCTTCATCTGGTCTTCCCGCTCCCAGGTAAACTCTGGGCCACGTCGCGAGTTCCAACGGACTTGTACAAGAGGTATCTGGCTACGTTTGAGGATTTTGATCTCTCGATCCGTGATCTCAATCGGTTCCTCAGTAAAGTGTAGCTGTTCATCAATAGTTAGTTCTTTGAAAGGAATCACGAGCGTTTCATCTGATAGACACTTCTTCAGATTAGATACGTGGAATACGTTGTGTACCGCACTCAGTTCTTCAGGCAGGTTCAATCTATAAGCAACCTTACCGATTTTCTTGGTAATTTCGAATGGCCCGATATATCGTGGATTAAGCTTGCCCCGTTTACCAAAGCGAACCACACCCTTCCAGGGTGAGACTTTAAGTAGAACCCGGTCACCGACCTAGAATTCCAATGGTTTCCTACGCTTATCAGCGTAACTCTTCTGACGGTCACGAGCGGCCGCCATGCGTTGTCTGATCTGGGCAATCTTTTCCGTTGTATCTACCACCATCTCTGGGCCCGTGATTTGACTATCACCGATTTCCGCCCAGCAAAGAGGTGACCGGCATTTACGACCGTACAATGCCTCAAAAGGTGCTGCCTGAATACTAGTGTGGTAGCTGTTGTTATAAGAGAACTCTACTAGCGGTAGATGCTTCTCCCAGTTCTTGCCAAAATCGATCACACATGCTCTAAGCATGTCTTCTAGGGTTTGGATGGTGCGTTCGGACTGTCCATCCGTTTGCGGGTGATAAGCGATGCTCATGTCCAAACGTGAGCCAAAGGATTTGTGCGTAGCTTGCCACAATTCTGAAGTAAAACGAGCGTCTCGGTCAGAAATAATTGAGGTTGGCACTCCGTGCCTCGAAACTACTTCCTTTAAGTAAACCTCCGCCAAGGTAGAAAACTTGTCTGTTTCCTTAATGGCCAGAAAGTGTGCGGACTTGGTCAATCGATCTACTATTACCCAAATAGTGTCATTTCCGCGTTGAGACCTAGGTAGCCCTGTAACAAAATCCATGGAAATTTGCTCCCATTTCCATTTCGGGATTTTTGGTTGTTGGAGTAGGCCTGCTGGCTTCTGGTACTCTGTTTTGACCCTTGCGCAAGTCAAACATTTGCTGACGTATGTTGCTATGTGGGCCTTCATGCCAGGCCACCAGTATGTTGTCCTCAAATCGTGGTACATTTTATCCGAGCCAGGATGTACTGAGTAGCGGGACTTATGGGCTTCGTCCATCACGAGTTCACGTAAGCCTCCAAAGAGTGGAACCCAAATGCGCCCTGTTACATAGTAAGCGCCATCTTCTTTCTGTTCTAGTCGCTGTCTCGATCCTCGCAGGGACTCAGCCCTGATGTTTTCCGGTTTCATTGCTTCGACTTGAGCACTTCGGATCTGGGTAGGGAGGTTAGACTAGATGGTAAGTTGCAATGCTCGCACACGCTTTGGTATAGTGTCCTTTCTGCTGAGGGCGTCTGCCACGACATTGGCCTTGCCCGGATGGTACTTGATGGCGCATTCGTAGTCATTCAAGAGTTCGACCCAGCGGCGTTGTCGCATGTTCAATTCCTTTTGCCTAAAGATATGCTCGAGACTCCTGTGATCGGTGTAAATAGTGCACTTGGTACCGTACAGGTAATGTCTCCATATCTTAAGAGCGAAGATCACTGCTCCCAATTCCAAATCATGCGTAGTGTAGTTCCTTTCATGCGTCTTAAGTTGGCGAGAGGCGTAGGCAATAACTTTCTCGCGCTGCATTAACACGCAACCGAGCCCATGGATAGACGCATCGCAGTAAACCACAAATTCGTCAGTGCCTTCAGGCAACGAGAGAATAGGAGCGCTACAGAGGTTATCCTTTAGCCTTTGAAAGGCCGACTCCTGAGCTTCATTCCACTTGTAAACAATGCCTTTCTGAGTAAGAGTCGTGAGGGGTTGTGCAATCTTTGAGAATCCCTTGATGAATCTGCGGTAGTATCCTGCCAATCCCAAGAATTGGCGAACTTCGGTTGGGGTCTTGGGCGTAGGCCAATTCTTTATCGAGTCGATCTTAGCGAGGTCGACGTGAATGCCGTCCTTGTTGACCACGTGCCCAAGGAAATGGACTTCTCGGAGCCAGAAGTCACACTTCGAGAATTTGGCGTACAATTGCTCATTGCGTAAGAGTTCGAGGATAAGGCGTAGGTGTCGCTCATGCTCTTCTTGACTTTTCAAGTAGATCAGAATGTCGTCGATAAACACAATCACGAATTTGTCGAGATAAGGCTTGCACACTCGGTTCATGAGATCCATGAAAACCGCAGGTGCGTTAGTCATTCCAAAAGGCATAACGAGGAACTCGTAATGACCATAACGAGTCCTGAACGCAGTCTTAGAGATGTCTTCATTACGAACTCTCAGCTGATGATAGCCTGATCGCAGGTCAATCTTAGAATAGTAGCTCGATCCTTGCAACTGATCGAATAGGTCGTCGATGCGCGGGAGGGGGTAAGGATTCTTGATGGTAACCTTGTTCAGCTCACGATAGTCAATGCACATTCGGAACGTGCCATCCTTCTTCTTAACAAAGAGTACTGGCGCTCCCCAGGGTGATGAACTAGGGCGGATAAATCCTTTATCCAATAGTTCTTGTAGCTGCGTAGAGAGTTCCTTCAGTTCTGCAGGGGCTAGATGGTAAGGTGCACGAGCTATGGGTGCTGCTCCGGGAGCTAGCTCGATTTGGAACTCGACCTGACGGTGGGGAGGGAGTCCAGGTAGTTCCTCAGGAAATACCTCGGGATAGTCACGTACTACAGGAAAATCTTCAATCCTCTTTTCCTTTTCGGGGGTGTCGGTGACAAGTGCTAGGATAGCGGTGTGCCCTTTCTGTAAACACTTCTGGGCTTTTAAAAGTGAGATAATGCCTGTGACTTCTCCACCTTTGTTGCCTTGAACGATGAGGGGTTGGCCAGAACGACGAGGTATACGAACTGCTTTCTCTTGACAGAGGATCTCAGCGCGATGTTTGGATAACCAATCCATACCGATGACGACGTCGAAGCTTCCAAGTTTGACAGGGAAAAGATCGATACTAAACGTGTGGCCAGACAATTCTAGTGTGCAGTCGTAGATCACGTGTGTGGCCTCGATGTTCCTACCATTAGCTATCTCGACGACGTGCTTAGAACTTAATAATGCAAGCGGGTGCTTAAGTTTCTTACTAATGCGAAGGGATACATAACTGGCATCGGCACCGGAATCAAATAACACAGAAACATAACGATCATCAAGTAGGAACTTACCCGCCACGACGTTGGGGTCGTTCCTTGCTTCTCCAGCTCCAATCACGAAAGCTCTTCCCCTTGCACCATTCCCAGCATTGTTGTTTTGCTCATTGTTCCCAGCTCCCTGATTGTTGTTGCGATTCTGATTCAGTTCAGGGCAATCCTTTCGCATGTGCCCTGTTGCTCCGCATTTAAAACATGCTCGGTTGTTTCCCTGCTGCTGTTGCTGTTGGGGTTGTTGCTGATTCTGCCTTGCTGGGAACTGACTTCTGCAATCCTTGGCTTCGTGCCCCATCTTGTGGCATCGCTGACACTGACCCTTGTTACATGCCCCATTGTGGTGCCTGTTACACTTGTTGCACTTAGGGTAGCTTCCCCGGTAGCCACCCTGTTGCTGAGTGCCTTTGTTGTTGTCAGTTTTCCTTTGCTGAGCTGGGGCCTGAGTAGAGTTAGCATCTTTGCCCTGATTTCCATCCCACTTTCGTTTGCCATCACTGGAAGTTCCTTCCGCAGCACTGATCCTTTTGGGCATCCTGCCCTCTTCCACAGCCTGGTTAGTGAGTTTGTGGGCAAGACGGACCACAGGCTGTATGGTAGTGAGGTTGGCCGAGGTCACATGGCTCCTGATTTCTGGGGCTAAGCCTTTGATGTACAATTCGATCCTTCGATACATGGGTCGGGACATGTTTGGGCAAAGAGCAGCATAGTCGTTGGACAGCTTGGTGTAGGTCTCAATCTCTGACCCAACCATCTTGAGTTCATAGTACTCGTCCTCGAGTTTGTGGATGTCATCCCTATGACAGTACTCTTCCTTGATCATATCCTTGAAATCTTCCCATGCAGTAGCGTTAGCAGTCTCCAAACCAAGCATTTGAATTTGCGCCTTCCACCACGAAAGTGCGCTTCCCTCAAGAGTACCAGTAGCAAACTTCACCCAATTAGCAGGGGGACACTCGCAGACAGCAAAGACAGCTTCGACCTTCTCGATCCAGTGCAGAAGACCTATGGCACACTCAGTGCCACTGAATGGAAGAGGCTTGCAATCCATGAAGGTCTTGAAGGTACAGACACGTGGTTGCACAGGCGCATGCTGACCTGTTGTGGGAGCGATACGAATAGGTTTAGAGGTGAAAAGACGATGTGGCGGTAGGATCTAAACATCCTAAAACAACGAGCTTACCTATAGGGTGAGTTGCGAAAGCTGCAGCCACTGTGTTGAGCAGGTTAGTGAACTGAGCCTGGGTCATGTTGACGTTTCCTCGTCCGCGTCCACTCATTGTCTTCATAACCAGAAAACATAGTATGAGTGTGATGTCGTAATATAGCGAGAAGGAGATAGAAGAGGGAAGGCATATCTATCTAATCAGGCAAACTAGTACGTATAGTAACGCAGAAAGCATAAGACAATAAGCAAGTAAATATGGGTCCGAGCTATGAGGTCAGATAAGTCGAGCCTTGCACTTGGAGTGTAGTGTCGTCACGAGTCACGGGTTATAGTCTGGTTTTTCTCAAAAAGATTTTTCCTCTTTTTAAAACCAAGTTCACTATAACCAATGGCTCTGATACCAATCTGTCACACCCCCAAATTCCACCTGCGGAGTAACATCCGCTTGAGGGCGTGACTGACCAGGATCCAGCCACCAATTATACTAAGCATTGGTTAATAGTAAAGTAATTGCTATCTAAAGTGGTTAGCAACATCGTAGTTTAGGTTCGATAATAAGTTTAAACAAAACAGCGGAAGCATAAATCAAAAAGTTTTAATAAGACAGTTCATGGTTCAAGATAAGTAAAACCCAACACACGGGTTTTGACCAACACTACACATCCCCAAGTCGCAGCTCCTCAGTCACTGGTTACCTGCAAAGCATGCAGTAAGGGGTCAACAATAATGCTGAGTGAGTTCACTAGTTGTCCAGTTTTAATTACCAAAAACTTGTTTCACCAGTTAATTTATCCGTTTATACATGCCATGGGGAGCTACCCCAAAAGTTAGCGACTAAACTGTTTTTCCAATACCGAACACTAGGTAACCGTTTGCGTTTCCGCAGGATGCCCCGATGTCAATGTTCTATCATCATTGACGGATGCCTGAGTACATTAGTTCACGACCGATCCCAAACCATGGCACGGTGTGAGGTTGGTAAAACCTAAATAGCGCTATCAACTAATAACCCGTTCGCCTGGCCCCGGCGACTAATCGGTATTATGTAGTAGGGACTTGAGTGATAGAGTTGCGTTTAGTGCCGTTTGGTTGCATTCCGTATAAACAGTAATTAACTAAAAGGTTTCCCAATGACAAGGGAAGGAAAAGTAAGTTTGTTCCCAGTAACTAGGGAAGGAATGTAAATGGTGTCCCCTTTACAAGGGGATAGGGTTGTTTTAGTCTCGTGTCCCAAACCACCGGGACGCATGCTTTTAAGTTGTGAACTCACCTTGGGTTGCTCGGTAGATTAAATACCCGGTCAATCACGTTGGTCACCACGTCCTAGCATGGTTACCAAATATAGGTCAAGTTGGGGTACACGTAATCATGTATTAGTAAAACGTATAAACACATTTAGCATTCAAGCATACAAACAGTTGGGTTATTGGGCCTGCCTAACATCTACACAACAAACAGTAACAGATACACATGCAGTCCAGTCAACAATTAGCCCAACAAGTCACGGCCCAATAACACTAAGGCAGCCCAGTCGGGACAAGGGCGGTTTCGACTCGTAATGCATGGTTTCGAGTCGCAATCGGGGGATTCCGATTCGCAACTCTGGTTTCGGCTTATCATGCCTTGGTCTCGAGTCGCAGCCAGAGGTTCCGACTCGCAACCTCGGTTGCGGTTCATCATGCCGGGTCTCGAGTGTGCTGCTGGCGAGTCGCAATCTCGAGTCGCAACTAGGAGATCTCGAGTTGTCATGCCTTGGTCTCGAGTCGCAACCAGAGGTTCCGACTCGCAACCGTAGTTACGTGCACAGAATCTTCTAGAACCTGTCGACAGTACTAACCAATAGAATTGTATTTTCATGAAATTTGTGTACTATCCCCACTAAACATGTTTCCTTGTCTGATTACAACCCAAAACAAATCAAACAAGCAGAATTTCAAATATTCATCATGTTCATAACATATTCAAATTGTTCATCAAAATCACCAAATGTTCATCCTGTCTAGGCTATCTTTTAACCGACCCAAAACAAGTATTTTCCACCTTTCCTTTGTAATATTATCGGCATTTCTAGCAGCCCTACGTTACAAGCATCCAAAACATTCGAAACATGCCAAGTTACCCAACTAGATTTCATACTTCATCCTATTTCTAGCATGTATGACACAAGAACATATAAACACATAATATTCCCCCTTTTCGGCTTTACATCTATAATAGGAATGAAACTTATCACAATCAATAACATTTGAAACTTATCACAATCAATCACATTTCTATTAAGCACATATCACTTATTTGGTTAATATAATTCATAAATCAACCAAGAAGTCATAGTAATCCCCAAAAATCCACTAACCGGTTGATGAAGGATAAGAGGGATGATCTTCCTAATGAGATGTTCGAGTTTGATCCGAGGGCTTGGTGTTTCCGGTTTGTATCCGAGTATGAAGAGGATGAAGGTGAATGTTGGTGCTTGTAAGGTTTAGTGAGAGGGTGAGAGAGAGAGAGAGAGTGTTGTAAAAATGGTTAAGGGATGGGAGGGTTGGTTTATATAAGATCTCGAGTGGGCTTAGGGTGTTGCGACTTGGGCTTTCACATGGCCCAAACCAAACCGGCCCCTAATATGTCGTACTGTTCACTCGAGACCAAGGGGTCTCGAGTTGGGTCATGGTTTTCGGCTCACCTCTCACACATGCACACACTCACACACTTTATCTATATAAATATATATAATACATACATGTTATCGACAATTAGCACGTCACGGAGAATCACAAACTTTCATTTAATATCATATATATATACACGTTGATTAAATACAGAGATGGTTGCTCGGGAAAACCCGAAGTGTCACAACTTTAGGCGGGATTTTAGTATAATAAATGCTAGTAATGAAGTTTCCGTTGTTTCGGTTACTGTTTGTTCAACTTTATCGCTTAAACACAAAGTTTGGCCTTTTTTTTTATATAATAGAGTTTAGATGTGTGCTTTGTAGTTTAAGGCAGGAATTTAATGGAGTTTTATTCATGAGTTTGGCGTTTTGCCTAAAGAAGTCTAAAGACCTTTTTTACCCTTAATGAAGCGTGTCCACGTAATAAAATTAATTTTATTTACGAAAACGCCACCACGATCTAGTCCATAGATTGTTTTGATCTGACGATCCATAAGCGTTCTCACCGTTCTCACACTTTTCACTGTATCCTGACCCTATATATATATATATATATATATATATATATGGGAAGGATCTACTAAAAAAAGTAGGTTTTGACTAAATAACCTAAGAAGGATTATAGAAATAAGATGTGGCACTCCTTATAGCTAGGATGGAAGGATATTTTGGTCCTACAATACAATCTCCCACCCTTTTATTTTCCCAAATTCAATACAATACAAAAAATCTTTTGCAAAAAAAAATAGCACAGAAAATCTATTACAAAAAAATGTAGCACAATATATCTAGTACAAAAAGTCCAGTAAAAAAAATCCAGTACAAAAAATACAACAAAAAAATTCAGTATAAAAATATAGCACAAAAATCTAGTAAAAAATCCAGCACAAAAATGCTATATAATATAGAAATCTAAAACATTTTTTGGGTGTTTTTAAATCTCATATTTTATATAGCAATATGGTGCTCAAATTAAAGATAAATAAAATCCTCGATTTTACAGTGCAATTTTTTTAAATAAAATAATGTCGTATGAAAAAGTTATAAATGTGCATTTTTTCAATTTTAAACATGTATATACATATATGTATAATTGACAATATACACATATGTATACTTAAAAGTTTAACAATATACACATATGTATATACATATATGTGTTATAAACCCTAAACCTAAACTCTAAACCCTAAAACTAAACCCTAATGCTAAACCCTAAAGCTAAACCCTAATGCAAACCCAAAAGCTAAAGCTAAACACTAAAGCTAAACCCTAATGCAAACCCAAAAGCTAAAGCTAAACACTAAAACTAAACCTATATGCTAAACCCCAATGCTAAACCCAAAAGCTAAACCATAATGCAAAACCCTAATGTTAAACCCTAAATACTAATGCTAAACCCTAAAGCTAAACCCTAAATACTAATGATAAACCATAAAGCTAAACCCTAATGCTAAACCATAAATACTAATGCTAAATCCTAAAGCTAAAACTAAATCATTCACCTCAATCAAAGATTTTTAACACTTATTTTTCAATTTTAAACATGAATATACATATATGTATAATCGACAATATACAAATATATATAGTTAAAAGATTCATGTGTATAAATCCATAAAAAAAACTTAAGGAAAAAACTCTGATTTTTCCGAAAAAAAAATTTGAATTTTTTTTACATTTTTTTGCATTTTTTTGCTTAGGGAAAATGTGTGGTCCAGAATGCTTCTTAAGTTTCTCAATTAGCGTACTACTTCTCACATGATCCTAATTCTATATATATAGGGGATGGTTCAAATGAAAACCACTTTTATTGCGAAAACTAACTAAAAAAGCCTAAAAAACACACAAATTTTTTTTCAATAATTTTATAAAAATCGCTAGTTTTTTTATATAATTTTTTTTTCAAAAAAAAAAAATTGTAGTGCACATGTGTAATAATTCACATGTGTAGTACACACATGTGCACTACAAATTTTTTTTAAAAGTTTTTTTTTATATAATTTAAACAGCGAAAATTGGTATGAAAAAAAAGAAAAAAAATTGGTATGTTTTTTAGGCTTTTTTAGTTAGTTTTCGAGTATTCGCGACAACTAGTGGTTTTCATTTGAACATTCCCCTATATATATATAGGTATGGGATCAGGAGAGAATGGTGAAAAGTGTGAGAACGGTGAGAACGCATCCTGGCCCAACATGTGGCGCGTGATACAATTAGGGCGTATGGGCTTTTTTGTCATTTTATCTTGTAAAAGACCCACATCAGAAATTTACACGATTACAACTTTAAAATAAGCATTTCAATAAATGCGACATTACAAAAACTTGTCATACCGACATTTCCATATGTTAAAAAAAACATTACAAAAACATAGTTGTAAGCGTTTTCATAAATCACTTATAACAAAACAAAACAAGATTTAACGCGGAAGCTTTATTTAACGTGTGTTCAGTTCTTATTCGACGCTTGATCTTCATCTGGGACTCTTGACATTCACCTATGATCAAAACCAACTTAAAAGTTAGTTTTGATAGTTAAATAACAAGCACAACAAGGTAAATGGGTCAAACAAACAAAATAAACAAAAATTGCAGGTTTTTACCCCGTCGACGCACGCTACGGTATTCCCCCTTGGGCGTCGCACGACGCCACGCCCCGATTTCGACAGAATGTGTTGATGTTGGTGCTGCATATTACCAGCAACCCAATTTTTCACGAAAACGAACATAACTTGCTCGTTTTTTGATCCGTTTTACGATCCGTTTCGTCCTACGTGATCGTAAATTGATTCTCCATAACATGGAGTTAAAATCCGACATCCCGATTAAAAAAAAATTAAGACTTTTAAGCTTTCGGCTTAATATAAAATTTCTAAGTTTTGACCCGTTCATGTATTTATCAAACAACCATGTTTGTTTGCATGTTTGTTTGATTCCAATTTCTCATGAACCTTATATTTTCGATGTTGTCTATCATATTAGGTTCAAATCATGAGTTTCTTAAGTATTTTAAACCCGTTTTCTTTCGTATGCTTATTTTGACCCGTTAAGGGTATTTAAGCATATTTTAAACACGAATCGCTTTCGTTCGTTTCTAGCTTCATATTTCCACATTTCTTATCAAAAGATTTTCCACCACAACTATATTTGTGGTGGATTTAATGTGGTGATCTATTAATTCCGAGTTTTACCCCTCGGATTATCATTTACGACAAAGACTCATATAAGGTCAATATACCCAAGGATTCACACCTTTCGGTTTTTATACTTATTCTAAGTATCTATTTGCTTATAAAACTCGTTTCCAAACAACCTTTAAGGGTTGTTTGCTCAATTTAGCTTACAAGGGCGTTTTAGTCAATTTTAGTCCTTCTTTTAAGACGAAGGACTTTTAAATACTTGTTTGACCCAAAACTCCGACCTCTTAACTGTAATCTTGTTTAGAAACCATTATGTTTCTAAAACACCATGATTATAACTTAAATTATTCGGTTTACCTACAAGATAACCTAATATCCATTTTTGACCTTGTCTAACTCTTATAGAAGCTCAAGTTCTAAATGATGAGTTGAACCATTATACATACCTGACTCGGATCAATATATTGACCCGTTTTAATACCTTGCTTTAATAATCGCTGATTAATAGCGATGCAATTATCCTTTCTCTATTCACTCTTATTGTCACACACCGACCACGTAAAACAACAAATTGTGACGGAAACGTCCGGGAATGTCGTAACAGAATCATTGTTTCACAACACATGGATAAAAGTTCTATTATATTGAATTAAATGTATTACATTGTATTGAAACTAGAAACAAAACATGAACAAATTAACTTTCATTGTTATTAAGTCACTAAGGCCTCGTCGATTCCTATGTGAGCATGCACCAATATCATCATCAAACATCATCAACTATGGTACCTGAAACACATGTGAAAATACATCAGCATAAAAATGCCGGCGAGTACGTAGGTTTTATATGAGTGTCAGATTCATGGCTCATATTACCTTTTGAAATAACCCAAACAACTTTGTTATTCGATATTAGAAAACTTAGTTTTGTAAAATGTTTATATTGTGAACTGAAATAACCAAGTTAAAACAGATTTGTTATTATTTATAAAACCTCGATGCCATGGAACTTAACTCAAAACATTTGTTTAAGTAAACCCAGATCGTAAATTGTTTTTGAAATAAAACTCGAACGTTTTATATTATCAGAAAAACCTTGTAATATAACTTTGTTTTGATAACCTTTGCCCAAGTGATCTAGATAACGCAACGATATATAATGTGTTAAAAGCACATATATATAGGAAGTACCAGTGGCGTATCCACCATGCTTTTAACACATTGCACCCGCCCCGTTACCTAATCACTTCCCTAACCCAACGGTTCAAACAGTACCAAATGGTTCACATAATCAAACAGTTACAAATGGTTCACATAAATCAAACAGTTACAAACGGTTCACATAATCAAACAGTTACAAACGGTTCACATAAATCAAACAGTTACAAACGGTTCACATAATCAAACGGTTCAAACAGTTCAAAATGCAAAACAATGTGTCCATATGCAACAAAATGTAATATATAAAAATCAATGTGCTAGCATGCTTAGTGAACATACATAGCAAAACATAATGAAATCATGTACTATCTACGTACTAATGAACATAGCAAGTATATGATATAAAAGCATGAAAAGCATGAAAGTAACAAGTAGGCACATGTGTTTCACCCCAAAATAGTTGAAAACAGTAAAAGAGGGGACTATGTACTCACTTGAGGATGCTTAGAAGTCTTGAACAACAACCAAGTAAAGCTAGAGGGATCACGGAATCAAACGGCACCTAATATAGGTAACTAAGTTAAATAACGGACCTAACTCGGAAGATCGGATAGGATGAGGTTTCGTAAACCAAATGAGTGTTGGAACTCATATGATATGGTTTAACAAAGCCTACATACTAAAATGAAACCTATCTTAAGTGCTTACGACCCATTACGACCCGTTTAGGTAGCTTACGCTACTTTAACACGTCGTTCGCGTAAAACGCGTTCGGAGTGCCTAACTAGTCCTATGACAAGTATTATATGCCTAAACATGTTTAAATATGTTGTATAATCAGTTAAGTGACAAAAGTTTAAGTTACATATGCTTAAATACCAATTATGCATGAAAAGAGCATTTTGGACATTTACCTAAGGCATATAAACTACCTATCATACAACTAATTAAACGAAGTGATCATAAGGTATAACCTCGGAAGGTTATTCCCTATACAACTATGGTCACAATATATGCTTGGTCGGATCCTAATGATCGACCGAACGGGTTGGGTTCGAAAGTCTAAGCGGTTGTTTAAACCGCTTATCTTTCGACCCTATATAAGCACTAATCTAAAAGTGACGAGTTAAACATATTAAAACATGTTTAACGAAGTTTGATATCAAAACAAAGGGTTTTGATACCCAAGAATAGTTTAGTTGCAAAATACGCATAAACGCGCATTTTGACCGAAACTATGACTCGTCACTACACCTAATCAACGTGGTAATCAGTAGGTATAGTCACACGGAACTATAACCATCGTGATTACGCTCACGCTGCAAAGTTCAAACGAACTTTGTGTTGGCCAAATACTGGTCAAAGCAGAAAGTCAAACACTGTTTGACTTTTACGCTTAAAAACGCATAAAAGCATGAAAGAATACTTACAAAGGGTCCAAGCAAGGAAATCTTGTTTCAAATTGCTCAGGTGTGAAGTGCTAAACCCCAACTTAGAGCATTTGAATCAGATTTTGTGAGGAACAAATGAATGGGGTTGGGTATTTATAGGAAATCCACAAAGGTTAGGATCGTTCCTCGTAAACCGTGCCTTGATCTTGACCCTCCATGTGTAGCCTATGGTTTATAAAACAATGGGACACTCAAAACCATCAAATGGTATTGCAATACAAGCAACAAACCATCGAATTCAGTTGTTTTGAACCAGATTCAATGTTTCTGTCTGATGAGCTCTCGCGGGCCGCATAAGAAATGGACAAGTCTTACGCGCCTCTCCTAGCTGTCTTTGACAGATTGTCAAAAATGGTCCCTGCAAACCTGAAACTTGGTTTTTGATGCATTTTTGGCACGTTTAAGCCCCGTTAACCCCATTTCAAGGCTCTACAATGAAGTTAAAGTATAGTAACTTAAAATATGTTCAGAAACGTCTCGGGTGTTGGTTCGTTTGGTCGTACGGTTGCGTTATTCGGTTAATTACGACGGAAGTCGTAACGGACGCAAAAACGATCCAAATTGCGCGACGAATGGAATTTTATCATGCCAATCACTAAAATAAAATATTTTAATGATTACATAAATTTTTGGAAGTCTGGATATATTCAGAATGTAAGACATGCGCGAAAATGCAAACTTATGCACTTTTTGACGCTTTTAGTCCCTGTTGATCAAATAAGTTTATTTTTGCGCACCAAGCACCTCTACGCCTATTTCTAAGCTATGTAAAGGATATTTAGGGCATGTTTAACTTATGATCATATTCCGGAATGTTCGTTATAGTACGAATCGGCATACTTTCGCAGTTTGTCGAAATTAGTCCCTGTAAGCGAATAAACTTGATTTCGACACACCAAACCCTCCAAAACTTATTTCCAAGTTATGTAAAGGTTATTTAAGGTATGTTAAGCCTATGTCACTGTTCCGGAGTGTTTGTTGCATTAAACTAATTACGTTTACGCATCAGTTCGTGTATAACCTTCTAGAAAGCGATTTAAAGCTCGAAATCGAACAAGAATTGATATGTGCAAGTGGTACACATATTTTTACAAATCCCAAGTATGAAACACAATATTTCATTGATTTGGTATTTGTTTGATGATCGCAGAGGCACAGATGTCACAGTCTCCCCTACTTTAGCAAATTTCGTCCCGAAATTTATTCGTAGGAGTCTGTCTGTGACACTGTGTTAAATAATTGTCTTGCATGGAATCTAGGGTGTTTATCTATTTGCGTAGAATAACCCATCAAAGATATGCAAGGCATAATCCTGTCATTTCCCTCGACGGATATTCTTTAGAAACGAAAATGAACGGACGGAGTCATTTTCGTCAACGGGTTCTTTAGAAAATGGAAATGAAGGAATAAACAAAAGGACATTCATTTCCCTCAACGGACATTCTTCAGAAACGAAAATGAACGGATGGAGTCATTTCCAACGGGTATTCTTCAGAAATGGAAATGAAGGAATAAACAAAAGGACATTCATTTCCTTCAACGGACATTCTTCAGAAACAAAAATGAATGGATGGAGTCATTTTCAACGGGTATTCTTCAAAAATGGAAATGATGGAATAAACAAAAGGACATTCATTTCCCTTAACGGACATTCTTGAGAAACGAAAATGAACGGACGGAGTCATTTTCAACGGGTATTCTTCAGAAACGGAAATGAAGGAATAAACAAAAAGGACATTCATTTCCCTCAACGGACATTCTTCAGAAACGAAAATGAACGAACGGAGTCATTTTCAACGGGTATTCTTCAGAAACGGAAATGAAGGAAAAAGGATATTCATTTTCCTCAACGGACATTCTTTAGAAACGAAAATGAACGGACAGAGTCATTTTCAACGGGTATTTTTCAGAAACGGAAATGAAGGAATAAAAAAAAGGACTTTCATTTCCCTCAACGGACATTCTTCAGAAACGAAAATGAACGGACGGAGTCATTTTCAACGGGTATTCTTCAGAAATGGAAATGAAGGAAAAAGGATATTCATTTCCCTCAACGGACATTCTTCAGAAACAAAAATGAACGGACAGAGTCATTTTCAACGGGTGCTTCATCAGAAATGGAAATGAATAGAATTAACTCAAGACACATGACAAAACTTGCTGTGGTTTCTGTGCACTAAATTCCATAATTATGTATGCATCCATAATTACGTAATTCCTTGCATAGTAACCACAGTTTGTTTTATAATGTGAAGGGGATAGAATTTGAACAAGCTTGAGACAACTTTGATTGGGTCAACACATAAACACATAAGCACAAAATTGTTTTCTTGATTATTATCTTGTTATTAATTGTTATTGATTTGAACATGGGATTCAAGGTATACCAAGAACCCAGTCGATGGACTTCAACGTCCTCAAGAATCTATCTGTAAAGATAGGATGATCTTCTAAAATTCGATTTCGTTTACAAGGAAATGTAACATTCGAATTATGGTACACAAGGAATCCAATCCATGGATTTCATTTGGCACTTTAAACATCTTCAAGAATCTATCTATGAAGATAGGAAGATCTTAATAGGAATTCGGCTTTTGTCCTTATTGAATCGTAATGTACGTATTAAAGCATACAAATAATTCAATTAAGGGCTCCGATGAGCGATAATCATCCACAAGGATCTAATTATGTGGATAGAAAGATCCTATATGGATTTTGGAATTTGTGTAACGAGAGGTGTTTCGAAACCTTGCACTAGGCGTGCTTAAGTCGATACACAAAGTAGAAAGTTCATGAGGTTGAGGTGCTAGATATGCCAAGGCAACATATGAAGCAGAATTTGGAGGTTGAGCAGCAGCAGGATTTGCAACAGCTTTGCTTTGGATTGCAAAGCGGCACATGTTAACCAAATGTCCCCATCGTCCATAGTGGGTACATTTGAAACAGGGTATTTGATTTGGATGATGACGGTTACACTGATTGCACCAAAAAGCGGTTCCCTTGTACGGCTTCATCCCTGAGGCGAGTCATGGTGATAGCTAAATCAACGGTCCCCTGGAGTACGACGCCTATTTGTTGGGCAATTGTAGCACCTGGTTCGGACACTTGAGTGTTGTTGCGATGAAGAGGCATCTTGAAGATAATGGAAGGCATGGGAGGAAACAAGCGAGATGTTATCTGATAATCAAAATAGGATGACAACGCATAAAAATTACGGTCATTTGTTTGTTACCTAAGGCAAACAAATGAGACGGTGATTAATCAAAGTAAGCGGGTCCTATTAATGTATCGCGAAGACATGCTTTAGCCTATAAGTGGACACTCACCCCAAGAGTTCCCAGGTAAGAATGACTGGTCCGATTATGTGGATTTGTACGAACACTCTAGCCTTAGACAGAAACTCAGAGTACAGGCGTCCACCCTTCCAGATTGCACATGTTCACATTATAAGACCCAAACTTTGACGGGATTTTGAAAACTTTGAAGGTTCAAAACCATATAATAAATCATCCTAGAAAAGATGATTAGTTTTCAAAGCGGATTCGAAAATTGTGTTCTTGTTGTGGTAGTCGCCTAAAGATAGGTGACGGTATTGTTTTAAGATCTAAACACAAGAATCTTGTGTTAGGGTCCTAGGAAGGTTATAGACTAGGTCAAAGCATTACTAATAACCTAATTCCCTATAACCATGAGCTCTGATACCAACTTTTCTGTCACACCCCGACCACGTAAAACAACAAATCGTGGCGGAAACGTCGGGGAGTGTCGTAACAGAATCATTGTTTCACAACACATGGATAAAAGTTCTGTTTTATTGAATTAAATGTATTACATTGTATTGAAACTAGAAACAAAACATGAACAAATTAACTTTCATTGTTATTAAGTCACCAAGGCCTTGTCGATTCCTATGTGAGCATGCACCAATATCATCATCAAACATCATCAACTATGGTACCTGAAACACATGTGAAAATACGTCAGCATAAAAATGCCGGCGAGTACATAGGTTTTATGTGAGTGTCAGATTCATGGTTCATAGTACCTTTTGAAATAACTCAAACAACTTTGTTATTCGATATTAGAAAACTTAGTTTTGTAAAATGTTTTTATTGCGAATTGAAATAACCAAGTTAAAACATATTTGTTATTATTTATAAAACCTCGATGACATGGAACTTAACTCAAAACATTTGTTTAAGTAAACCAAGATCGTAAATTGTTTTTTAAATAAAACTCGAACATTTTATATTATTAGAAAAACCTTGTGAAATAACTTTGTTTTGACAACCTTTGCCCAAGTGATCTAGATAACACAACAATATATAATGTGTTAGAAGCACATATATATAGGAAGTACCAGCGACGTATCCACCATGCTTTTAACACATTGCACCCACCCCGTTACCTAATCACTTCCCTAACCCAACGGTTCAAACAGTACCAAATGGTTCACATAATCAAACAGTTACAAACGGTTCACATAAATCAAACAGTTACAAACGGTTCACATAATCAAACAGTTACAAACGGTTCACATAAATCAAACAGTTAAAACGGTTCACATAATCAAACAGATACAAACGGTTCAAACAGTTCAAAATGCAAAACAATGTGTCCATACGTTGGATGAGCATATGCAACAAAACGTAATATATAAAAATCAGTGTGCTAGCATGCTTAGTGAACATACATAGCAAAACATAATGAAATCATATACTATCTACGTACTAATGAACATAGCTAGTATATGATATAAAAGCATGAAAAGCACGAAAGTAACAAGCAGGCACATGTGTTTCACCCCAAAACAGTTGAAAACAGTAAAAGAGGGGACTATGTACTCACTTGAGGATGCTTAGAAGTCTTGAACAACAACCAAGTAAAGCTAGAGGGATCACGGAATCAAACGACACCTAGTATAGGTAACTAAGTTAAATAACGGACCTAACTCGGAAGAACGGATAGGATGAGGTTTCGTAAACCAAATGAGTGCTGGAACTCATATGATATGGTTTAACAAATCCTACATACTAAATCGAAACCTATCCTAAGTGCTTACGACCCATTACGACCCGTTTAGGTAGCTTACGCTACTTTAACGCGTCGTTCACGTAAAACACGTTCGGAACGCCTAACTAGTCCTTTGACAAGTATTATATGGCTAAACACGTTTAAATATGTTGTATAATCAGTTAAATGACAAAAGTTTAAGTTACATATGCTTAAATACCAATTATGCATGAAAAGGGCATTTTGTTCATTTACCTAAGGCATATAAACTACCTATCATACAACTGATTAAATGAAGTGATCATAAGGTATAACCTCGGAAGGTTATTCCCTATACAACTATGGTCACAATATATGCTTGGTCGGATCCTAATGATCGACCGAATGGGTCGGGTTCGAAAGTCTAAGCGGTTGTTTAGACCGCTTATCTTACGACCCTATATAAGCACTAATCTAAAAGTGATGAGTTAAACATGTTAAAACATGTTTAACGAAGTTTGAAAACAGGTTTGATATCAAAACAAAGGGTTTTGATACCCAAAAATAGTTTACTTGCAAAATACATATAAACGCGCATTTTGACCGAAACTATGACACGTCACTACACCTAATCAACTTGGTAATCAGTAGGTATAGTCACACGGAACTATAACCATCGTGATTACGCTCACGTTGCAAAGTTCAAACGAACTGTGTGTTGACCAAAGACTGGTCAAAGCAGAAAGTCAAACACTGTTTGACTTTTACGCTTAAAAACGCATAAAAGCACGAAAGAATACTTACAAAGGGTCCAAGCAAGGAAATCTTGATTCAATTTGCTCAGGTATGAAGTGCTAAACCCCAACTTAGAGCATTTGAATCAGATTTTGGGAGGAACAAATGAATGGGGTCGGGTATTTATAGGAAATCCACAACCGTTAAGATCGTTCCTCGTAAACCGTGCCTTGATATTGACCCTCCATGTGTAGCCCATGGTTTACAAAACAATAGGACACTCAAAACCATCAAATGGTATTGCAAAACAAGCAACAAAACCATCGAATTCAGCTGTTTTGGACCAGAATCAATGTTTCTGTCTGATGAGCTCTCGCGGGCCGCGTAAGAAATGGGCAAGTCTTACGTGCCCCTCCTAGCTGTCTTTAACAGATTGTCAAAAATGGTCCCTGCAAGCCTGAAACTTGGTTTTTGATGCATTTTTGGCACGTTTAAGCCTCGTTAACCCCATTTCAAGGCTCTAAAATGAAGTTAAAGTATAGGGAACTTAAATTATGTTCGAAAACATCTCGGGTGTCAGTTCGTTTGGTCGTACAGTTGCGTTATTCGGTTAATTACGACTGAAGTCGTAACGGACGCAAAAACAATCCAAATTGCGCGACGAATGGAATTTTATCATGCCAATCACTAAAATAAAATACTTTAATGATTACATAAATTTTTGGAAGTCCGGATATATTCAGAACGTTAGATATGCGCGAAAATGCAACCTTATGCACTTTTTGACGCTTTTAGTCCCTGTTGATCAAATAAGTTTATTTTTGCGCATCAAGAACATCTTAGCCTATTTCTAAGCTATGTAAAGGATATTTAGGGCATGTTTAACTTATGATCATATTTCAGAATGTTCGTTACAGTACGAATCGGCATACTTTCGCAGTTTTTCGAAATTAGTCCTTGTAAGCGAATAAACTTGATTTCGACACACCAAACCCTCCAAAACTTATTTCTAATTTATGTAAAGGTTATTTAAGGTATGTTAAGCCTATGTCACTGTTCCGGAGTGTTTGTTGCATAAAACTGTTTACGTTTACGCAGCAGTTCGCGTATAACCTTCCAGAAAGCGATTTAAAGCACGAAATCGAACAAGAATTGATATGTGCAAGTGATACACATATTTTTACAAATCCCAAGTATGAAACACAATATTTCATTGATTTAGTATTTGTTTGATGATCGCAGAGGCACAAATGTCACACCTGTGAACATAAGACTCGACAATATTCATTAGTCGACATTTTAAATAGTGATATCTTCACCATTTGACCCGTTTGGTCTAAGTGACTGTTTATCTTTGCGAGATGATCTTTATTACCATCTCATCTTCATGACTCGTTCCGGTTTACACCGTACGGTCATTTTACTTATAACACATTTCTTGACTCATTTGACCCATTATGGCTTACGCCATAAGTGTCTTTCAACAACTAACGGTTGTTATCAATGAGTGACCGGATTACCGTTTTACCCTTTTCATTTATCTCGGTTTACCTTATGAGGTAACCATTCTAAACTCATTATCTATTAGTCATTTCATGACTAAATAATCGTAATAGTCCTTTTTAACCATTAAACATGGTTTATTAGCATTGTCTTGGTTCCGAACCGCACATGTCATGTCGGACATAATTCAAACCTGAATTTCTAGTATTCATAACCTATAAAACCAACAGGTATTAAATAAATAGAGTGTAATCTTTACTTACCTTGCATCTTGATTATGTTTTTCTTCATACTTGATTCATTTGACCCGCTTCATTCCCAAGCTTCCACCTAGCTTGCCAAGCGTCAAACTATCATTGTAATTTGTAAGATGGTTAGATTAGTCGTAATCATTTATGACTATTCCATCCTACTATTCTTATGTCGAATTTATCATTCGATCATATCATTGGTCAGTTTGACTTTTTAAAGTCAACTGCCTATTGACATGTCACACCCTGAAATTATCAGAGCTGGCGTGACTGGACTGGTATCTTCGTTGCACAGCGGAATCAAAATAAACCAAGACTTCTAGAAAACGAACGCCCACTAAGCACTCAAATCTCCAATGGTTCTCCTATTCCATCCGCGCCATGATTTGAAAAAGTATCGTGAGAAAAAACATGCGAAAAATCAACATAAAGTTGAGCGAGTTCATAGTTTGTTTGTAAAAGATTTGAAATAAATCTTTTTGAATAACCGGTTTGTGAAATATTATTGAGAAAACGAATTTAGAAATCATTTTCTTGTCAAGTTATATGGAAACTTTGTATTTGTAACGCATTATGTTCGTAAAACCATGTATTTGTAAACTCTTGTATTTGTAAAGTTTGTATAACCGTCCATGCCCACCCTGACTTTGACTTCATGCCTGCATAATCCTAAGCTTTGAATTTGTATAAAACATGGTATGTAATTTGTAAAACCCCGGTATGAAAGCAACAATGGAAAACAGATCACCAATGGTTTGCAAGGCCATTGATATGTGTGAAGTGATGCAGGAAAACTTAAACCTAGCAGACTTGTATCGGGCTTCGGGCTGTAAGACATAGTCACCACATGGTCCACTCACCGGACTCATGGGTGGGGCTCGCTACACCCAAATAGATCTATCACTCATGTCCCTTGGTCCTACAATGAGGAATAATGGCCTTAAGTGTTGTACCCACCACTCACATGATCTAAGTGCACCCTTCCTTAGCTAACCATACCAATTGTAATTGTATGTAATCATTTTGTAACATGTACCCACTGGGAGTCCCGTTTCTCAAACGCAGACCAACCCAGTCCCATTATTATAACTAGACGATCCCATCACTTGTCATGAAAATCATTCACATTTCGATAATACACTTTTGTTTTGTAAAAACCGGTATATTTAGTATAAATCATTCGTAAACCATTTGAGTTCCTTGAAATCTATTCGTAACATGATTCAGAAATATGAGTTTTCGTTTATTCAAAGAAAAACCTTGTATATTCTTTGCAAAATGTGCTTTGTCTAAAATATGTCTTTCCACCCCGAAAACATTTACAAAAATGTAAAACCGTAAAAAGGTGGGGTTATGAACTCACCTGAATTTCCATGTGCAAAGCTAGCTATTGAAGACTTCGAGATGTCGTTTCCGAGACGTGACTCGCTAGCGTGCATTCTACAATATTCCTAACACAGAATATCTAATAAGTTTCTAAATAAAAGCGGTAACTAAACTACGTGTCACCGAGCTTTACCGAATCGTTGATCGAACGATTCGACGGTTAAGTTGTCAAGTTAATGGAAATGACTAAGTTAAACTTTGTCGCCCCGAGAAGTCGTTTGTGTATATAGGAATATTCGTATGAATGTAATATATAATAAACTTGTATTATATATATTACGTCTTGTATATATTTGCCAAAATATACGTATATGCCGTTTTGGCGTTTGAAATAAAAATAAAAATAAAAATTATATTTATTTTATAAGAGAATTCGTGTGTTATGATATTTGAAATAAATATATAACTATATTTCTCTTTATAAAAGAATCGCCGAGTTTTAGGTGTTTGAAATAAATACAATAAGCATATTTATTTTATAAAGAGTTTCCGCATTCTTGATGTTTAAGCCAAACCTCGTAGTCGTTTATAAAAAATATCCGAATTTGGATGTTCGAAATAAGTATATAAACTATACTCGTTTTTATAAAAGAATTGTCGTTTTCGTATGTTGTAAAGTGTCGTCGGAAATGTTATACACTTGTATTTAATTCTATAAAAGTCGTTTGTAGTCGATTGGTTATGTTTTGTATTATAATAAAACGTAATTATTTTACGGATTTTCTCGAAAAACGGGCAGAGTTTCCTCTTTTTTCGGACGATCCCGACATCTAAAGTGTCGACTTATTTTCAAAATTCAATAACAATTCAACCATAATACATAAACTTTTCGTCAAGTGCCCCAAAAATGAAATTAAATCACTAAATGCATTCGGTTCGAGCTCCGTCGCGTATAAATGAAATTAAATCACGAAATAAAAAATATTCGCATCGATTAAGTTTTACCGGGTCTTGCGTGGACTAGCCGACCCGACAGTTGACTTACTTTGACCGTCGTTGACCAAGCCTTTGACTGTCGTTGACTGAGTTGACCCGACATCAAACCGAGTTGACCGGGTTTAACTTGTTGACCCAAATTGTGACGAACTACAATCTGACCCGTTGAAGCACACCCGAACCACGGCTGACCAGCTTTGACCGAGACCCAAAACCGAGCCGTTGACCAGCCTTGACCACATTTGACCGTCATTGACCGAGATCCAAAACTGACCCGAAGTCGTGACCAAAGCTGAAATCTAACCAAACATCATCAGCAACTGCAAATCACCAACACTGGTGAACATGTCCAAAAGTATTAAGGACTGTCATCACCTCCATCATCCTCAACATCACACCAATATCAACAACCGAAACAATTCGTCATCATCAGTAAAAAAAAATGAAGAGAAAAGGCAAGTGATGTGAAGGTTTACCGTAAAAGTTATTGAAAACAATGTCGCCGCCGTCCTCCAGCCTCCACTGCCGCTGCCGCCGCCGTCGACCGGCGACGGCTCTGGTTCCGTCGCTCACCACCTCCTCGGTTCCTCTCTCTCGCTCCCGACTTCTCTGTCTCACCTGGTTTCGTAGCCGCACGGCAACGGCTCTCCGCCGTCGGAACGTCATCAGGAGGGGGGGTTGGGTGGTTGCATGTGTGTGACATCAGAACCCGTCGCCGGTCGGAGAGGTGTCGCCGGAGCTCCTGATTTCCGGTTACAGGAGTTACAGGAGAGAAAAAGGGGGGTGTTGTCGGCCTGAACAGGAAATCGAGAGGTAGGGAGAGACCTGTGTTTTGTAGGTGTGTTGTTGTTTGAGAAATGATGGTTTTGGATATTTGGTGTAGATAATTTCTTCATGTGTGAGTTTATAGGGTTTCTCCAGAACGATGAAGGCAGAATGTTGTATGTTGTATGTGTGTGTATTTGTTGTCTGCACATAGAATATATCTATACTACTTTAATAAGCATATAGGAAGGGAAAGAATGGTCATTTGCCACTTTACAAGTCTTTAAAGCATATTGTACAACCAACTGAAGCACAAATGTTGAATCTGAATTTTGGGTGGCCAAACAAAACACGCGTACATCAAAATTTTGGGCGGGCCAAATTTTGGCAGTTCAAAATTTTCATTCAAAATTCAAACTGCATTCACTTAAATCACGTGTATCTCTTTCTCTCTCCTTCATTATCTCAAAACCCTAAAATCCATAGCCGCTCCCCTCCCCTTTGCACACACAAGCCAGTACAAACACACACGTTTTTGTGGAAATCCGAAGCATGAAGCTTTGGTGTGGTTGCAATCGATGGGAAAAAGATCGAGGTAGGTTTATTTTTTTTCCTGCTGAATGTTTTCTATTGTTGGATGGAAAGGAATCCAACAAGGCATACTTAATCAAGGCTTATGCTTTTGCATTTCTTAGGTGTAACCGCTGGATTTCATATAGATCTGGTGGCGATGACTAGATTGATGAGGTTTTGGTTGGAATTAGCGACTGGATGCTTAAGTTTAGGAAAACAAGGGTTTGGTAAGTAGAGATTCCGGCGATATATTGCATAAACAAGCTTTCTATAACAAGGTAAGAACCAACACCAGTAAACTCATTTATTTTCTTCGATTTCAGGTATAATAGGGTTTTGGTTGTTGTTTTTCAGAAGTAGAAGGCGGAGGTGCTTCTAGGCCCCAACTGGTATAAATTTGATTATTTTTTTATGGGTGTCAAAAGCTTAATTGCTGACCATTTAAGTTTATATATATATATATATTCGATCTTGATTTCTAAAGGAATGTTTGGTTGGGACAGGGTCATGGGTTTCGAAGTGATCTATTTAAGATGGTTGCAGATATGAAGCCTGCATTTATCAGATTTCCAGGTTTATCTATACTATATAGGAAGATGAAGAGAGAGAGGTTGAGATGGTTTCCGTGCTCTAGAATGATGATATTGAAAACTGAACAAATGTTTTGTGACCAATAACATTTTGGTTTGGGTTACTTTTTGTATCTTATTTTTATTATTATACAGGAATGATGATATTGAAAACTGAACAAATGTTTTGTGAAACTGGAGAGAAGTGGCCTGATATTATCCCAGAGGAAGATAGTTCCAAGGTTAGAAAAAAGAACCAAATTATCCATTGTTTTTTTTTATTATTACAGCACTAAATTAATGCAATGAACTAATGACCCCATGTCAATTAATGGGATATAATGTTTTATAAGCTTGTTTTGGGTTTAGTGGTGCATCAGGTGACGATTAATGGTTGGGCTTGCAAGGTGGTGTTGAAGCTGTGGATTCGAGTTTTTGACTGATTTAGAAGGTACAAATGCACACTTGAGGACTTGGTTTAATTATAATAAATTGATTTTTATTATTGTTGTTGATATACAACAACCCGAGTAACAAGCCCATTAATTGATCGAATTGGATTAAGATAATTAACTATACTAACACACTAATTATTTATAAATTTAGGAAAAGGGTTATTTTTTCTTCAGAGTAAAAGCTTTGGTCAACTGAGCCAATTCAGTCAACCAAGCCAAATTTGGTCAACTTAGCCAATTCAGCCAAATTTGGTCAACTGAGCTAAATTTGGTCAATTGATGTCAGTTTACGAGACCGATTTGTGGGGGTTGCAAAGGAGAAGTATTCCTGTGCAGTCTCCATGGCGCGTCTTTTGTGTGGATCATTATAACCGGCAGAGCACATTTAACATGATTATATATCTTGACCATAGAGCCACATGGATGGTGGCGATAGAGGTTGGAGCATGTTTAGTGGTCTATTGCAATCATTTTGATCACTACTGTTCATAAGGTAACTAGACTTATTTTGCAAATGTATTGATGACATGAATACCATCCTTAGATGGACCTTTAATCTACTGGATTTTTAAGTGTTGTGTTTTGACCCGTTTTGGCCAAAACCTAATACTGGCAAAGCCTGTTCTGACCGGACCCAAAATGACCATTTATTGAACTGAGCTATTTCTAGCAGACCCAAAATGACGATTGAGGACAAGTAACGCCTAACTCCTAAAATTTTATTTTGCTCACTACCTTTTCTTTATGGGCCGCGAGGATTGGAGTTACACACTTTCCATGTGCGAACAGTGATGTTCAAAACAAAAAAAAGCATTGCATAAGCAAAATATCATTAAAAATCACATTCGATAAAATAAAAAAACAAATAAACAAGTTAAATGGGTTGACCCACGAACTCGCTGTGTTGACACGAACACGACCCATCTAAATGTGTCCGCTGGCTCGACCTGAACTGGCCTGAATCCGTTTAAACTAAACCCAAATCTGGAATTCCGTGTTAGGAAGGTGATAATTGTCATTATAATTTATAAATTTTATTGATGTAATCAGGTAATATGCTTTTTGATTTGTTATACTTTTTGTAGATATTATGGTGGAAACGAGCACATCGATGAACTGGAAACACTTTGTCAAAAGATGGCCTTAGCAGCGTTTCACTTGGATGAAAATAATGTTCAACTGTTATCTGGTTCACCTGCTAATTTTGAGGTTTATAGGCTGTTCTTAAACCCCATGACCGCATAATGGTGAGTTGTCTTTAGGTTCTGTTTTGAGCAATCCAAATTGTCTATGTTATATTGCATCAATATATGTATTATATATTTTACTGTGTTCAATTCAGGGACTTGACTTGCCTCATGGGGGACACTTGTCTCATGGATTCATGAGACCCAAACGAAGGGTTTCGGGAACATCCATATAATTTGAATCGAGGGAGGAAGTGCTTGGGAAGCCGTTGAGTTGAGCCGAGAGACACGAGCTTGTTAAACGACATGTTTCGAGTAACCGACAGGTTAATCTTGGTAAGATATAACTATTATATATAGTTAATTCGGTTAATTTGTTGGTTTTCGGTTTGGTTCAATTAATAACCTAATCAAAACAAGGGCTAAAGTTTTTGCTTAGAAATACATGTAATGGGGATGTAAATACATGAAATATATGCATAAATACATGAAAATGATGAATAAATAAATGAAATGGAGGTATAAGTACATGAAATAAAAGTATAATACATGAAATGAAAGTATAAAAGCTAGAAATATATGAAATATAAATGGTTCGGTTCGGTTCAGTTAATTTGGGTTAATCGTACAAAAAAATAACTAATAACCGACTTTCGGTTAATTCGGTTTGGGTTAATTTCAGTTTGGTTTCGGTTAACGGTTCGGTGATTGCACTCCGTAAAGGAAGTTATTATTATTAGTATTATTATTAATTACGAATTGGGTTTTGTAGGAAGGGATGGGTTAACACATAATATGTTGGAGCAGATTCTTTCGCATTGGCGAAGGGATCCGGTTTGTAAGGTGCGGTGTCTTGGCGTTCCGACTGTTGACATGCGAAACCTCTATCGCGTTTTGCAGGTTTGTTAAGACAGTTTTGATTCATCATATGGGTTCTCCAGGTTGTTTATTAATTCAAATGATAAACAAAAGTTTTGTTGTTTACTTAGCATGTCATTTTTATATTTGCAGGTAGCACATATAGTATAAAAGTTTGTTGGGCTAGATGGTAAAACTACTGAGAAAAGGAGGGCTATGCTGAAACATGTGGCAGATTTGGAGGGTTGCAACTGTAACTGGGCTCTACGTGCAAGGGACTAAGGAGGTATATATTAAATGATGTACCACACTTATGTATTTCATATGTTTTTTAGTTTAGACCATAGAGTGTTTCCTGTTATATTGATTGTTATCTGCAAGTAATATAAGATTAGTTACCTGCAACTTAGAGCCAGGTGGTTTGTGTTTATGAGTATAAGTAATTTTTTATTTCAGTTGCATGTTTCGTTGTTGTAGTAATACTAAATAGTTGATATCTACATAAATAGGTCCAAAAGTTTGGGTAATCATTCTTCTTGGTAGTTCGAAGGGTGATGCACAAAGTTAAAGTAATGATACACAAGAAGCCTTCTTTCTCAAAACCTTCTTTCTAATCAATTTTGATATTGTTTCCAGCTTCATATTTCACTTTTTGAACTCATAATGTGCAGGTGAAAGTTTGCATTTCTGTCTTTAGGGCGTTGTTAATATTTGCTTTTTGTAGCCATACTTGGATGCTTCAAGGTTTGTGAGAGCGCGCAATAAATTTGGTTTATGTTTTATGAGTAGAAAAAAATTACTCAAACTTTCAAACCTTGTCTGTAAAAAACTATCTTCATCTCTTTACTATATTCTAACCTCTCTTGACACATAATAAGAAAACTTAGGTTTTCAACTGGATTTTTATAACCCACAACAGAAAGTATAGAAAATAAAACAATAAAGGGAAATGAAAACGGTTGAATTTGTGAGCTGTCTAATGCGTATGAGGTGAATGGTGATCTATCGATGGGATATGAGGCTATCTAATATGCATATCATTGATGAGAAATCCCTTGTAAACCAAAACCAAAATAAAAATTTAAGTTTTAAATAATTTATGAGAAAATATTGGTGTTCTAGGTTTATAACAGAATAAGGGCGAAAAAAAGGAAAAACGTTAAAGTGATAGAACATTTAAACTTCATTTTTTTTTGAACGGTGGCTTTCTTTTAAAGTGACCTATGTCACATCGCCTAAACGGCGGTCCTAGCCAAGATCTGCCCAGACTACGTTGTCTTAACCGATCCGTGCTGGGTTGGTCAGACTTGGTTACAACGTTTCCCGGAAACCGTACTGCCTCCACACTAGATGCTTTGCTGAAGTAACAGCCGAATAAAAACCGGGGTACGGCTCAAGATCGAACCCCCCCCCCCCCTTGGTGGGTTTATCATAATCATTGCCCAATATCCACCCCTAATATGACACAAGTGAGAATTCAATTTGAATCTCCATTGGAAAATCCAAATCTCCTACCATTAAGTCACAAGTGGGTATACTTAAACTTCATAGCATGTTAATTTTTGTTAGTTATTATGTTAATAAAACACAAGATTCTAAAACCTATGGATATTCTTGAAAACAAATGTTCCTATTTAAACTGTTATAGACATATATTCTACTTCGTCCTAAATCAAAGACAGTGAGATATAACTTAACTAAATCAAGTATATATTCAAAAATGGCCGATAAACTAGCATTCCCGATTAAATAAATTTAATAGCCAATATGAGTTTTCTAAAGGCATTCATGTTATAGGCTGGGCAAAATCCAATTAGCAAAACCATTTGAGTTAATATAGTATTTCTACCTCAGAGGTCAAGAATTTAGGCTAATAGACTCTACTGAAGATGGATTTAATATTATTTAAGCAGTTTAAAAAACAAGACATGCATGTTATCTTTATTGGCATCATGTAGTGGTGCACAAAAAACCCAAACCCGGACCCGAAAATAAAACCTGGAACCGGGTATTATAAAACCCAGTTTTTTTATACCCAAACCCGACCTTATCCATAGGGTAAGGGTTGGGTATGCATTTCTGTTATAAAACCCAAACCCGGAACCGGGTTTTACGAGTATCCGGTTTTAACCCGAACCGGAACCGGTTTTTTCAATACCCGGTTCGGGTTTCCCAATACCCTGTTCAGGTTTTTTCGTTTTTTTGTGTTTTTTCGAGTTTTATACCTTGGTAACGGCTATATTGCCGTTAGAAAGTGTATTATAATCATTTGTTTGGTTTACATTGTATCTCTATACCCTATAAAAGAGGTCTTTGATGACGAACAATAAACGAAGACGATCAAGTTATTCGAAGCTATCTATGTTCATCATCTTATTCGATCTGGTTCAATGATTATTTAGGTGTCATTTATTTCTATGTTTTATGAAATAAAAAGGTTTTGCATTTTATATTTCTATGACTTATCCAAAAAAATGAATACCCGAGGCATACCTGAACCCAACCCAATCCATATCCGACCCTACCCGAACCCGAAAACAGGGTATTATAATACCCGGGTATTAGAAAACCCGAACCCTACCCGAACCCGGGTATATAGGGTATACATTTTTATATAAAACCCGGACCCGACCCGGGTATTGTCAATACCCGATTTTGTAGAACCCGATCGTACCCGAACCCGGTTCCATACCCGGAACCGGGTATTCAGAAAACCCGATTTATGCACCACTAGCATCATGCCATTTAATTTGTACAAAACAAATCATTGAAAAATTATATCAAACTTTGGTTAGAATTTAACCTTTAAGTTATCTATACTATATTATAATACATGAGGGAGAAACATTTTAAGATACCCCAAAAATTAAGAATTTTCCACTCTTAATTTATAAATACACACCTAAATATTGGTAAATTGGTCTTTTAAACACTAATTATATTTTATCCCTGGATCTTATTACACTTAAATCTCCGAGTTTAACAAAACTATGGATAATTAGTTACACTTTTCTCCATCCACAACAAACGAATAAGTCTTTTACGTATTCGTGTTATATCTTATAAACTATGATGTTTAAAAAATTCAAAGGTACTGTGACTACCTACTCATTTTTGTTGACGTTTTGATATTTGCCTTGGTAGAGACTTTTGCTTCTAAGTGGGAGGTATTAGGTTTAATCTAGAGCAAGGAGTAAATTAAGATTTATTTGGTGTAATTTAGGAGATGAGTATGTAAGTGTTACCATTAAAAAAATCAAGAAACATAGATAGACCACATATATGCTAAGAATATGAAAAATAACAGATGTAATATACAATATATCAAGATATGATTTATAAAAAAAAGAAAACACAAATCGATCGAACAATGCACACCACAATGAAATGGACTAATCGATGACTTCGCTTATAACATATATCCACCACAATGATGGTACAATAAATATAATACGAATAAAAAAAGGACAAGAAACAAGTACCACAATGCATATTGTCACCCCGCCGCATCGCGCGGGTAAACGACTAGTTTTCACTAAAAACAAATACTTTTTCTCTCTCCGTTTCAATTAAATAATATTATCATTACATTTTTCTCTCTCCTTCACTCACAACCACTTTCAATATATATTAAAAAAATTATAGTGGGTGAACAGTGTCCCCTCAAATATACAGATGAACAGTAACATTTTCTCTCTCCTCCACTCACAACCACTTTTTATACTCTTTAAAATATAAAATCCTCCCCTCACATATTTTGATGGATAGAATGTGAATGCTCTTATATAGATGTTGTGGCTCTCATAAGATTTCTTGTGTTCCATCTTTTTGAGACAAAAATCTCTTGAAGAGATTTATAAAGATTTTGGAGATCTTAAAGAGATTTTGAAAGATTTGTTAAAATTTTCAAAGAAAACTAAAAATCGTTTGCTTCCTATTCATCACTTCATATGTAGTTTTTATCCACATACTTTGTATATAGAGTTCCAAATGGGTGAATGGTCTTACTTAATATGTATATTTTTTTTTAAAATACACACTGGTAATATAATGTCATGATGCTCTGTTTTTGCGCGTAATTATAAGCCGTAAATCACCGGTTGTCACATGACATAATTAATTACACGAAGTAGCTCAACAATTCGTTTAATTACTTGGTCAATTCTCCGGTAAGCATCATTCTTATGCTATCGTCTTTAACCAAGTTTTTTACCAAGTTCATGTAATCGAATTTCATCAATTTCACACAACTTTGATCCCTTTTAACACATAACAATATCATACATCATTCAATATGAATATATCATCGATTCTTTCATCTTATCATACTAAACTCATTACTTAGCAAATATGATTTATATATTTAAACACCTAAATTGTTCAAGTATCATCTTATTAATATTAGATATGATGATCCTAATCAAAATTATATCAACTTCATCACATGATTAAAACCCACTTATCCTAGTGTGGTAAATCATATAATCATTCAATTCATAGCATCATAGGTTTTGTTCCTAAGCAAGTACACATCACTAATTCAACCATAGCTTCAATAATTTATTCATAATTCGCGATTATGATGATTATTCAAATTTCACAACTTCACAAATTATCAAAATTTTACATACCTTATGATCTCCTAGCTTGGGTGATTGTGAATTCATGTTCAATTGTTAATTCACGTTCAACTGTGAACATAAGACTCGACAATATTCATTAATCGATATTTTCAAATAGTGATATCTTCACCATTTAACCCGTTTGGTCTAAGTGACCGTTTATCTTTGCGAGATGATATTTATTACCATCTCATCTTCATGACTCGTTCCGGTTTACACCGTACGGTCATTTTACTTATAACACATTTCTTGAATCTTTTGACCCATTATAGCTTACGCCATAAGTGTCTTTCAACAACTAATGGTTGTTATCAACGAGTGACCGAATTACCTTTTTACCCTTTTCATTTATGTCGGTTTACCCTATAAGGTAACCATTCTAAACTCATTATCTATTAGTCATTTCATGACTAAATAATCGTAATAGTCCTTTTTAACCATTAAACATGGGTTATTAGCATTGTCTTGGTTCCGAACCGCACATGTCGTGTCGGAATATCATAATTCAAACATGAATTTCTAGTATTCGTAACCTATAAAACCAATAGGTATTAAATAAATAGAGTGTAAGCTTTACTTACCTTGCATCTTGATTATGCTTTTCTTCATACTTGATTCGTTTGACCCGCTTCATTCCCAAGCTTCCACCTAGCTTGCCAAGCGTCAAACTATCATTGTAATTTGTAAGATGGTTAGATTAGTTGTAATCATTTATGACTATTCCATCCTACGATTCTTATGTTGAATTTATCATTCGATCATATCATTGGTCAGTTTGACTTTTTAAAGTCAACTGCCTATTGACATAATTAATTACACGAAGTAGCTCAACTATTCGTTTAATTACTTGGTCAATTATCTGGTAAGCATCATTCTTATGCTATCGTCTTTAACCATGTTATTTACCAAGTTCATGTAATCGAATTTCATCAATTTCACACAACTTTGATCCCTTTTAACACATAACAATAGCATACATCATTCAATATAAATATATCATCGATTCTTTCATCTTATCATACTAAACTCATTACTTAGCAAATATGATTTATATACTTAAACACATAAATTATTCAAGTATCATCTTATTAATATCAGATATGATGATCCTAATCAAAATTATATCATCAACTTCATCACATGATTAAAACCCACTTATCTTAGTGTGGTAAATCATATAATTATTCAATTCATAACATCATCTGTATAATTTTCACTTAGGGTTTTGTTCCAAAGCAAGTATAGATCACTAATCCAGCCATAGCTTCAATAATTCATTTATAATTCGCGATTATGATGATTATTCAAATTTCACAACTTCATAAATCATCAAAATTTTACATACCTTATGATCAACTAGCTTGGGTGATCGTTAATTCACGTTCAATTGTGAATTTGAGCTTCATTTAAGCCTTCAATTTGATGATTTGATTAGAAGTTAGGGTTTTGGGCTCCAAGGGAGCTTCTTGTCGATACAGAACACACACACACCATGTGTGTGTTTTGTGTTTATCCTACTTTTATAATTTAACTTTCAATTTATTCGTATTTGGCCCCTCTTGTTTGGTTAGTTATTAAGTAGACCACAACCTACTTATTTCTAACAATATTCCCACTTATTAACTAGGTTAAATATTCCTAGTTAACTTAGTGGGTTCGGAGAATTTATGACTCAGTTTATTTTAAGTCCCGTTAACTCGGGCCTTTTATTAACTTTATTTCCTCAAAAGGTTTCATTCAACTTTTATTTAATATTAGGTTTATTTATTTAAATCCTAATATTCATCGGGTTAATTTTACCACTAACGGTACTTTACCCGTCTTTTAGTATTAACGTGGTTTGATTACCAAACCCGTTTTCGGGGTGTTACATATCTTCCGCTTTTCCAATTCGGTGCCACAATATTGCTTCATTTTTTGCGTTTAAGATTTTTTGGCGTTAACCAAATTCAATAATTACCTGGCGTTTTAATGGTTTCATTGTATTAATATTTTGGCGTTTATGGCGTTTCCAAATCGTAGGCCATTGGAACCCCAAGGGCCAGGATATCTCTCAAAATGGCTTCATCCATACTAAGTATGGCTAGGACTTTTTAGGATGATGCCCCATTGTTTGTTCTTAGATTCAATGGCGTTTTAGACAAGATGACCCATTGTTCTATTATTTTTTATATACATTGTGGCGTTTTTGGTATCTTGGCGTTTTAAAAGTGGAAAATTATATTACAACCACAGGGGAAAAAATAGAAGCGAAAAAAATAAATTAAAAATCCTAATCGGATCTCTCTTCACAATCTTCACTATCATCAGTCTCTCTCTTCTTTAATACTACAAGAACTGTCACCAAATATATGGTGTTTTATGTAAAACTTAACAAACCCATCGGTCTAATTATTTTGTTTGTTCGTTTGTTGAAGTGGCTTTTGTGGATGTTGGGGACATAGATCGATGACGTGTGGGTGGGTTTTTGCTTTGCTCTTCATCTTTATAATCATCCCACTCTTCTGTGTCATTGATCTCTTCTCCTCATCCAAGCCTTCTTCAAGAACAAAGAACACAAAATGATATATGACTGTCATCAGTATCTTTTTCTTGAAGATTTGTCCCTCTCATGCAGCAAAATCTTACTGAGTTACTCCCCTCACCTAACAATCCATTCAGTGAAACTTCATGAAGAACAATACTAAATATCCAAGAAAGCATGTTAGCCATCATTGATTTTTTAAAATTTTTGGCGTTTTAGAGTGAGTGGTATTTAGGAATATTGGCGTTTGTTTTTTTGGTGTGATCAAATGGAAGTTGCTGAGAGGTATCATTTTATAGGATGTCTTTGGCGCGTAGTTTAGGCGGTGTATTAATATAATAAAGTATTCGTCGTTTCAATTACTGTTTGTAATTACTGTTTTTGATAAGCTTTCTCTATGAAGTCTGTAACACGTCTCATCTTTCAAGTTTGGCGTTTTAGATTTTAATACAATAAATGTTGTTAATAATAAAGTGTCCGTCGCTTCAGTTTTACTGTTTTGTAGTTACTGTTTCTAGTTACCTTTTCGAGATTTTGGCGTTTTTTATTTTTAATGAGGTTTTATATAAAGATGACACTTTGTTCTATTTTTCTTGTACCTTGTTTTTTATACTTTTTTTGAGTTTTTATAATGCTTGTCCAAAGTAATTTTATTATAGTTTGGGAGCTTTGAGGCGTTTTATGGCATGATGGCATTTTCATAAGCATTTGTCTGTGTGGCGTTTTTATTATATATGACGTTGTTATTATATAACAATCAACTGAAAAAAGAAAATTAAAAAAATATATATAAACAATTGATCTTCCAAATCTTCACTGTCACCAGTCTCTTTCTTCTTTTTTTGAATCATCTTAACTTAACTGGCTGTTTTGACTTTCGTATGATTCATTTTGTTTTTTTGTTTTTGAAGTAGCTTTTTGTCGCTGTTTGGAAGCACAAAGTGTGACATCAGCCTCTTTTTCTTGAAGATTTGTCCATCTCATGCAGCAAAATGTTATTGAGTTACACCCCTCAGCTAACAATCCATTCGGCGAAACTTCACGTAGAACAATATTGAATATCCAAGGAACGATGTTTGATTTTTTTTAACTCTTTGGCATTTTACCGAGAAAAAGAACGCCACTAGGTAAAAGTAAATTAAATCTCTAAATTTGGTCATGCTAAACTCAATAATGTTTTGCTGTATGAGATGGACAACATTGTTAATCCTCAGTTAAGAAAGATGTCTAACAATGTTGTCCACCCCATACAGCTAAACTTTATTGAGAACAAAACTCAACAATGTTTTTGTATGTTTTGGCGTTATAAATTGGATGGAAGTTGAGGATAAAGTCAATAAAATTTTACTCAATGAGATGGACAATATCCTCACTGAATTTCAAAGAAACATTTGAGCGAAACCTTACCGAAAACCTTACCGAAAACCAAACTGAATTTCAAAGAAACATTTTGTTTTAGGGATATTTGATGTTTGGGTTTTTTTGGCGTTTCTAAGACGAATGGTATATATTAAATATGACGTTTTGGGTTTTGTGTGTATAATGGAAGGTCTAAGATGTTGTATATATAGGATGTTTTTTGGCGGTTGTTTTAGGCGATTATAATAAATGCTAGTAATTAAGTCTTGTCGTTTCAGTCACTGTTTGTTCAACTTTATCGTTTAAAACAAGTTTGGCGTTTTATATCTAATGGCGTTTAGATTAGGATGGTGTGTGCTATGTAGATTAAGGCGGGAATTTAATGGCGTTTTATTCATGAGATGGCGTTTTGTGTAGAGAACTCAAAAGACTTTTTTACCCTAAATGAAGCGCGACACACTAATAAAAGTGATGTTATTTACGAAAACGCCACCGCGTCATCTAGTCCATAGATTGTTTTGATCTGACGATCCATAACCGTTCTCCCCGTTCTCACACTTTTCACCGTTTTCTCTAAATCCTGACCCTATATACATATAAGGTTAGTATCATGTGAGAAGTACTAGGCTAATTGAGAAACTTGAGAAGTATTCTGGACCACACATTTTCCCTAAGCAAAAATGCAAAAAAGTGCATTCTTTTTTGAAAAATCAGAGTTGTTTCTATTAATTTTTTTAGGGATTTATACACATATGTATATTGTCAATCTTTTAACTATACATATATGTATATACGTGTTTAAAATTGAAAAATAAGTATTTTAAATTTATGATTGAGGTGAATGATTTAGTTTTAGCTTTAAGATTTAACATTAGGGATTAGGGTTTAATTTTATAGGTTTTATCATAGGGTTTAGCCTTAGGGTTTAAGGTTCAGATTTAGGGTTTAGGATTTAGAGATTTTGGTTATTGTTTAACGTGCTGGTCCCAATCGGCATTCGTTTGACCCGGTATTCAATTAGGCGAGGTAGGTGTTGGTGATGGAAAGATTTTCAAGTAGGCGAAATAGGTGTTGGTGATAGTGGTGTGGTGGGGTGCAACGGTGACTGTGCTAGAGGTTTGTGGTTGGTGACGGAGGTGGTTGTGACTGTGGTGGTGATGGTGGTGGTGTTGATAGTGGTGGGGGATGCAGGTGGTCTAGAGAGAGAACGAATGATGAGAGAGAGATGAAGGTGAAGAATGTTTAGAGAGAGAGAAAGAGATAAGGGGGAAAGAGATATATAAGAGAAAGAGAAAAATGTAATAATAGTTTATTTTTTATCTTTTTATTTTTTTAATTATAAGGGTATTTTGGTCATTTAATAATACTTAACCAAAAAATTCTAACAGTGTTAGAAATTTGGACTCAAATAGTTAAGAAAAGTGGCTATAGGGACTCAGGGCATTAAACATTTTGATTTTGAACTCAATCGGTTAAAATCCCTAAAACATAGGGAATCAAAAAGTAATTTACCCTTGATTTTCTAAAGGATTCATTATGGAAACTGGTGCTTTTCCTCTCAAAGCTAAACGAAGCAGTAAGTTCTGTCTGGCGGTCTTTTCGATTTTGGGGTCGAAAAGAAGTGGTGATGACTTCCTTGAAAACCTGGTATGCTTGCGATTAGAGATCATATGCACACAAGTAGACAAGAAAAAGCGCATATTACCGAACGAAACAAAAATAAACAAAAAGAAATACTTTTGGGTTTTTTAGACTTTTTAGAAAATAAGAAAAACAACTAATTAAACTAACACTAAGCGCACAAATTCCCCGGAAACGACGCTATTATGATGACTATCGTAAGGGTCATGTAAAAACCTAATTAAACTAAGAAGATAGCGTAAGTTGGGTATCGTATCCACGTGGAATATGTGGTTAGTGTTTAACTAGATTATCTAATTAATTAACTATTAATCTTAATTTGGGGGTTTTGATTGATTTAAAAGAAAACTTTAAACTAATTAAGAGAAAATATATCAGATTTATAAAACGTAACCTCCTCCAAACTTCAGGTTCTAGGTTTCATAAAACTCAGTTTACTTAGTTAATTGGCCACCACATAGACATGATGCTGGAAAGTTGGTTAATTTAAGATGGTAATAAAAAATAGGTCATTGTCATCAGATCTTTTATAGTTTAATTAACCCTATTTACTAGTGTGAGTCAACCTACTCCATGTCACCCAACAAGCTACTAGGTTTTTGTCATCAACCAAACAAGTTGTAAAGCAAGAAGTCAAAATAATTGCAAATAGTTCAAAGAAACCAACACATCAATGTATTCCTACAACTTTGTCAAGGTCAAAAACACATTCAAACATGAGTATGAACTCAGAAAAGTAAAAACCTAAGCAAACCGTCCGCCTGCAGGAAGCTGCAAAGAGCCTAGCCTCTTCTAATTATAATTCTCATCTCGTTCCGCGTTTCAGCCGTTAAACAATTCTTATCTCTTGCGAACCCCCAAAAGTTGCCGTAAAAATGGGTTATTGGATTTTATCACTCTGAACTATTGGGTATTGGCCGCTGTCACTCCTAACTATCACTTTGATTCCCATCACTCCCAACTTAACACTTTGTGTGTTGTGTCACTCTGGTTGAGTGATTTTTGGATCCCATTTTGTCTTTTAGGAGCAGATTTACCTGCAACCATTAGTAATTCACAAAGTGTTAGCCTAATATCACCAATAACACAAGTCAAACACTAAGAAATGTTCACATGTGGGGTGACACAACACACAAAGTGTTAAGTTGAGAATGGTGAGAGTCAAATTGATAGTTGGGAGTGGCAGCGACAAATACCTAAGAGTTGGGGGTGAAAAAAATCCAATAACCCTAAAAAAACTCTCTAAAAAAACTGCCTTCCCCAAAGCTTTTGTATGCGAACCCTATATATTTTCCATGCAAATCCTTTATTCCCTTATACAACCGACTTCTTTATTCTCATTATGGCCTTTTATTGTATGTATCATTAATTCCACCTAGTGCTCTAGTGGTGGCCACAAGTATTTAAGTTACACCTATGGTGGGCCCGGGTGAGTTTTCCCCTCCAAGTCTTAAGTTTGAGTCTGGGTGATAGGGGTTTCTCATTGAGGGGTTTAAATTAGGGATCTATTGTGCGAGGGGGCTCTCTATCGAAGACCCGATATGCTAGACCTCCCGACATTCACGAATAATTCACACCTTTCAAAAAAATTAATTCCAGTTATGGGCCACACCACAATTAATATAGATTCATCCCACATGATTGACCAAAACTCGTTACAGCTCCTCCAAAATAATCCCATGTAACTAATTCACCTCAATGTGAAATATGAGGCCTTTATTAATTATTAACTCCATTAATAAATTTCATCTCCATCTTTAGTCGTCATAATAATTCTTTAAGATTTTTCATATCCAATATGTAATTTCCTTACAAAATCATCTTTTAAGCTCATAATCTTTTTAACCTATAGAATAAAAAACAAATAACATAAGATATTTTTATACTAAAATTAATACATTTATATTACAACTAATATAAAATTACAAGCACATATACTACACCGATCAATCTCCTACTTCATTCTTTGTTAACTGTGTTCCTTGATTCATAAGAATCTTTGTATCGTTGCAGGTTAATATATCAACGTCTTTGAGTATCTTGTTAATATAGCATGTCTGCTTGAATAACTTCTATTCCCAGATAGTATGCTAGCAATCCTAGATCGCTCATTTCAAACTTGTCCTCCATTTGAGACTTGAAAATATCTATCTCTTTTCTGGATGTTTCAGTGACTATCAAATCATCTACGTAGAATCTGACTATCGGTGTAGAAGTCTTACCCGTCCTTGTATAGATTGCTTGCTCTAAAGTACACTTCTTGAAGTTACGTGACTTTAGGGTTTGATCTAACTTCGTGTTCCAAGCACGTGGTGCTTATCTTAATCTATAAAGTGCTTTTGATAGTTTGTAAACCTTTTCTTCATCTCCTAGCTTTACAAATCCTTCCAGTTGTGAGACATAGACCTCCTCCTTGAGATCTCCGTGTAAGAATGCAGACTTTACGTCCAAGTGATGTACCTCCCAACCTTGATATGCTACTTAAGCCAATATTAGTCGAACTGTCTTATGCGTGCTACTAGTGCAAATACTTCATCAAAATCTATCCCATGTTGTTGTACATAACCTTTTGCTACCAACCTTGCTTTGTATCTAACAACTTCTCCATTTGCATCTTTCTTAGTCTTGAATACCCACTTTAAACCTGTTGCTTTGTGATCTTTTGGCAACTCTGTCAATCTCCAAGTGTTATTCTTGTTTATCGAGTCTAACTCAGCCTTCATTGCTCCAAGCCATTTTCTGTCATTAGATGCTTCCTTGTAATTCCTCGGTTCTTCTTCAGCAAGTAGTAAGTCGTGTGGATCTACTTGAATTTCCTCTGTCTCTTCGTATAGTTCTTCGAGACTTCTCAGTATTACTGGAGTGTCACTAATACTCGTCGTTGTACTTTCAGATGTAGATGGACCTCTACTTGATAATCTGCTTGAATTTCCTGACGAGTTCTAATTGTACGAATGTGCTGGCGGGGTTACATTTGAGTCTGGTTCTTCTGTCTGATCTACTCCTGAATCTTGATGATGTGGCCCGCTACTATCAGGACTACTTGGTGCACTTTCTTCTAGCTATGGTGGGTTGTCCTCTTCTTGAATGACAAAGTTTCTCCATTTGGGGTTCCCTGAATCTACTGCTTCCATATAGTTATTCCAGTTCCACGGTTGACTTTCCATGAACTTTACAACTCTACTGACACAAATATTATTCTTTTCCGGATCATATAATCTATATACCTTTGATCCTTCTTGTATTCCAAGATATATTGTCGCAACCCCTGTCCCCTCTAAAAACCCGGGAATGGGCGGCCGCGGCCAGTTTTGGTGGTATCGGTGTGTTATCCATTTTGGCAGCGGAATTTACATCAGGACCGTAGTTAGGAAATAATTTATCAGAGCAAAATACCACATTTTCATAATATTAAACACGTGGGAATAATCCCAAGTTTTAAGTACACACATTTTCATAGGGATAAACCCTATTTTTATTTAATAAAACATCTATTTATTTTAGGTAACTTTATTGCCACTTTTCCAAGCCTTCAGTGCTGTCCAGCTGGCTTCTATTTGGCTTTCACATTTTGTTACCTGAAACGCGTTTAAAAACATTTTGTCAGTGGGAAATACTGGTGAGTGAATCCCAGTTTAATCAAGTTTAATAAAGACCATTGTACAGTATTGAGGGCGGTCGCGCAATTACATTTGTTTCCATCTATTCAATTACCACCCACGGTACTGTCAACCTGACTTGTGGAAATGTTACTCCTCGCAAGGTAGTAACAAATTTTGTATACAAAACCCCAACATACCGACGATAATCGTAGAATACAAATACTCAATAACTGCTTAATATATTATTAACTGAGTGAGGTTTTGTAAAAACAATTTGCAAAAAGGATATTACTCACATTGCTGTCTTAGGTTTCGTGTAAGGGTTTTCTGGGATTGATCTATAATTTACATAAATGCACACGTGTTAGTATAATAACCCAATATTTATATTAATGATACCCTCCCCGAGACGACATTCCAACGACTACGTCGGGCAGAACCACGACAGCCGTTACGGAACCCTAGATCAATCGGGCAACGTATCTTATACGTAACCGGGGTTATGATACTTACAACGAAGAAGAACTTCGTTATTTAGGGGGTATTATACCCGAAGATTATGCCTACTATGTGAAATTTCGAGAGAGAAAAGAAAGTGTGAGCGAATTCGACTGAAGGCCCGAGCTCCAAATTTATAGGAGCTGATTTTTGATTTTACGCGGCCCATGTAAGACGTAGCCAAGGGCTACCCGGCCCGCGAGGCTCCCTAGGGTAGGCCTTAGGGTTGCTGATTCGACTCGTATCCCCACACGTGACCTAACACGTGGCGTCCTAGGGTTTTGTCTTGATCCCTTGCTGCCGCGGCCCGCGTAGGCAGTAGCCAAAGCCTACGTGCCCCGCGAGAGACCATTAAAACTTATTTTATTTAATTTTTAATAAAATAAAGGTATTCGGGGTCCGTTTTCGCGTATGGGGTGTATTTTTGGACATATTGGGATATTTTAATATATATTAGGGTGTCAAAAATATTTTGAGGGTTGTTATATCCTCCCTGCCTTGTTTTAGAGCTCGTCCTCGAGATCTGCTGGAATAGGTGTGGATATTTCCTTTGCATTTCTGATTCAAGTTCCCATGTATACTCTGGTCCTCTTTTGGAGTCCCTTTTCACTTTGACCAGAACTAATCTCTTGTGCTTGAGGTTCTTAACTTTCCTGTCTTCAATCTGTAGAGGCCTCTCTACAAACTTAAGTTGTTCATTTACCTCTATATCCTTAAGAGGTACTACAAGTGATTCATCAGCTAAGCATTTCTTGCGATTAGATACATGAAATACATCATATATTCCTACCATTACCTCTGGCAGTTGTAGCTGTTAGGCTACAAGTCCTATTCTTTTAATAATCTCAAAAGGTCCAACATACCTGGGGCATAGCTTTCCCCTTTTGATGAATCGTACCATTCCTTTCCCAGGAGAGACTTTCAATAGTACTTTGTCTCCTACCTGAAATTCCAACGGCTTTCGCCTGTTATCAGCATAACTCTTTTGTCGTTCACGTGCTGCTTTTAATCGTTCCTTGACTTGAATAATTTTGTCGGTTGTTTCTTGTACTATTTCAGGTCCGGATAGTTGCTTTTCCCCAATTTCTGCCCAACAGACTGGGGTTCGGCACTTTCGTCCATAAAGTGCTTCGAAAGGTGCAACATTGATACTTGTATGATATTATTAGAAAATTCTATCAATGGTAAATGATCGTCCCAATTACCTCCGAAATCATTTACACAAGCTCTAAGCATGTCCTCCATTGTCTGAATTGTCCTTTCGCTTTGTCCGTCCGTTTGAGGATGATAGGCTGTGCTTAGATTCAACTTGGTCCCCATTGCTTTTTGGAAACTTGTCCAAAAATGAGAGGTAAAACGGCTATCCCTATCAGAAACAATTGATAAAGGAATTCCATGTAATGAAACTATTCCATTTACATACAATTTAGCTAACTGTTCCATACTGAATGTTTCCTTCATTGGTAGGAAATGAGCTGACTTAGTGAGCCTGTCTACAATCACCCAGATTGTATCATTACCTTTTCTTGTTTTGGGTAATTTGGTAACAAAATCCATTGTTGTCAATTCTCATTTCCAAACTGGCATTTCTAACTGTTGTAATAAACCTGAGGGTTTCTGATGTTCAGCTTTAACTTGTGAACAGGTTAAACACTTAGAAACATAGGCTGCGATATCCTTTTTCATTCCTATCCACCAGAAATTCTTTCTTAAATCCTGATACATCTTATCACTTCCTGGATGCATCGTATATTTAGACTTATGGGCTTCTTCTAATATACGGTGGCGTAGGTTTCCTAATTTAGGTATCCACATTCTTTTTTTATGGAATCTCCAAATTCCATCTGTTCCTTGTTCTAATTCCTTGATCATTCCTTTTAATTTTTCAGTATCATCCTTGATAACTAATTCTTGTGCTTTTCTAATATGTTCATTTAAATCTACTTGCAGATTTAATTTAAGAGAACGTACCCTTTTTGGCTTTTTGTGATACTTTCGACTTAAAGCATCAACCACTACATTTGCCTTCCCTGCATGATACTGGATATTACAATCATAATCACTAAGTATTTCCATCCAACGTCTTTGTCTCATATTCAGCTCCTTTTGCCCGAAAACATACCTTAAACTCTTATGGTCAATGATAATGGTAAACTTACTACCGTAAAGGTAATGTCTCCAAATTCTCAGGGCAAAAATTTTAGCTCCTAATTCTAGATCATGGATGGAATAATTCTCTTCATGATTCTTAAGTTGTCTAGATGCATAAGCTATAACTTTTTGTCATTGCATTAATACACATCCATAACCTAACTTAGAAGCGTCACAATAGACTACAAAGTCTTCAGTTCCTTTTGGTAACGCTTGTATGGGTGCATAGGTTAATCTTTGCTTAAGAATTCTAAATGCTTCTTCTTGTTTTGGTCCCCATTCAAACTTAACAAGTTTACAGGTTAACTTTGTTAAGGGAATGGCTATTCTAGAAAAATCTCGAATAAATCTTCTATAATAACCGACCAATCCTAAGAAACTTCTAACCTCGGTTGATGACTCAAGGGTTTTCCATTTGGTAATAGCCTCGATCTTGGTGGGATCTACATGAATTCCTTCAAGATTGACTAAGTGTCCAAGAAACTGTACCTGTTCTAACCAAAACTCGCACATTGAAAATTTTGAATAAAGCTTTTCCTTTCTGTAGGATCGTTTTCAGACCCGAATGAGTCGATCAGAAGAGTTTTACTCAAAATGAAAGGCGGAAACAGACATTTTGAGGATAATTCAGTGCAAAGATTACTTTAACTGTCGATTTGATTGATTAGAATGACGTTTACAACGAGTCGACACTTCGGCAACACTTTGTGGCAAAACCGGAACAACTGATACATGATTTCGCTTGAATGACCACTATATATAGGCCAACTGATTCCGCTTGAACATGCATGTTCAGTTCAAGCGAAATCAGCATCAAACATTCAAGCGAAATCTGTCTAAACATCTCGAGCGGAATTAGGTTCTTATGTGATTTCGCTTGAAACTGTCCAGGAGACATTTCAAGCGGAATCACCCTAATTCATGTTATCTCGATATTCGTGCCCTGATCTAATACATTCTATACAAGACTCGATACAAGACGTAGACGACAGATGGATGCACCAACAAACTCCCCGTCGGATGTTGACGGAGTCTTCAGTGTCGAGTCTTCGCATCTTCAGTCTTTATCAGTCTTTGGGCTTCTCTTTCTTGAAGTATCTGACACTGTAAGCATCCTCAATCTCTATTTTCTCTTCTCTATCATCTTTCCTCGGATGTTGATCTCTTGTCTTTATCAGCACCAACATATACTCCCCCTTAAGTGTTGAATCTTTAAATTCATCGGCAGAAACAATCTTAGAATCAGAAACCTGGCTCAGTTCTTTGTCATTCAGACTTCCCCTCTCAATCAGCTGGGATCGCAGTCTGGCTTTCACAGGTTCATAATCCATTCCAAGATCGTGACCTGGCTCTCCTCCAGCTCAGGTTGTCTGCATAATCTCTACCTCAAACATAAGTTTTATGATATAAACTTTTAATTCACTCAGACACCACTTGTAGAAATCATAAAATGATCTATCATTTAGTTTCTGATGAACCACTTGCAGGAATATAGATTTTACCATTTGTAAAAACATTTTCTCTACAAAGATTTCTGATGAACCCTTGAAAGATTTAACCTCATAAAACACACTCTCCCAAACCAACTGTCTTCATGTTTAGCACTTGGAATTTTGAAAATCAGCTCATCAACACCAGTTGTCGAAAATCTTTTTGGATTTTTCAAAATTTATGCTAAAACACACTAAAATCTTTTTGGAATTTTTGAATATAAGGAATGCAGTAAAGAAATATTTACAGACAATATTTTTGTGAGTTTGTGTAAGGGGATCATATCAGTTTTTGAGACAAATCACCAACACCGTTAAGCTTTAAACATTTTAAGTTTTAAACAATTCACCTAGATTGTCAGTATATTGATCCACTTTAAATTTTCACACAAAGTTCAACTATTTCGAGATACGATATTAATGTTTTAATGACTTAAACTTAATCGCGTGTCCCACTACTTGAATATACTCCCGTATCCAGATCCCAATATTCAGTTTTACAGGTGAGTATACCACAGATGATATCTGTAAAGGGGTTAGATGCGATACCGTGAGAGCTCAGGTCAGAACTTCTGTTCAGCAGAGAGATGACGGTTCGACTTTTGGTGTGTCCCCTTTAGAGGATCTTTTCTTCAACAGCAATGATTATCAATTTTATTGTTTAATCATTTTTGCTGAGGGCGAGCTTATAATTCAAAGCATTAACAGAAAGTATTATACGGGGACTAGGTCAGAATTTCCATTCAGCAGAAGTCCCGGAATAATACCCCAGATATCACTGAGTATAAAGACCTAGTATCTCAGAAAGAAGGACCTTTCAAACAAGATTTCGGGGGTTACCCATATATCCAAAAAGTTGTTACCCACGAGATAAGCAAGTTTTAATTTTAAGGTTTATATCTCGTCACAATCTACTAAGTGTGCAAAAACCTACTGACACATCCACAGTAAGATTGTTTATAACATTTTTACTTTCCAAATCTTTAGCATGTTGTGATAGTCCACTGATGTACTATCATTTCCTCTTTTTCACAACAAAACTCATTTTGATTTTATCATGTTTTTGACTTTTTCAAATTTCTAATGTTTTTTTGGATTTTCTGAAATTTTCTACTCCCCCTAAAATGCAAACACATAAAGAAATTTGAAAACAAACTGTACAATAAACTTGACAACCGATATCGAATCGCATCAATTCGCCATCCACTTGACATAAACAATCAGAACTCCCCCTCTCAACAAACTATTTTCCCATTAAGATTTCAAAACACTTAAGTTTGTTTTAATCAAAATGGTTTTTCCGGAAAATAAGTTTAGTTGATTTTACCACTTGTAGGTATGGGGATGTGGTTCATCATATTGTCTTCAACTACTTGTATGAGGATTACATCAAGTTCAACTTAATGACCTTGATTAATCACCTTTTAAGAACCAACCTATGTACCACTTGTACGACAAACATAACCAAATACAAAGAATGATGCCGATTCATGTTCCACCCTTACCAACCTGGGAACTCCGGCAAGTCAGGTTTTTCTATTCAAAGAAAATATCCACCCAAGCCTGACCAGCCTTGGATGTTACCGAGTCATCAACACTCGGTTTCTTACCTCCCCTCTTCTTCTCATAGAACTCTTTAACCCCTTTGACTTTTCGATCAGTCATCTTACCAAAGATATGTTTTACCTTGGGGTTAAACGCCTTTTCAACATCAAAAATCTTTTTATCATCATAAAGTTGGTTTGATATCTCAACTTTACCAATTTTCTTTTTAAAATTTTCAGCCCGAAGTGGTGGAAAATTCTCATCATCCACAGTCAAAACTGATTCTTCACCTTTTGAAACAACCTGTGGCTCCTCTGATTTTGTGGAATCAGATTCATCGCCAGAAGATAGCTCCTCTGATTTTGACCTATCAGAATTATTGCTAGAGCTGTCAACAGACTTCTTAACAACCCATTTCTGGTTGTCAGATTTAGCTCTTTTGTTGTAAAATTTGTTTGAACATTCACCAATTTCAAATTTTGAATTTTTGAATAGTTTTGTTCTGTCAATTGGTGGTTCAAACTCAACCACTTTCTCTTTGAGTTTGGAAACTCCCTGTTTGGTTGGAATTGCTTGCGAACAGTTCACTGCAAGATGTCCAATTCTACCACATTTGAAACAGGTTCGAGTTTTCTTTTTCTGATTAGCATTCTTCATTTCTTCTTGCTTCTTTGCAAGGAACTCTTTGTTTGATTGTCTCCAAAATTCTTTCTTTTCCTCTTCTTCTGATGATGTTCTTGAAACAAATGTCATTCTTGATTTAAAACCATGAACATATTTTTCATTTTTCTGTTTTTCTGTTGGAGTAAAACCCAATCCTTTCTTTTTGAAATTACCATGGTTAGGTTTCTTTTGAAAACCAGAACCAGAACTGTAACCCTTTTTCTTGTTTAATCTTTGTTGTACTCTTGAGGTGTAAGGTATTGGTTTTCTTGTAAAATTTTCATCTTTTATTTCAGAAATATTAATTTCTGTTAGTTTGAAAACCTTTTTGATCATTTCGATTTTAACACCTCTTATTGGAAATTCCTCATCAGAATATAATTTCTCCGAATCATTCAAAGTATATGCCACTTTAAATGTTTCATCATTCAATTTAGATTTTGATAACATGAATTCATTACTATAAACTCTTTTTCCCTGTTTTTCTGTTTGACTCGGAGTGCTGGACTCAGACTTTGACTCTGAACTAGACTCCGACTTTGACTCCTCAGTTTCATCGTTATCTAACACATGATCCACCACTTTCTTCATCAATTGAGATTGTTGATCAGTGTCAGATGATGTATGTCACACCCCCAAAATCCACATGCGGAGTGCCACCGCCTGGGGCGTGACTGACCAGGATCCAGCCATCAATTATACTGAGCAATTTAATTAATAACATAAGTAGTATTCACCAACCACAGGGTTAGAAAATGTCATAACCAAAGTTCAAAAGTTTTAGGTTCAAATAGTAGTTTAGGTAAGTAGTGGAAGCATAGACAAAATAGTTTAGAACAAAGTTCATAGTTCAAGTTTATTTAGAACCCAACACATGGGTTAGACGACCACTACACATCCCCAAGCTGCAAGCTCCTGAGTCACTGGGTACCTACAAAGCATGTAGTAGGGTATCAACATAATGTTGGCGAGTTCACGAGGTGTCCAGTTTTAGTTTTCGAAAACATAAGTTGTTTAGATAAAGCATTTATAATCACGTTATGGGTAGCTACCCCATCTGTAAGCTCACTAAACTGTCGATACCGAAACTATTGACGTAAAGTTGTTGTGCCCCGAGTCAATGTCTATCATCATTGACCAAGATGCAAGGTCTACTAGTTCACGCCCGATCCCCCCCGGTCACGGTGTGAGGTTGTCAAACCTAATAGCGCTATCAACTAATAACCCGTTCGCCCCCGGCGATTAATCGGTACTGTAAGCAGGGACTTAATGTGATAAAGTTTCGTTTAGTTTTTCTATTTGTGATTTATAAATAATATCCAAACGTATCTCCCTTGGAGATAGTAATTTAAAAGTACCCATTCGTATTTCCCCCGGAAATAACAGTTCGAAAGTATTTTTCCCAAAGTTGGCAGCTTGTCCGTGTCCCTCCCTGGGACGCATGCTTTTAGTGTGTGAACTCACCTTGGGTTGCTCGGCAGACTGTTTACTTGGTCAGGTACGTTGGTCACCACGTCCTAACATGGTTACAAGTATAGGTCAGGTTTGGGTGCAGGAAGATCACGTATATTCTACACATAGCTAACACATATCATGCATATAGTTACATGTTGAGTTATTGGGCCCGCTCTACTATTTGATCAGTCAAGAGTAACAACTAACACATAGTCCAGTTAAACAGGCAGCCTAAACAAATCACGTTGTGGCCCAATAACTAAAGTAAGCAGCCCAGTTGAGACAAGGTGGTCTCGACTCGAGATCATGCGGTCTCGAGTCGCAACCAAGGGGTCTCGAGTTGTGGAAGGCTGGTCTCGAGTCGCAAACTCTGTTCTCGAGTGCTGTTTAAAATGAGTGGCAGCCTTGGAGATCTCGAGTTCAGTCTCGAGTTAAGATCAGGAGATCTCGAGTCGCAACCTCATAGGTCTCGAGTACATAAGATGTGCTGGTTGGTCTCGAGTTGCCATTTTTTGATGGTCTCGAGTCGAGACCAAGGGTCTCGACTCCAACATCTGCTGATCCTGAAACGGTTGTACAGTGTACTTCTCCAATATAATTTTGTTTTCATGGTAATATGTACTATCAAACCAAAATGCATAAACATGTTTTCTTGTCTAAACTTCATTCAAAACGGATCAAAACACACAATTCAAATCTTCATATCATATTCAACACATATTCATCTAGTTCATCATTAGGGTTTTCATCCTAAACAAACATGTTCATTTAAACCAATTTATACTAGCATAATACACCTAGTTTAATGTATTATCAATCATCATCATCCACACACATCCGAGAACATGATAGCACCAAATTCATACATTTTTCTACTTATTTATATATCAAGTTAGCATAATAATCAATAAATCACTCTATTCTTCCTAACCATAACATTATCTAGAAATCAAGCATCTACATCATTTAACCATTTTTAACTCACTACGTCATACAAAATCATGCAAAGAGACCTCTAAACTAAGCATGTATCTCATTCATCAAGCACATATAACACCTAGTGCACAATAAAACACTAACCGGTTAGATTCCGAGGTGTGAGGGTATGAAGGACCGATGAATGGGCTTCCAAATGAGATTATAAGCAATCCGAGCACTCCCTTATGGTTGCCTGTTTGATCCGAGAGGGGTGGAGTGTTGAGGTTTAGGGTTTTAGTGAGGGAGAGAGTGTGTGTAGGATGATGTGTGAGAGTGTAAGGGAAAGGTGGATGATGGGTTTTTATACTTGGTTTGGGTGGTGCACCATACAAGGGTTTCGAGTGGGGCTCAAAGGCTTTGCGGCCCAACCGGCCCAACTAGTTACTGTTCACTCGAGACCGAGTGGTCTCGAGTCATGGTCTCGGTTCACTAGTTCTTATACACATATATATATTTATTACATACACGTTATCAACGCATAGCACATCAAGATAATTCACACCTTTCATTTAATAATTTATTCATACACACTGCTAATACAAGAGGGTTACTCGGGAAAACCTAGAGTGTCACATTATCCCCAAGTTTTAAGAACTTTCGTCCCGAAAGTTAAGGCAGCCACTGTCAAGCTAGTATAGGTGAGAACGTTTCAACGGGGTGTCACATCATCCCCCCGTTAGTTTGGAATTTCGTCCCGAAATTCGGATGTAGCTTCAGTGCTGGGAGTTTCGTTTGGGAAAAACTGGGGATATTTGTGCTTCATCTGGTCCTCCCGCTCCCAAGTAAACTCTGGGCCACGAAGCGAGTTCCAACGAACTCGTACAATAGGTATCCGGCTACGTTTGAGGGTTTTGATTTCTCGATCCGTGATCTCAATTGGTTCCTCAATGAAGTGTAGTTGTTCGTCAAAAGTGAGTTCCCTGAAAGGAATTATGAGTGTTTCATCTGACAGACACTTCTTCAGATTAGACACATGGAAGACGTTGTGCACCGCACTCAGCTCTTTTGGTAGCTTCAACCTATAAGCAACCTTATCGATCCTCTCGGTAATTTCGAATGGTCCAACATATCGCGGATTCAGCTTGCCCCGTTTACCAAAACGAACCACACCCTTCCAGGGTGAGACTTTAAGTAGAACCCGGTCACCGACCTGGAATTCTAGCGGTTTCCTACGCTTGTCAGCGTAACTTTTCTGACGGTCATGAGCTGCCGCCATGCGTTGTCTGATCTGGGCAATCCTTTCCGTTGTGTCTACCACCAGTTCTGGGCCTGTGATCTGGCTGTCACATACTTTCGCCCAGCAAAGAGGTGATCGGCATTTACGACCGTACAATGCCTCAAAGGGTGCTACCTGAATGCTGGTGTGGTGGCTGTTATTATATGAGAATTCCACTAGCGGTAGATGCTTCTCCCAATTCTTGCCAAAATCGATCACACATGCCCTAAGCATGTCTTCCAGGGTTTGGATGGTGCGTTCAGACTGCCCATTCGTTTGTGGATGATAAGCGGTGCTCATGTCCAAACGTGAGCCAAAGGATTTGTGCATAGCTTGCCACAACTCAGAAGTAAAACGGGCGTCTCGATCGGAAATAATGGAGGTTGGCACCCCGTGCCTCGAAACCACTTCCTTTAAGTAAATGTCTGTCAAGGTAGAAAACTTGTCTGTTTCTTTAGTAGCCAAAAAGTCTGCATATTTAGTTAATCGGTCTACTATCACCTAGATAGTGTCATTTCCGCCCTGAGATCTAGGTAGGCCAGTAACGAAATCCATGGAGATTTGCTCCCATTTCCATTTCGGGATCTCTGGTTGTTGGAGTAGGCCTGCTGGTTTCTGATACTCAGTCTTGACTCTCGCGCAAGTCAAACATTTGCTGCCATATGTTGCTATGTGGGCTTTCATGCCAGGCCACCAATATGTAGTCCTTAAGTCGTGGTACATCTTATCCGAACCAGGATGTACTGAGTAACGGGACTTATGGGCTTCGTCCATCACAAGTTCACATAGATCTCCATAGAGTGGAACACAAATGCGCCCTGTCACATAGTAAGCGCCGTCTTCTTTTTGTTCTAACCGTTGCCTCGATCCTCGCAGGGACTCAGCCCTAATGTTCTCTGGTTTCAGTGCTTCAACCTAAGCATTTCGAATCTGGGTAGGGAGGTTAGACTGGATGGTAAGTTGTAGCGCTCGCACGCGCTTGGGTGTAGTGTCATTTCGGCTGAGGGCGTCTGCCACGACATTGGCCTTGCCCGGATGGTACTTGATTGCGCATTCGTAATCATTCAAGAGTTCGACCCGTCGACGTTGTAGCATGTTTAATTCCTTTTGCTTGAAGATATGCTCGAGACTCCTGTGATCGGTGTAAATGGTGCACTTGGTACCGTATAGGTAATGTCTCCATATCTTAAGAGCAAAAACCACTGCTCCCAGTTCCAAGTCATGCGTAGTGTAGTTCCTTTCGTGAGTCTTAAGTTGTCGAGAAGCGTAAGCAATAACTTTCTCGCGTTGCATTAACACGCAACCGAGCCCATGAATAGACGCATCGCAGTAAACCACAAAGTCGTCGGTACCTTCAGGTAACGAGAGAATAGGAGCACTACAGAGGTTATCCTTCAGCTTCTGAAATGCAGACTCCTGAGCTTCATTCCATTTGTAAGCAATACCCTTCTGAATGAGAGTCGTGAGGGGCTGAGCAATCTTCGAAAATCCCTTGATAAATCTTCGATAGTATCCTGCCAATCCCAAGAATTGGCGAACTTCGGTCGGAGTTTTAGGTGTAGGCCAGTTCTTTACAGAGTCGATCTTAGCTGGGTCGACGTGAATTCCGTCCTTATTGACCACGTGACCAAGGAAATGGACTTCTCGAAGCCAGAAGTCACATTTCGAGAACTTGGCGTACAGTTGTTGATTGCGAAGGAGTTCGAGAATAAGACGCAGGTGTTGTTCATGCTCCTCTTGACTTTTCGAGTAGATCAGGATGTCGTCGATAAACACAATTACGAATTTGTCGAGGTAAGGCTTGCACACTCGGTTCATGAGATCCATGAAAACCGCAGGCGCGTTAGTCATTCCAAAGGGCATGACGAGGAACTCGTAATGTCCATAACGAGTTCTGAACGCAGTTTTGGAGATGTCTTCATTACGGACTCTTAGCTGATGATAGCCTGATCGCAGTTCAATCTTAGAGTAGTAGCTCGATCCTTGCAACTGATCGAATAGATCGTCGATACGTGGGAGAGGGTAGCGATTCTTGATGGTAACCTTTTTAGCTCACGATGGTCGATGCACATTCGGAATGTGCCATCCTTCTTCTTGACAAAGAGCACTGGTGTTCCCTAGGGTGACGAACTAGGACGGATAAATCCTTTATCCAATAGTTCCTGTAGTTGCGTAGAGAGTTCCTTCAGTTCTGCGGGGGCTAGTCGATAAGGCGCACGAGTTATAGGTGCTGCTCCGGGAGCTAGCTCGATTTGGAATTCGACCTGATGGTGGGGAGGGAGTCCAGGTAGTTCTTCAGGGAACACCTCGGGGTAGTCGCGTACCACTGGAAAATCTTCAATCCTCTTTTCCTTTTCCTGTGTGTTGGTGACAAGTGCTAAGATAGCGGTGTGCCCCTTTCGTAAACACTTCTGGGCTTTCAAGAACGAGATGATGCATGTGACTTCTCCGCCTTTGTCACCTTATACGATGAGGGGTTTACCAGAACGGCGGGGGATGCGAACCATTTTCTTTTGACAGAGGATTTTCGCGCGATGTTTGGATAACCAATCCATGCCGATGACGACGTCGAAGCTTCCAAGAACGATAGGGAAAAGATCGATGCTATAGGTCTGACCAGACAATACTAGTTTGCAGTTGCTGATAACATGTGAGGCCTTGATGTTTCTACCATTAGCTAACTCGACGATATGCTTAGAACTTAATAACGTAGGCGGGTGCTTAAGCTTCTTACTAATACATAGGGATACATAACTAGCATCGGCTCCAGAATCAAACAATACAGAAACATAATGATCATCGAGTAGGAACTTACCCGCCACGACGTTGGGGTCATTCCTTGCTTCTCCAGCTCTAATAAAAAATGCCCTTCCTCTTGCACCATTCCCAGCATTGTGGTTGTTTTGATTGTTGTTCCCGGCGCCCTGATTGTTATCGTTCTGATTCCGCTGGGGGCAATTCCTCTTAATGTGTCCCTCAGCTCCACACTGGAAACAACCCTTGACATTCCCATGATGTTGCTGCTGCTGTTGTTGGTTCTGCCATGCGGGACGTGGATTCCTACAGTCCTTGGCCTCATGCCCCATCTTGTTACATCGCTGACACTGACCTTTCCCACAAGGCCCGCTGTGGTGTCGGTTGCACTTGTTGCACTTGGGGTGGTTCCCTCGATAGCCACCCTGTTGTTGAGGGCCCTTGTTGTTTTCAGTTTTCCTTTGCTGAGATGGGACCTGAGTGGGGTTAGCATCCTTGTTTTGGTTTCCTTCCCACTTACGCTTGTTATCACTAGAAGTTCCAGCAGTAACGCTGATCCTCTTGGGCAGCTTACCCTGTTCCACAGCCTGATCAGTGAGTTTGTGAGCAAGACGGACGACTGGCTGAATGGTATTGAGGCTGGCTGCTGTCACATGGCTCCGGATTTCCGGGGCCAAACCTTTGATGTACAATTCGATCCTTCGATACATAGGTCGAGACATGTTTGGGCAAAGAGCAGCATAGTCGTTGGACTGTTTGGTGTATGTCTCGATCTCTGATCCAACCATCTTGAGCTCAAAGTACTCGTTTGCGATTTTGTGGATGTCATCCCTGTGACAATACTCTTCCTTAATCATGTCTTTGAAATCTTCCCACACGGTAGCATTAGCAGTTTCAAACCACACATCTGAATTTGCGCCTTCCACCAGGAAAGCGCGTTTCCTTCAAGCGTACCAGTAGCAAACTTCACCCAATTTGCAGGGGGACACTCACAGACAGCAAAGACGGCTTCGACTTTCTCAATCCGGTGTAGAAGACCTATGGCACCCTCAGTGCCATTGAAAGGGAGAGGCTTGCAATCCATGAAGGTTTTGAAAGTACAAACATGTGGTTGCGCAGGCGCATGCTGACCTGTTGTGAGAAGTGAAGCGAATAGGTTTAGGGGTGAAAAGACGACGCGGCGGTAGGATCTAAACATCCTTAAATAACGAGTTAACCTCCAGGGTGAGCTGCGAAAGCTGCAGCCACCATGTTAAGCAGGTTAGTGAATTGAGCCTGAGTCATGTTAATGTTTCCTCTTCCACGTCCACTCATTGTCTTCATAATCAGAAAACATAGTATGAGTGTGATGTCGTAATGTAGCGAGAATGAGATAGAAGAGGGAGGTGTATCTATCTAACTAGGCACACTAGTACGTATAGCATAACAAAAAGCATAAAGTAAGAAAGCAAGTAAACACTAGTCCGAGCTATGAGGTCTAATGTGTTGAGTCTTGCTCTTGGAGTGTAGTGTCGTCACGAGTCACGGGTTATAGTCTGGTTTTTCTTAAAAAGATTCCCTTTTTAAAACCAAGTTCACTATAACCAATGGCCCTGATACCAATCTGTCACACCCCCAAAATCCACATGCGGAGTGCCACCGCCTGGGGGCGTGACTGACCAGGATCCAGCCACCAATTATACTGAGCAATTTAATTAATAACATAAGTAGTATTCACCAACCACAGGGTTAGTAAATATCATAACCAAAGTTCAAAAGTTTTAGGTTCAAATAGTAGTTCAGGTAAGTAGCGGAAGCATAGACAAAATAGTTTAGAACAAAGTTCATAGTTAAAGTTTATTTAGAACCCAACACATGGGTTAGACGACCACTACACATCCCCAAGCTGCAAGCTCCTGAGTCACTGGGTACCTGCAAAGCATGCAGTAGGGTATCAACATAATGTTGGCGAGTTCACGAGGTGTCCAGTTTTAGTTTTCGAAAACATAAGTTGTTTAGATAAAGCATTTATAATCACGTTATGGGGAGCTACCCCATCTGTAATCTCACTAAAATGTCGATACCGAAACTATTGACGTAAAGTTGTTGTGCCCCGAGTCAATGTCTATCATCATTGACCAAGATGCAAGGTCTACTTGTTCACGCCCGATCCCCCCGGTAACGGTGTTGGTGCAGTCATCTGTCGTCTTCGTCTTAATATCGAGTCTCGGGTTCGTTGCGGATTTGATCACAGATTATGTCATCATTTTAGATGATGACATCATCAATGATGACACCATCCATTACATCATCACATATAAGACACAAAAGATATGAAGGTCCAATGATAACTTACCACTTGATGGTCCAATCATATGAAAGGAGGTTAGTTGAAATGTTGACCGTTTGAGATGTTGACTATCATTTGTAAGGTCCTATGAAAAGCTGCCGTTTGAAAGTCCAATTATAGATAACCGTTTGAATTTTATGTTGTCCGTTTGAATGTATGTAACCGTTTGAATACTTGTAACCGTTTGAGGAGTTTCAAACGGATAGGTCTGTTTAGTATAAATAGTTGTCAAACGAGTTCATTTGTAACGGTCAGGTCAGTTGATACCGAAGTGCTGCCGGTATTTCCTCTCGCTGTAAACTTTGTCAATTGATTGTAAAAGAGGATTAAAGTGTATTTCAAGCTGTTTTCTAGTGCATTTCTTAGTTTCCGCCTCTGAAACGTACGAGAGCTCTTCCGAACGACTCATTCAGGTCGAAACGATCCTACAAGTGGTATCAGAGCTCAGGACGAGGAGTTCTTGCCATATTCAACTTGAAAATCTGATTTTCTACACCTTCTTTCTTAAAATTGATAGTTTTCACGGTTAAAATTGGCTCAAAATTTTACACAGTGTTCGGATTTGACATTTGACAAAGCTTTAAGAATTTCAGCTTAAAACTCGAAGTAAAAGTGACAAAAATGGCTTCAAAAAGGGTTCCGTTTGAACGAAGCATTACCCTTCCGTTTGAAATAGCTTCCTATCGTTTGAAAAAAATGCTTCCTGTCGTTTGAAAAGTGAATCTATCGTTTGAAGCATATTCACCGTTTGAGTTGACCGTTTGAATGACCCCTATCGTTTGAAATCATCGTTTGAAACATGATGTACGTTTGAAAATTAACCTAATCGTTTGAAATATGATCACCGTTTAAAAAGTTGATCACGTGAAAGTTGTTCAGGATATTCATAAACAAGAGTGTCAGTACATTAAAAAGAGATAATGTGAATATAATTAGATCATATGCGTGGGTGAAAGTTTTAGGATGTCAGTTGTTCACGTGATTGTTTCATCCAAGATGTGCATGTGATTCAAGATTAATGGTCCAATCTTTGAGTGGTGATATTTCAAATTGTCGGTCATTTAAAGCTTGCATGTGAAAGACTTTGAGGTCCAATCGATATTTTTTTAGAATTAATATTGATCAATCAGTTTTTGGTTAGTAAATGAATTGATAAAATTTCAATATAGGTCAAATCATAGTTGTGATAAGTGATGAATTTTTTATGATATATGCAACATTCGTGGCCCAATCAAGGGACTTGTAATTGATGTTTGATGTTGTCAACATGTGATGCATGTCAACACCGGCCCACTAGTTATTTGAAGTCAAAGTAAAAGTGTGGTCAAATAAAAAGGTTTTGAGAGATTAAAGGATCTTGTTGGTAGTTGATATCAGCCCACTATACCGAGCCCATGTGATTGGAACATTTACGTGTGTCAAGATAGTCATCGGTTTAATCTGATCAAAAGCTTCTCGGCCCAAGTTGCATCTTCATTAACAGCCCAAGCATTATTTGGTTAAATCATTGAGTGTTGTCAGCCCATGTGTTTTTGAACGACCCAAAACAGTTCATTAACCCAATCAAGTGATAAGTGATATCGAGTAACGGCTCAAGTCTCAACATAAAATTCATTTCCAAATCCGAACAGTTTGGAGTTCAAAAGTCTCAAAGGCTCAGTTCATTTGAAAATCCGTCAGTTTGCACGTAAAAGAGTCAAGTCATCCATATTTGATCCGGGTCTTAGCTGTCCGCACAGTGTGTCAACCTTTTGTTCAAACAGAATATTCACCAGTTTGAGTACCAGTTTTATCCTGTTAATTGATAAATCTATAAACTGATTGTTGTTTGTGTGTTTGCTTGTCAGGTATTCTTACAAGGTGATACAACTCATTTAAAATTCGGAAAAATGGACGAGGATTTATACAACGCATTCGCTACTCCTAGTACCCCAATCACTGCTGTTCAAACCACAATGCTCGAAAACGAAACAGGGACGATGCAAAAGCCTCCCAAGCTCATGAATATAGAAGAATATAAAGGTTGGGAAGGTCGGTTTGAGAATTGGGTGCAAGCTAACTATCTTGATGCTTGGGAATGCGTCGAGACAAAGTATGTTCGACCTTTGAATGATGATGTAGAGCCTGTTCCGATAAAAGATCTTACTGCTGATGCTAGGAAGAAGTATAAAGATGAGAAAATGATGCTAAGTCTTCTTCAACAAGCAGTGAAAGAAGATATTATGGTGCTTTTACAACACAATGGAACATCATATTCGATTTGGAAAGCATTACGTTCAAAGTTTCGAGGAAGTGAGGAGATGGTTAAAAGCAAGAAATCGCTTCTAAAGAAAGAATTTGATTTGTTTCGAGGATTAAAGAATGAAAGTACACGAGAGATTATTGAACGTTATTGTAATCTGCTTGCTAACATGAAAAGGTTGAGTATTGAGAAGAGCACTGATGAGTTGATAGAGAAACTTGCTGATGCGTTGCCCTATGAGACTTGGGGCACATACCTTATGATGCTCAGAAACAAGAAGGGTTTTAGCAATCTGACGCTCAGTAAGTTCATTGAAAAGATAGAAGCTCAAGAAATGGAACAACGGAAAGTTATCAGAATGAAAGATTTTGATGGTGAACAGGACATCGAGTTGTATTATAAGGCAGTAGTTAATGAAAAGAAATCTTCAAATCTATCTCCTAAAGTTGAGACTGCCTACAGTGCCAAGAATTCATCTGGAAGTCCATCATCAGGGTCAAACAGCAAAACCAGCTTTACTTCATTTTCATCATATAATCCAAACATTTCTGCAACTAAAAACGGGAGAAAGTTACAGTGCAACATTGTGTTAAATCTTGAAAATGATCAAGATTATTCTGAGGAAGTTGCCAAAAATCAAATGTCTTTATTAGGAATGGTTTTGGAATCTTATACTTGTTTTATTGCAGGTCGTATTGGAAATCCAATGTTAACAAAAGAAGACTACGACCAGATAGATGCTGAAGAGATGGAGCTGATGGACATAAAGTGGTGTCTGGCTAGTGTTTTACGGAGAGCTGAGAAATCCAAACAAATCACGGGGAGAGATGATCTTCGTGATGCGAATGTTTCTACTTTAGGTTTTGACAAATCTAAAGTCACTTGTTTTCGGTGCAGGGAAAAAGGACACTTCAAGAGAGAGTGCACTAACCGAGAAGCAAGTGGAGCTCAAAATCCGTTCAACAATAACAATGATTACTATCGGAAAGCCATATATCACCAAGTTGGTCAACAATTATCTCAACAACAAAAACATCAAGCTCAAACTGCACATGGAAGAGATGCAATTGAAGACACTGGAAAGAGGGCTTGTGTGAGTAGTTATGATTGTGGAAAAAGAAGGGATGGTAGTGCTTTGATAATTGATCAAGATGATGAGAGATTACCAGAGGGTTTTAGCTGGGCAAATTTCACTTGGGATGATTATATTCCTGATCAAAATACAGCTTACACTGCTTTTACGGCAAAGGTTGTAGATGATAGTGATGATGATACGGAATATTGGGCAAGAAAATATAAAGAAGATATGAAACTGCTTGCTGAAAGTGATAGTGAAGATGAAAAAGCCAAGAAAAAGAAGAAAAAGATCAAGACACCGGTGAGCAGTGATGATGAAGAGGTTTTGGTGGTAAGAAGACAAAAAATGTGAAAGAAGTGCCTAAATTCAAGGTTGAGGAAGAAGTTGACGCAAAAAAGATTCCAGTGAAGTGTGAGAATTGTGAAGTTGTGAAGAAGCAAAATAGCACGTTGATTTACAACTTGAACAGTCTGAAGGAGTCTTACGATGTGCTGAATAAAACGATGAATCAGTATAATCAAACGAGTGAAGAACAAGCTGTAGCAATGAAGACTCTTCAGGGAGCGTTTATGACGAAGCAGAAAGTTGTAAACAACTATATTGAGAAGTGTGCTGCTTTAGAACAGAAACTTGAGCTGCAGAGAATTGAAACGGAGAGAGTTAATCGTTTGTTAAAAAGTTACTCATGTACTTCCTATGTTATTGACAGGATTTATCCGACGGTTGAAAGTATGAAGGTATGGGAAGATAATGAGGTAACTGAAAAGAAAGAAGCTGGAAAAGGTGCTGATGAAAAGAATGCTGACAAGAAGAAGAATGACAAGAAAAAAGACACTGAAAAGACGCCATCTGGTAAGAAGCAAGGTGTCAGTTATAACAAGTGTCCACCCCCGCTGGAAAATGGATATTTGCCAAGATACCTAAACGATGAAAGAGTAAAAAAGGCAACAAATTTACAGTGGGAGTCAGAGTCGTCAGTCAATCTACCAGATAGTATTGATGTTGTGTTTACATCGTCTGACACTGATCAACAGTCTCAATTAATGAAGAAAGTCGTGGATCATGTGTTAGAAAACGATGAGATAGAGGAGTCAAAGTCGAAGTACGCGTCAGAGTCAAAGTCTGAGTCAAGCACTCCGGGTCAAACAGAAAAACAGGGAAAAATAGTCTATGACAAAGAATTCCTATTATCAAAATCTAATTTGGATGATGGGTTGTTTAAAGTTGCCTACACTTTGAATAATTCTGACAAATTATATTCTGATGAGAAATTTCCAATAAGAGGTGTCAAAACTGAATTGATAAACAAGGTTTTCATACTCACAGAAATTAATATTTCTGAAATAAAAGGCTTATGTCTTAATGAAAAACCAAGATATTACACCTCAAGAGTTCAACAGAGATTAAACAAGAAAAAGAATTACAGTTCTGGTTCAGGTTTCCAAAAGAAATCAAACCATAACGGTAATTTCAAAAAGAAAGGTTTAGGTTTTACTCCTACAGAAAAACAGAAAAATGAAAAATATGTTCGTGATTTTAAATCCAAAATGTCATTTGTTTCAGGCACATCAACTGATGAAGAAGAAAAGACAAGTTTCTGGAGGGAATCAAATAGTGAGTTCCTTGCGAAGAAGCAAGACGAACAGAAGAGAGATACAAGAACCTGTTTCAGATGCAACACTGTTGGACATATTGCCAAAGATTGTTCTAAGGCAATACAATCAAAACAGGAAGTATTTCGTAAACTTAAAGAAAAGGTAGTTGAGTTCGAACCACCAATTGATAGAACAAAATTGTTTAAAGATTCTACATTTGAAATTGGTGAGAGTTCGAACAAGTTTTACAAGAAGAGAGCTAAATCTGACAACCAGAAATGGGTTGTTAAGAATGCTGGTGAAAGCTCTAGCGATGATTCTGATAAGTCGAAATTAGAGGAGCTATCTTCTGGCGATGAAACTGATTCCACACAGTCAGTTGAGCCACAAATTGTTTCAAAATGTGAAGCTGAAAAATCAGTTCCGATTGTTAATGATGAGGAGTTTCCATTACTTCGGGCTGAGAATTATAAAAAGAAAATTGGTAAAGTTGAAATTTCTAACCAATTTTATCATGATGAACAGGAATTTGATGCTGAGAAGGTCTTTAACCCCAAGGTAAAACACATCTTTGGCAAGATGATTGACCGAAAAGTCAAAGGGGTTAAGGAATTTTATGAGAAGAAAACAAGGAAAGAAAAGGTTGAACCATCCCTGGTTTGTGACTGGGATGGTATATATTATGAACAGTAAGTCTCAGGACTTGCCGGAGCTCCCAGGTTGGTAAGCGTGGAGCATGAATCGACATCTATCTTGAGTTATATTCGGTAACGTCAATCATTCAAACGGTAAAGAGGTTTGTTTATGTTTGTTGGTTATAATTACAAGTGGTTAGATGATTTGATTGCATATCGTAAATCAAGGACATTAATTTGTACTTGTATTTTCCTACATATGGTTGGAAGACAAGATGATGAACCACATCCCCGAACATTTGTTTGATAAATCTACAAGTGGTAAAATCAATCAAACTTATTTTCCGGAAAAACCATTTTGATTAAAACAAACTTAAGTGTTTTGAAATCTAAATGGGAAAATAGTTTGTTGATAGGGGGAGTTCTGATTGTTTATGCCTAGTGAATGGCGATTTGAGGTGATTTGATATCGGTTGTCATCTTTCTGTACAGTTTGTTTTCAATTTTCGTTAATGTGTTTGCATTTTAGGGGGAGTAGAAAATTTTCAGAAAATCCAAAAACATTAGAAAATTTGAAAAAGCCAAAAACATGATAAAATCAAAAATGAGTTTTGTTGTGAAAAAGAGGAAATGACAGTACATCAGTGGACTATAACAACATGCTAAAGAATTGGAAAGTTTAAAAGTGATAAACAATCTTACAGCGGACGTGTCAGTAGGTTTTTGCACATTTAGTAAATTGAAATGAGATATAAACCTAATTCAAACTTGCTTGATTCGTGGGTAACTATTCTTGAATATATGGGTAACCCCCGAAATCTTGTTTGAAAGGTCCCGTATTCTGAGATACTAGGTCTTTATACTCAGTGATATCTGGGGTATTATCCCAGGACTTCTGCTGTATGGAAGTACTGACCTAGTCCCCGGATAATACTTTTTGCAAAATGCTTGAAATATAGCATCGCCCCCAGCAAGCTGATGAAACAATAAAATTGATAGTCGCTGCTGTTGTAATCAAAAGATCCTCTAAAGGGGACCCACCTAAAGTCGAAGCCATCATCTCTCTGCGTATACGAAAGTATCGACCTGAGCTCTCACGGCCCTCGCACATTACCCCTTTACAGATATCATCTGTGGTATACTCACCTGTAAGACTGAATATTTGGGATCTGGATACAGGAGTATATTCGAGCGGAGTGATACACAATTAAGTTTGAGTTTCTAAAACACTAATATCGTATCTCGGATCAGTTGAAGTTTGTGTGAAAATTTAAATGGACAAACATACTGACAATCTAGGTAAATTGTTTAGAACTGAGAATGTTTAAAGCTTAACGGTGTTGGTGATATGTCTCATATACTGATATGATCCTCTTGCACATACTCACAAAAATATCGTCTGTAAATATTTCATTTCTGCATTTTATTTCTTTCAGAAAAATCCAAAAAGATTTTTGGTGTGTTTTAGCATAAATTTTTTAAAAATCAAAAAGATTTTCGACAACTGGTGTTGAAAAGCTGATTTTCAAAATTCAAAGTGCTAAACAAGATGAACATTTGGTTTGGGTAATTGTGTTTGTTTTTAATCAAAAATTGTCACAATTCTAAATGGTTCATCAGTATCTATTTTGTTGATTAGTTTGTGATTGATGATGATTATGTGCTTAAATGTTTGTCATAAAATTTATTTTTGGGTAGAGAATGTGCAGGTTATCTGGAGATAGAGTGCCAGGTTCCGATACCTGAAGACTGTGTGATTTCAACAAGCCAGACTGCAATCCCAGCATTTCGAAAGAGGGAGTCTGAAGACATCCGGGTAGAGATTGTTCGTGGGGAGTCTGTTGATGATGATGAAAAGAGAAGAGAAAGGTTTGAGGATGCTTACACTGATAAAGACTGAAGTCGTTGAAGACTCGACACTTAAGACTTGTCAACATCTGAGGGGGAGTCTGTTGGTGCAGTCATCTGTCGTCTTCATCTTAATATCAAGTCTCGGGTTCGTTGCGGATTTGATCACAGATTATGTCATCATTTTAGATGATGACATCATCAATGATGACACCATCCATTACATCATCACATATAAGACACAAAAGATATGAAGGTCCAATGATAACTTACCACTTGATGGTCCAATCATATGAAGGGAGGTTAGTTGAAATGTTGACCGTTTGAGATGTTGACTATCATTTGTAAGGTCCAATGAAAAGCTGCCGTTTGAAAGTCCAATTAAAGATAACCGTTTGAATTTTATGTTGTCCGTTTGAATGTATGTAACCGTTTGAATACTTGTAACCGTTTGAGGAGTTTCAAACGGATAGGTCTGTTTAGTATAAATAGTTGTCAAACGAGTTCATTTGTAACGGTCAGGTCAGTTGATACTGAAGTGCTGCCAGTATTTCCTCTCGCTGTAAACTTTGTCAGATGAATGTAAAAGAGGATTAAAGTGTATTTCAAGCTATTTTCTAGTGCGTTTCTTAGTTTCCGCCTCTGAAACATACGAGAGCTCTTCCGAACGACTCATTCAGGTCGAAACCGATCCTACAAACGGTGTGAGGTTGTCAAACCTAATAGCGCTATCAACTAATAACCCGTTCGCCCCCGGCGATTAATCGGTACTGTAAGCAGGGACTTAATCTAATAGAGTTTCGTTTAGTTTTGCTAGTTGGGATTTATAAATAATATCCAAACGTATCTCCCCCGGAGATAGTAATTTAAAAGTACCCATTCGTATTTCCCCCGGAAATAACAGTTCGAAAGTATTTTTCCCAAAGTAGGCAGTTTGTCCGTGTCCCTCCCTGGGACGCATGCTTTTAGTGTGTGAACTCACCTTGGGTTGCTCGGCAGACTGTTTACTTGGTCAAGTACGTTGGTCACCACGTCCTAACATGGTTACCAGTATAGGTCAGGTTTGGGTACAGGAAGATCACATATATTCTACACATAGCTAACACATAGCATGCATATAGTTACATGTTGAGTTATTGGGCCCGCTCTACTATTTGATCAGTCAACAGTAACAACTAACACATAGTCCAGTTAAACAGGCAGCCTAAACAAATCACGTTGTGGCCCAATAACTAAGGTAAGCAGCCCAGTCGAGACAAGGGGGCCTCGACTCGAGATCATGCGGTCTCGAGTCGCAACCAAGGGGTCTCGAGTTGTGGAGGGCTGGTCTCGAGTCGCAACCTCCGTTCTCGAGTGGTGTTTAAAATGAGTGGCAGCCTTGGAGATCTCGAGTTCAGTCTTGAGTCGAGATCAGGAGATCTCGAGTTGCAACCTCATAGGTCTCGAGTACATAAGATGTGCTGGTTGGTCTCGAGTTGCCATTTTTTGATGGTCTCGAGTCGAGACCAAGGGTCTCGACTCCAACATCTGCTGATCCTGAAACGGTTGTACAGTGTACTTCTCCAATAGAATTTTGTTTTCATGGTAATATGTACTATCCAACCAAAATGCATAAACATGTTTTCTTGTCTAAACTTCATTCAAAACGGATCAAAACACACAATTCAAATCTTCATATCATATTCAACACCTATTCATCTAGTTCATCATTAGGGTTTTCATCCTAAACAAACATGTTTATTTAAACCGATTTATACTAGCATAATACACCTAGTTTAATGTATTATCAATCATCATCATCCACACACATCCGAGAACATGATAGCACCAAATTCGTACATTTTTCTACTTATTCATATATCATGTTAGCATAATAATCAATAAATCACTCTATTCTTCCTAACCATAACATTATCTAGAAATCAAGCATCTACATCATTTAACCATTTTTAACTCACTACGTCATACAAAATCATGCAAAGAGACCTCTAAACTAAGCATGTATCTCATTCATCAAGCACATATAACACCTAGTGCACAATAAAACACTAACCGGTTAGATTCCGAGGTGTGAGGGTATGGAGGACCGATGAATGGGCTTCCAAATGAGATTACAAGCAATCCGAGAACTCCCTTATAGTTGCCTGTTTGATCCGAGAGGGGTGGAGTGTTGAGGTTTAGGGTTTTAGTGAGGGAGAGAGTGTGTGTAGGATGATGTGTGAGAGTGTAAGGGAAAGGTGGATGATGGGTTTTTATACTTGGTTTGGGTGGTGCACCCTACAAGGGTTTCGAGTGGGGCTCAAAGGGTTTGCGGCCTAACCGGCCCAACTATTTACTGTTCACTCAAGACCGAGTGGTCTCGAGTCATGGTCTCGGTTCACTAGTTCTTATACACATATATATATTTATTACATACACGTTATCAACACATAGCACATCAAGATAATTCACACCTTTCATTTAATAATTTATTCATACACACTGCTAATAAAAGAGGGTTACTCGGGAAAACCTAGAGTGTCACAATGTAAACGTGACATCAATACTTTCAGGCAAATTGACCGACGACTCCGAATCCCACTGTAAATTTGTGGCCTTTTTAACTCTTTCATCATTTGGATTTCTGGGCAAATATCCATTTTCCAGCGGGGGTGGACACTTGTTGTAACTGACACCTTGTTTCTTACCAGAATTTTTCTTGTCAGACTTTTTCTTAGTGTCTTTCTTCTTCCAGTCTTTTTCTCTGGAGTCTTTTCTTCAGAAACTTTTTCAGCATTCTTTTCTTCAGTTACTTCATCCTCTTCAAATGCCTTCATGCCTTCAACAATAGGATATATCCTGTCAACGACATAAGAAGTACATGAGTAACTTTTCAACAAACGGTTAACCCTTTCTGTTTCAATTCTTTGTAACTCTAGCTTTTGTTCTAGAGCAGCACACTTCTCGATGTAGTTGTTCACAACTTTCTGTTTGATCATGAACGCTCCCTGAAGTGTCTTCATTGCTGTAGCCTGCTCTTCACTTGTATCATTGTACATATTCATAGCTTTGTTCAGCACATCATAAAACTCCTTTAATTTGTTCATGTTGTGAATCAATGAACTATTTTGTTTCTTCGTTGTTTCACAATTTTCACACATTACAGGACTCTTTTTTGCAACAGCTTCTTCATCAATCTTGAAAGCTGGAATTTCTTCAACTTTTCTTCGAACCACTGGAGTTTCCTCATCATCACTACCGACCGGTGTCTTGATATTTTTCTTTTTCTTCTTGGCTTTCTCATCTTCACTGTCGCTTTCTGCCATCATCTTCAAATGTTCTGCCATCCTTTTGCATAATATTCAGTACCATCATCATCACTGTCTTCTTCAACTTAGGCAACAAAAGCTGTATGAATTTGAGTTTGGTCAGGAATATAATCATCCCAAGTAAAATTCTCCCAACTAAACCCTTTAGGTAACTTTTCATCATCTTGATCCATCATACATGCTTTAGCATCAGTTGGAATATATTTATTCTAGTTGAACCCTGTTGATGGCTTCTTCTCTTCTTGATTAACTACACAAGCTCTTTTTGAAGAATCTTCAATCACATTTCTTCCATGTGCAGTTTGTGCCTGGTGTTGATGTTGTTGAGATGGTTGTTGAGCAACTTGATGGTAGATGGCTTTTCGGTAGTAATCATTGTTGTTGTTGAACGGATTTTGAGCTCCACTTGCTTCACGATTGGTGCACTCCCTCTTGAAATGTCCTTTTTCCCTGCAACGAAAACAAGTGACTTTAGATTTATCAAAACCTAAAGTAGAAACATTAGCCTCACGGAGATCATCTCTTCTTGTGATCTGCTTGAATTTCTCAGCTCTCCTCAACACGCTCGCCAAGCACCATTTTATGTCCATCAGCTCCATCTCTTCAGCATCGATCTGGTCGTAATCCTCCTTAGACAGCATTGAATTCCCGATTCGACCTGCAACAAAACTACCATAAGATTCAAGAACAGTTCCCAATAAAGACATATGGCTTTTAGCTAACTCTTCCGAGTATTCCTGATCATTTTCAATGTTTAGCACAATGTTACATTGAAGCTTTTTGCCATTTCTATATGTTGAAACATTTGGATCAAATGATGGAAATGATGAGAAACTTGTGTTACTGCTTGATCCTTTTGATGAACTTCCAGATGAGTTCTTTGCATTGTATGCGGTTTCAACTTTCAGTGACAAGTTGGTTGTTTTATCATTCAACCCTGTTTTGTAATACAAACTGATGTCTTGTTCACCATCAAAGTCTTTCATCCGAACAATCTTTCATTTCTCCATTTCTTGAGCTTCCAACTTTTCAATAAATTTCCTAAGTGTCAGATTGCTTAATCCTTTGTTGTTCCTTAGCATCATGAGATATGTGCCCCAAGTCTCATGTGGCAATGCATCAGCAAGTTTTTCAATCAACTCTTCATTATCTTTTTCAATGCTTAACCTTCTCATGTTGGCCAAAAGATTGCAGTATCTTTCAATAATCTGCTTTGTTCATTCATTTTTCAACCCACGAAATAAATCAAACTCTTTCTTTAAAAGCGATTTTTTGTTTTTGACCATCTCCTGACTACCAACAAACTTTGATCTTAATGCTTTCCAGATTGAATAAGAACTTCCCTTATGTTGCAATAAGACCATGATATCTTCTTTCACAGCTTGTTGTAGCAAACTTTGCATCATTTTCTCATTTTTGTATTTTCTTTTATCATCTGCACTCGTATCCTTTATAGCAATCACCTCTTCATTGTCATTCATCGGTCTTACATACTTCGTCTCAACACATTCCCAAGCATCTAAATAGTTTGCTTTTACCCAGTTCTCAAAACGACCTTCCCAACCCTTATATTCCTTGATGTTCATGAGTTTGGGCGGTTTTTGCATTGTTCCCATTTCGTTTTCCAACATTGTGTTCTGGGCAATACTGATCGAGGTAACCAGAGTAGCGAATGCGTTATAAAATTTGTCGTCCATGATTCGGGTTTCAAAAATTTATCACAACAGTCCTTTCGAGAGAAATAGCAATTTTAAACAGAATTCTGATTTCGCTTGAATATTCACAACTTTCAAGCGAAATAACAACAAATAACCACTAAGTCTCAAGGGAATCCCGAAGTAATTTGGAGCGGAATCCCAAAGTAATTTGGAGCGGAATCACAATCTCAGTTGAAGCGGAATCAACCGGAAATTTTCAAACAAAACTTCAGTTGAAGCGGAATCAACTGGAAACTTTCAAACGGGATCTCTATTTCGAGCGGAATAAGATCCAAATATCAAGCGGAATAACACGATTTCAAGCGAAATCAACCAGAAATGCTGCTGACGTCACTTTTAACTCGTTGCATTTTGAAGTGAAATTACAAATTGAACCTGATTTAGACCGTATTTTAAGCTAAAACTTTTAAGGATTGATTACAACATGTTTACGCACATACTGTAAAATTTGAGCCAATTTTAACCATGAAAAGTTTTGAATTTCGAAAAAGAATGGTGTAGAAACAAAATTCGCAGCTGAATTGTATAGAACTCTTCTTCCTGAGCTCTGATACCACTTGTAGGATCGTTTTCAGACCCGAATGAGTCGATCAGAAGAGTTTTAATCAAAATGAAAGGCGGAAACAGACATTTTGAGGTTAATTCAGTGCAAAGATTACTTTAACTGTCGATTTGATTGATTAGAATGGCGTTTACAACGAGTCGACACTTCGGCAGCACTTCGTGGCAAAACCGGAACAACTGATACATGATTTCGCTCGAATGACCACTATATATAGGCCAACTTATTCCGCTTGAACATGCATGTTCAGTTCAAGTGAAATCAGCATCAAACATTCAAGCGAAATCTGTCTAAACATCTCGAGCGGAATCAGGTTCTTATGTGATTTTGCTTGAAACTGTCCAGGAGACATTTCAAGCGGAATCACCCTAATTCATGCTATCTCGATATTCGTGCCCTGATCTAATACATTCTATACAAGACTCGATACAAGACGTAGACGACAGACGGATGCACCAACAAACTCCTCCTCGGATGTTGACGGAGTCTTCAGTGTCGAGTCTTCGCATCTTCAGTCTTTATCAATCTTTGGGCTTCTCTTTCTTGAAGTATCTGATGCTGTAAGCATCCTTAATCTCTACCTTCTCTTCTCTATCATCTTTCCTCGGATGTTGATCTCTTCTCTTTATCAGCACCAACATACACCCCCCCTTAAGTGTTGAATCTTTAAATTCATCGGCAGAAACAATCTTAGAATCAGAAAACTGGCTCAGCACTTTGTCATTCAGACTTCCCCTCTCAATCAGCTGGGATCACAGTCTGGCTTTCACGGGTTCATAATCCATTCCAAGATCGTGACCTGGCTCTCCTCCAGCTCAGGTTGTCTTCACAATCTCAACCTCAAACATAAGTTTTATGATATAAACTTTTAATTCACTCAGACACAACTTGTAGAAATCATAAAATGATCTATCATTTAGTTTCTGATGAACCAGTTGCAGGAATATAGATTTTACCATTTGCGAAAACATTTTCTCTACAAAGATTTCTGATGAACACTTGAAAGATTTAACCTCTTAAAACAGACTCTCCCAAACCAACTGTCTTCATGTTTAGCACTTGGAATTTTGAAAATCAGCTCATCAACACCAGTTGTCGAAAATCTTTTTGGATTTTTCAAAATTTATGCTAAAACACACTAAAATCTTTTTGGAATTTTTGAATATAAGGAATGCAGTAAAGAAATATTTACAGACAATATTTTTGTGAGTTTGTGTAAGAGGATCATATCAGTTTTTGAGACAAATCACCAACACCTTTAAGCTTTAAACATTTTAAGTTCTAAACAATTCACCTAGATTGTCAGTATATTGATCCACTTTAAATATTCACACAAAGTTCAACTGTTTCAAGATACGATATTAATGTTTTAATGACTTAAACTTAATCGCGTGTCCCACTACTTGAAGGGGTTAGATGCGATACCGTGAGAGCTCAGGTGAGTATACTGTAACATTTGTGCTTGTAATCATTATGAACAATTCTATTATCAATAAAACAATGTTATTTGATCCCAATGTTTGTTTGGTTGTGTTTTACATTTTTCATGTTTTGACTTTTGCTCAATTTCAAACTCTACATCGCTTTCTGGAGAATTATACGCAAACTGGTGCGTAAACGTACTCAGTTTAATGCGACAAATACTCCAGAACATCAACATATACTCAACATACCTTAAATAACCCTTACATAACTTAGAAATAAATTTTGAAGGCTTTGGTATGGCAAAAACAAGTTAATTCGCTTACAGGGACTAAACTTGACAAACTGCGAAAGTATGCCAATTTGAACTATAACAAACATTCCGGAACATGTCCATAAGTTAAACATACCATAAATATCCTTTACATAGCTTAGAAACAGGCTTTGAGGGGTTTGGTATGCTAAAACAAACTTTTGGATCATTCAGGGGCTAAAAGTGTCAAAAAGTGCACAAGTTTGCACTTTTGCGCATAACTTACGTTCTGAATACATCCGGACATCCAAAAATTTATGTAAGCATCCTTATATTATGCCTTAGTGTATGGCATGAGAAAAATCCATTCGTCGCGCAATTTGGATCGTTTTTCGCGCTTATGCACATTCCGTCGTAATTAACCGAACATCGCGACCGTACGGCCAAACGAATCGACATCCGGGATATTTTTGAGCACATTTTAAGTTCCCTATACTTTAACTTCATTTTAGAGCTTTGAAATGGGGTTAACGGGGCTTAAACGTGCCAAAAATGCATCAAATACCAAGTTTTGGAGCTGCAGGGACCAAAACTGTAAATCTGCCAAACTAAGGGCTTACGGACCGTAAGCCAAAACCCATACGGTCCGTAAGGCACCCCCAGTACAGAAGATTCAGCATTTAATGAGGTTGCCTCTTCATGAACTGAAAAACCAATCTTGCCCTTGTCTCTTCCAGCCAATGAGGGGCAAGATCTGACATACCACAATAATTCGACAAGTGTACGGGCGAGATCGTGGCACGATATTCGATAAACTATCCTAACGGTTATGCTTTTCCTATAAATACCCCCCCCATTTGGTGTAAAACCCACAAGAATCTGATCTAAAACTCTAAGTTGGAGCCATTGCTTCATACCTGAGTTCCTTGGATCGAGATTAGCATTCGGGGATCCTTTGTAAGTGTTCCTTCATTGTTTTATCGTTTTTCGAGTCCGAAAGTCGAACATTGTTTGACTTTCTACATTGACCAGTTTATGGTCGATGCGAAGTTCGTTCGAACTTCATAACGTGAGCGTGATCACGATGGTTATAGTCCATGGCGACTATACCTACTGATTACCACGTTATCAAGGCTCAGTGACGAGTCGTAGTTTCGGCCAAAATGCGCATTCTTGCGTGTTTTGTAACCAATCTACTCGTGAGCATCAAATCCTTTTGTATTGATGCCAAACCTGTTTTCTAAACTTAGTTAAGCACGATCTAACATGCTTAGCTCGTCACTTTTAGTTTAGTGCATATATAGGGTCGTAAGGTAAGCGATCTAAACCATCGCTTATACTTTCAAACCCGACCCATTTGGTCGATCATTAGGATCCGACCAAACACATTAGGTGACCATAGCTATAACCTTCCGAGGTTATACCTTGTGGTCACGATGTTAGGCGTTCCAGACGCGTTCTACGCGAACGACGCGTAAGGTAGCATAAGCTACCTAAACGGGTCATAATGGGTCTCAAGCACTTAGGTTGGGTTTCATTTTAGTATGTAGGCTTTGTTAAACCATACTTCACGAGTCTCCATACTCGTTTGGTTTACGAACCCGCATACTATCCGATCCTTCCGATTTTAGTCCGGTATATTAATATAGCTACCTATTAGGTGCCGTTTGATATTTCGTGATCTCTAGCATTATCTGGTTATTATAAAAGAACTCCAAAGCAATCTCAGGTGAGTACATAGAACCCCATCTTTTACTGTTTTCCAAATTGTTTTGGGGTGAAACAAATGTGCCTACTTGTTACTTTCATGCTTTTCCATGTTTTCACATCATATACCTGCTATGTTCGTTAGTATACTGATTAGTACATGATTTACATTACATTGTTTCACTATGTATGTTTACTTAGCATACTTAGTACATTGATTTACATTACATCATTCTGCTACATATGTTTACTTGGCATATTAAGCACATCGTTTTACATTACCTTTTCTGCTATGTATGTTGACTGAGCATGCTAGCACATTGATTTACACAACTTTTTATGCTATGTATGCCCATTGTGTGCATACTTGGTACATTGCTTTACAATACATTTCATACTATGTATGCCCATTGTGTGCGTACTTAGTACATTGCTTGACATTACATTTTCATGCTATGTATGCCCATTGTGTGCGTACTTAGTACATTGCTTCACATTGCATTTCATGCTATTTATGCCCATAGTGTGCATACTTAGTACAATTGTTTACATCACATGCCTTCATTTTGGTATCACATTTGGTTTGTTTAACATGGAACAATACATTCATTAACATTGATCACGCCGTTCGTTAGTAGGTAGTGGTACCATAGGAATTGACAACTCCCGTTCCTGAAATCCTGGGTTTGATAGGATGGTTGCTCAATTCCCGAATCTCTTTGCTCAATGGAACCAAGCCAACAACAACAACAACAATGGTACATGCAAATTCAAGGATTTTAACTCGGCTAAACCACTCAAGTTTAGTGGTTCTGAGGGAGCAACTAGGCTTCTTCAGTGGTTCGAGAGCATCGAGAATACTTTCCGTCACGTGCAGTGTCCTGACAATCGCAAGGTCGAGTTTTCTTCGAGTGTGTTTCAGAAGATGGCTCTTACGTGGTGGAACGGGGTTATGAGAGATCAAGGTGCAGAAGTTGCTCTAGCTCAGACATGGGCAGAACTTAGAGCTCTTATGATGAGGGAGTTTTGTCCTCGTCATGAGCAACGAGCGTTGGAGAAAGAGTTTGATGATTTGAAACAAGATAGTGGTGAGCACAGGGCATATACTGATAGGTTTGAGGAGTTGAGTCTACTTTGCCCGACTATGGTCGCCCCACTCGACAAGGCTATCGAAAGGTACATCGACGGTCTGCCTGACTCGGTACAAGACATCCTTACTGGTAGCAACCCTACCACACTCCGTCAGGCGATCGAGTTATCAGCGACATTGACTGAGTTGCAGATTCGGAAGAATAAATTACACATGAAGGGTGACAAGGGCAAGAAACAGTCGTCTGACAAGGAAGATAGCAAGAAGGTCAAAATAAGAATGGAAAGGAATCTGGTTCATCAAAAAGGGCATAAAAGCGTAAGGCTTCCCAAAACTATGCTGTCACTGCCCAAGCCAACCAGGCAGCTCCCAACCAGCCTCCAGCAAAGAAGCCCTATTCAGGAAGTGCACCTTTGTGCAATCAATGCAACAGTCACCATCAACCGCAACATCAGTGCCGTTTCTGTACTAACTGTGGGAAGTCAGGTCATCTTGTCGATGTTTGTCGGTTTGCTCAAAATCGCGCAGTTCAGAACCCTGCTCAACAAGTTGCTCAGCAACAGGGTCAAGCTGCACGACCACAATACCCACCAGGTGCTTGTTATAACTGTGGGGATCTGACCCACTACAGAAACCGGTGCCCAAGGCTAGCAAACCAGAACCAGAATCAGAATCAGGCTCAGGCTCGTGGGCGGGTCTTCAACATGAATGCTCAAGAGGCACAAGCAGACAACGAAGTGGTGAACGGTACGTTCTTTATTAATAATCAGCCAACATCTGTTCTTTTTGATTCGGGTGCCGACAAGAGTTTTGTGTCATTATCTTTTGAGCCAATGCTTCGAGTGTCTAGAACGAAACTAGGTAAACCATTGACAGTAGAAGTTGCTAATGGTGAACCCATCGTTCTTGAATCTGTTCTTCACAACTGCCAGTTGAACCTTAACGACCATCTTTTTCCTATTGACCTCACGCCTATGCAACTTGGAAGCTTCGACGTTATTGTGGGTATGGATTGGTTAGCCAAGTATCGTGCAGAGATAGTTTATTTCGAGAAGATTGTTCGTGTGCCGCTGTCGACAGGCGAGATCATACAGGTTCATGGTGAGAAGCCTGCCGGTGGTCTCAAACTCATGTCTTGTTTTAAAGCACGGAAGTATCTGCGAAAGCACTATGTGGCCTTTTTAGCACATATTACAACAGATAAAGGCAAGGGTAAGTCTATTTCAGATATTCCTGTCGTTCGGGATTATTCTGAAGTTTTTCCTGAAGAGTTACCTGGTCTACCTCCAGCACGCCAAGTCGAGTTCCGTATTGATCTCGTACCTGGTGCAAATCCCATTGCCAGAGCTCCATACCGTCTTGCACCGTCTGAGATGCAAGAATTATCTAAGCAGCTTCAGGAGCTCTCTGACAAAGGTTTTATCCGTCCTAGCTTTTCACCTTGGGGTGCCCCCGTTCTTTTTGTCAAAAAGAAGGATGGATCTTTTAGGATGTGTATCGATTATCGTGAGCTTAATAAGCTCACCATCAAGAATCGATATCCCCTACCTCGCATTGATGATCTCTTTGATCAATTGCAAGGCGCTTCTTATTTTTCAAAGATTGATCTACGATCTGGATATCATCAGCTTCGTGTACATGAAGAAGACATTCCCAAGACAGCGTTCCGTACTCGTTATGGACATTATGAGTTCACAGTCATGCCATTTGGTTTGACTAATGCTCCTGCTGTTTTCATGGACTTGATGAATAGGGTCTGCAAGCCTTATTTGGATAAGTTCATCATCGTTTTCATTGATGACATTTTAATATATTCTAAGACGCGAGCTGATCATGAGCAACATCTCCGTCTTACATTGGAACTCCTAAAGAAAGAGCAACTTTTCGCCAAATTCTCCAAGTGTGAATTTTGGCTTAAAGAAGTTCAATTCTTAGGACACATTGTCAACGAACAAGGTATTCATGTAGATCCCTCTAAGATCAGTGCGATTAAGGATTGGGATACGCCTACTACCCCTACTGAGGTTTGTTCTTTTCTTGGTCTAGCGGGTTACTATCGCCGCTTCATCGAAAATTTCTCAAAGATTGCAGTTCCTCTAACTGCTCTAACTCAGAAGAACAAGCCATTTGATTGGGGAGTCAAACAAGAGGAAGCGTTTCTGACTTTGAAACAAAAGCTTTGCGACGCGCCTGTCCTAACATTGCCTGAGGGCAATGATGATTTCGTCGTTTATTGCGACGCATCTAAATTAGGTCTTGGCTGCGTTCTGATGCAAAGAAACAAAGTCATAGCATACGCATCAAGGCAGTTGAAGATATATGAAAAGAACTACACCACTCATGATCTGGAGTTGGGTGCAGTTGTCTTCGCTCTTAAGATCTGGAGACACTATTTGTACGGTACAAACTGTGTGGTTTTCACGGACCACAAAAGTCTTCAGCATATCTTCAATCAGAAAGAGCTCAACATGAGACAGCGACGCTGGGTGGAACTTCTAAACGACTATGACTGCGAAATTCGCTACCATCCTGGTAAGGCGAATGTCGTAGCCGATGCTTTGAGTCGCAAGGAACGTACTAAGCTTCATTGTGTTCGTGTCCAATCTGTTATTCAAGCTCAATCCGATATCCAAGCTCGTATTTCTCAGGCTCAACAAGCTTGTGTCACAAGGTTTGATGGATAAGGAATTTCCTTATCACATAACACCTGCTCTTGAACTGAAGGACAATGGATCGTATTACTTCATGGACCGTTTGTGGGTCCCAAGCCAAGATAATCTTCGTACCTTGCTTATGGATGAATCCCATAAGTCTCGTTATTCTATTCATCCTGGCTCAGATAAGATGTATAAGGATCTTCGTATTCAGTATTGGTGGCCTGGTATGAAGAAAGACATTGCCTTATACGTATCCAAATGCCTTACTTGTCTTAAGGTTAAGGCTGAACATCAGCGTCCTTCCGGATTATTGGAGCAACCAGAGATCCCAGTTTGGAAATGGGAAAACATTACTATGGATCTCATTACCAAACTTCCGCGCACAAAGAAAGGTCACGATGCCATTTGGGTAGTTGTTGATCGCCTTACTAAATCAGCGCATTTCTTGCCAATCCGTGAGGATTTTTCGGCTGACAAACTTGCTCAAATCTATGTAGATGAAATCGTAGCTCGACATGGTGTTCCTTTGAACATCATTTCTGACAGGGATGCTCGTTTCACTTCTCATTTTTGGAGAACCATGCAATCTGCTATGGGGTCTCAACTTAATCTGAGCACAGCTTATCATCCGCAAACGGATGGTCAATCTGAAAGAACAATCCAGACACTGGAGGATATGCTTAGAGCTTGTGTGATCGATTTTGGTGGTAGTTGGGATTCACATCTTCCATTGATTGAATTCTCCTACAACAACAGTTATCACTCCAGCATCAACATGGCTCCTTTCGAGGCTCTCTATGGTCGAAAATGTCGTTCACCAGTCTGCTGGAATGAGATTGGCGAGGCTCAACTTACTGGACATGCCCTCATTTTAGAGACAACAGATAAGGTAAAGAAAGTTCGTGATAACCTTCAGACGGCTAGAAGCCATCAAAAGAGTTACGCGGACCTAAAACGCAAACCCTTGGATTTTCAAGTCGGTGATCGTGTATTACTTAAGGTCTCACCTTGGAAAGGTGTGATCAGATTTGGAAAGAAAGGAAAACTTGCACCTAGATACGTTGGACCATTCAAGATCGTCGAAAGAATCGGTAAGGTAGCCTACAGACTTGAGTTACCTCCTGAACTTGGAAATGTTCATCCAACCTTTCACGTGTCCAATCTCAAGAGGTGTTTAGCTGATGAAAACCTCCACATACCGCTTGACGAAATTCGTGTTGATAAAACACTGAAATTTGTGGAGAAACCGGTGGAAATCATGGAACGTGAAGTCAGGTGGCTCAAACGCAAGCGCATTCCTATGGTCAAGGTTCGCTGGGAATCTAAACGTGGACCCGAGTTTACTTGGGAATGTGAAGATCAAATGAAGGCAAAATATCCGCATCTTTTTCTACGAGTTTCCTCTGAATAAATTTCGGGACGAAATTTCCACAAGTAGGGGAGACTGTAACATTTGTACTTGTAATCATTATGAACAATTCTATTATCAATAAAACAATGTTATTTGATCCCAATGTTTGTTTGGTTGTGTTTTACATTTTTCATGTTTTGACTTTTGCTCAATTTCAAACTCTACATCGCTTTCTGGAGAATTATACGCAAACTGGTGCGTAAACGTACTCAGTTTAATGCGACAAATACTCCGGAACATCAACATATACTCAACATACCTTAAATAACCCTTACATAACTTAGAAATAAGTTTTGAAGGCTTTGGTATGGCAAAAACAAGTTAATTCGCTTACAGGGACTAAACTTGACAAACTGCGAAAGTATGCCAATTTGAACTGTAACAAACATTCCAGAACATGTCCATAAGTTAAACATACCATAAATATCCTTTACATAGCTTAGAAATAGGCTTTGAGGGGTTTGGTATGCTAAAACAAACTTTTGGATCATTCAGGGGCTAAAAGTGTCAAAAAGTGCACAAGTTTGCACTTTTGCGCATAACTTACGTTCTGAATACATCCGGACATCCAAAAATTTATGTAAGCATCCTTATATTATGCCTTAGTGTATGGCATGAGAAAAATCCATTCGTCGCGCAATTTGGATCGTCTTTCGCGCTTATGCACATTCCGTCGTAATTAACCGAACATCACGACCGTACGGCCAAACGAACCGACATCCGGGATATTTTTGAGCACATTTTAAGTTCCCTATACTTTAACTTCATTTTAGAGCTTTGAAATGGGGTTAACGGGGCTTAAACGTGCCAAAAATGCATCAAATACCAAGTTTTGGAGCTGCAGGGACCAAAACTGTAAATCTGCCAAACTAAGGGCTTACGGACCGTAAGCCAAAACCCATACGGTCCGTAAGGCACCCCCAGTACAGAAGATTCAGCATTTAATGAGGTTGCCTCTTCATGAACTGAAAAACCAATCTTGCCCTTGTCTCTTCCAGCCAATGAGGGGCAAGATCTGACATACCACAATAATTCGACAAGTGTACGGGCGAGATCGTGGCACGATATTCGATAAACTATCCTAACGGTTATGCTTTTCCTATAAATACCCCCCCCCCATTTGGTGTAAAACCCACAAGAATCTGATCTAAAACTCTAAGTTGGAGCCATTGCTTCATACCTGAGTTCCTTGGATCGAGATTAGCATTCGGGGATCCTTTGTAAGTGTTCCTTCGTTGTTTTATCGTTTTTCGATCCGAAAGTCGAACATTGTTTGACTTTCTACATTGACCAGTTTATGGTCGATGCGAAGTTCGTTCGAACTTCATAACGTGAGCGTGATCACGATGGTTATAGTCCATGGCGACTATACCTACTGATTACCACGTTATCAAGGCTCAGTGACGAGTCGTAGTTTCGGCCAAAATGCGCATTCTTGCGTGTTTTGTAACCAATCTACTCGTGAGCATCAAATCCTTTTGTTTTGATGCCAAACCTGTTTTCTAAACTTAGTTAAGCACGATCTAACATGCTTAGCTCGTCACTTTTAATTTAGTGCATATATAGGGTCGTAAGGTAAGCGATCTAAACCATCGCTTATACTTTCAAACCCGACCCATTTGGTCGATCATTAGGATCCGACCAAACACATTAGGTGACCATAGCTATAACCTTCCGAGGTTATACCTTGTGGTCACGATGTTAGGCGTTCCAGACGCGTTCTACGCGAACGACGCGTAAGGTAGCATAAGCTACCTAAACGGGTCATAATGGGTCGCAAGCACTTAGGTTGGGTTTCATTTTAGTATGTAGGCTTTGTTAAACCATACTTCACGAGTCTCCATACTCGTTTGGTTTACGAACCCGCATACTATCCGATCCTTCCGATTTTAGTCCGGTATATTAATATAGCTACCTATTAGGTGCCATTTGATATTTCGTGATCTCTAGCATTATCTGGTTATTATAAAAGAACTCCAAAGCAATCTCAGGTGAGTACATAGAACCCCATCTTTTACTGTTTTCCAAACTGTTTTGGGGTGAAACACATGTGCCTACTTGTTACTTTCATGCTTTTCCATGTTTTCACATCATATACCTGCTATGTTCGTTAGTACACTGATTAGTACATGATTTACATTACATTGTTTCGCTATGTATGTTTACTTAGCATACTTAGTACATTGATTTACATTACATCATTCTGCTACATATGTTTACTTGGCATATTAAGCACATCGTTTTACATTACCTTTTCTGCTATGTATGTTGACTGAGCATGCTAGCACATTGATTTACACAACTTTTTATGCTATGTATGCCCATTGTGTGCGTACTTGGTACATTGCTTTACAATACATTTCATACTATGTATGCCCATTGTGTGCGTACTTAGTACATTGCTTGACATTACATTTTCATGCTATGTATGCCCATTGTGTGCGTACTTAGTACATTGCTTCACATTGCATTTCATGCTATTTATGCCCATAGTGTGCATACTTAGTACAATTGTTTACATCACATGCCTTCATTTTGGTATCACATTTGGTTTGTTTAACATGGAACAATACATTCATTAACATTGATCACGCCGTTCGTTAGTAGGTAGTGGTACCATAGGAATTGACAACTCCCGTTCCTGAAATCCTGGGTTTGATAGGATGGCTGCTCAATTCCCGAATCTCTTTGCTCAATGGAACCAAGCCAACAACAACAACAATGGTACATGCAAATTCAAGGATTTTAACTCGGCTAAACCACTCAAGTTTAGTGGTTCTGAGGGAGCAACTGGGCTTCTTCAGTGGTTCGAGAGCATCGAGAATACTTTCCATCACGTGCAGTGTCCTGACAATCGCAAGGTCGAGTTTTTTTCGAGTGTGTTTCAGAAGAGGGCTCTTACGTGGTGGAACGGGGTTATGAGAGATCAAGGTGCAGAAGTTGCTCTAGCTCAGACATGGGCAGAACTTAGAGCTCTTATGATGAGGGAGTTTTGTCCTCGTCATGAGCAACGAGCGTTGGAGAAAGAGTTTGATGATTTGAAACAAGATAGTGGTGAGCACAGGGCATATACTGATAGGTTTGAGGAGTTGAGTCTACTTTGCCCGACTATGGTCGCCCCACTCGACAAGGCTATCAAAAGGTACATCGACGGTCTGCCTGACTCGGTACAAGACATCCTTACTGGTAGCAACCCTACCACACTCCGTCAGGCGATCGTGTTATCAGCGACATTGACTGAGTTGCAGATTCGGAAGAATAAATTACACATGAAGGGTGACAAGGGCAAGAAACAGTCGTCTGACAAGGAAGATAGCAAGAAGGTCAAAATAAGAATGGAAAGGAATCTGGTTCATCAAAAAGGGCATAGAAGCGTAAGGCTTCCCAAAACTATGCTGTCACTGCCCAAGCTAACCAGGCAGCTCCCAACCAGCCTCCAGCAAAGAAGCCCTATTCAGGAAGTGCACCTTTGTGCAATCAATGGAACAGTCACCATCAGCCGCAACATCAGTGTCGTTTCTGTACTAACTGTGGGAAGTCAGGTCATCTTGCCGATGTTTGTCGGTTTGCTCAAAATCGCGCAGTTCAGAACCCTGCTCAACAAGTTGCTCAGCAACAGGGTCAAGCTGCACGACCACAATACCCACCAGATGCTTGTTATAACTGTGGGGATCTGACCCACTACAGAAACCGGTGCCCAAGGCTAGCAAACCAGAACCAGAATCAGAATCAGGCTCAAGCTCGTGGGCGGGTCTTCAACATGAATGCTCAAGAGGCACAAGCAGACAACGAAGTGGTGAACGGTACGTTCTTTATTAATAATCAGCCAGCATCTGTTCTTTTTGATTCGGGTGCCGACAAGAGTTTTGTGTCATTATCTTTTGAGCCAATGCTTCGAGTGTCTAGAACGAAACTAGGTAAACCATTGACAGTAGAAGTTGCTAATGGTGAACCCATCGTTCTTGAATCTGTTCTTCACAACTGCCAGTTGAACCTTAACGACCATCTTTTTCCTATTGACCTCACGCCTATGCAACTTGGAAGCTTCGACGTTATTGTGGGTATGGATTGGTTAGCCAAGTATCGTGCAGAGATAGTTTGTTTCGAGAAGATTGTTCGTGTGCCGCTGTCGACAGGCGAGATCATACAGGTTCGTGGTGAGAAGCCTGCCGGTGGTCTCAAACTCATGTCTTGTTTTAAAGCACGGAAGTATCTGCGAAAGCACTATGTGGCCTTTTTAGCACATATTACAACAGATAAAGGCAAGGGTAAGTCTATTTCAGATATTCCTGTCGTTCGGGATTATTCTGAAGTTTTTCCTGAAGAGTTACCTGGTCTACCTCCAGCACGGAAGTATTTGCGAAAGCACTATGTGGCCTTTTTAGCACATATTACAGCGAACAGTTCACTGCAAGATGTCCAATTCTACCACATTTGAAATAAGTTCGAGATTTCTTTTTCTGATTAGCCTTCTTCATTTCTTCTTGCTTCTTTGCAAGGAACTCTCTGTTTGATTGTCTCCAAAATTCTTTCTTTTCCTCTTCTTCTGATGATGTTCCTGAAACAAATGTCATTCTTGATTTAAAATCACGAACATATTTTTCATTTTTCTATTTTTCTGTTGGAGAAAAACCCAACCCTTTCTTTTTGAAATTACCATGCTTAGGTTTCTTTTGAAATCCAGAACCAGAACTGTAACCCTTTTTCCTGTTTAATCTTTGTTGTACTCTTGAGGTGTAAGGTCTTGGTTTTCTTATAAGATTTTCATCTTTTATTTCAGAAATATTAATTTCTGTTAGTTTGAAAACCTTTTTGATCATTTCGATTTTAACACCTCTTATTGGAAATTCCTCATCAGAATATAATTTGTCCGAATCATTCAAAGTATATGCCACGTTAAATGTTTCATCCTTCAAATTAGATTTTGATAACATGAATTCATTACTATAAACTCTTTTTCCCTGTTTTTCTATTTGACTCGGAGTGCTGGACTCAGACTTTGACCCTGAACTAGACTCCGACTTTGACCCCTGAGTTTCATTGTTATCTAACACATGATCCACCACTTTCTTCATCAATTGAGATTGTTGATCAGTGTCAGATGATGTAAACGTGACATCAATACTTTCAGGCAAATTGACTGACGACTCTGACTCCCACTGTAAATTTGTGGCCTTTTTAACTCTTTCATCATTTGGATTTCTGGGCAAATATCCATTTTCCAGCGGGGGTGGACACTTGTTGTAACTGACACCTTGTTTCTTACCAGAATTTTTCTTGTCAGATTTTTCTTAGTGTCTTTCTTCTTCTCAGTCTTTTTCTCTGGAGTCTTTTCTTCAGAAACTTTTTCAGCATTCTTTTCTTCAGTTACTTCATCCTCTTCAAATGCATTCATGCCTTCAACAGTAGGATATATCATGTCAATGACATAAGAAGTACATGAGTAACTTTTCAACAAACGATTAACCCTTTCTGTTTCAATTCTTTGTAACTCTCGCTTTTGTTCCAGAGCAGCACACTTCTCGATGTAGTTGTTCACAACTTTCTGTTTGATCATGAACGCTCCCTGAAGTGTCTTCACTACTGTAGCCTGCTCTTCACTTGTATCATTGTACATATTCATAGCTTTGTTTAGAACATCATAAGACTCCTTTAATCTGTTCATGTTGTTTCTTCATTGTTTCACAATTTTCACACATTACAGGACTGTTTTTTGCAACAGCTTCTTCATCAATCTTGAAAGCTGGAATTTCTTTAACTTTTCTTCGAACCACCGGAGTTTCCTCATCATCACTACTGACCGGTGTCTTGATCTTTTTCTTTTTCTTCTTGGCTTTCTCATCTTCACTATCGCTTTCTGCCATCATCTTCAAATGTTCTGCCATCCTTTTTGCATAATGTTCAGTACCATCATCATCACCTTTTTGTCAACTTGGGCAACAAAAGCTGTATGAACTTGAGTTTGGTCAGGAATATAATCATCCCAAGTAAAATTCTCCCAACTAAACCCTTTAGGTAACTTTTCATCATCTTGATCCATCATACATGCTTTAGCATCAGTTCGAATATATTATTACAGTTGAACCCTGTTGATGGCTTCTTCTCTTCTTGATTAACTACACAAGCTCTTTTTGAAGAATCTTCAATCACATTTCTTCCATGTGCAGTTTGTGCCTGATGTTGATGTTGTTGAGATGGTTGTTGAGCAACTTGATGGTAGATGGCTTTTTGGTAGTAATCATTGTTGTTGTTGAACGGATTTTGAGCTCCACTTGCTTCACGATTGGTGCACTCCCTCTTGAAATGTCCTTTTTCCCTGCAACGAAAACAAGTGACTTTAGATTTATCAAAACCTAAAGTAGAAACATTAGCCTCATGGAGATCATCTCTTCCTGTGATCTGCTTGAATAACCCATTGTTTTTATGGTTGGGTAAATATGATATAATACAAGTTTTCATGCATATATATGAAATTGACCCGTTAAAAAATAATATTCCACAAGCATTCATTTCATTTTAGATCAGAAAAGGTAAAAATTTTCAAATTAGGTGACTATAATATCTCGCATTCACTGCGAGGCGTTGGTGGCACAGATGATACCTTGCTGTCGTTTGAAGTGCTATTACCATTAACATCTAAATCTGCCCCTGAAATCATTTAGAAAACATTCAATTCAATTTCATGTAAACCTGACCGAATAACCATTACGGTTTCGGTTCCTGTTTTAACCCAAACAACAGGAACATTGAGTTTATAAACCGAATTAACAAAACCGAAACCTGAATAAACCAAAAACCAAAGTTTTAATTACCTGGTAAGATGCTGTGATTATATATCCACACAAACAAAATAATGTGATTCTTTTGTGTTCCAAATCCTTTCAATGGTCCTGAAAGATTATTACTCAGCATTGTAAGCCAGATAATAAAAAACGTAAAGATATAAAATGTGCAAGTTAAAATAGTATGTAATCACATATGCATGCTCAACACTCTGAATCTGAACTCGAGCATTCTCCAGTTCCTTTTGTAACGCCTCAACCACCTTAGCGTTCTTGTCAAGCATCTGTATCGCCTCTTGTCCCTTCTCAAGAGTCCCCGTCTTCTTCAAAACTAAAACTCTTGTAACACATAAATGATTAATCATTACAATAACATGCTACAAGTTCACGAACATTTGGTTCGTTTACGGGCCTAAATTAAAGAATACCAAATATTCAGTTTGGCTATACATGATTGCTAGATAATGTAGCATAAAGACCTCTACCAGGGAGATTCTCAAAGCTTTCAACATAAACAGCAGGAAACTCGTTTTCTTAACTAAGATTTATAACCGCTCTACAATATATCAAAAAGTTGTTGACGTATTATGCTCTATGAAAAAATATACCATTAATAATAACATATTAACAAAAATACCTTCCGATCTAGTGGGTGGTGCCTTTTTCCATAGCAACAGCAACAGCAAGAAGTGGTAGCTTCATGTCCATGTATGGGCTCAATCGCTTTGCACATAAACTCCCATGTCGTCAATGTCCTAATCGGATTTCTCAAACCAAGAATCAAACAAAAAGGTCAACTTCTGCCTTTAAATATTTAAATATTCTAACTTTCAAATTCAAATTTGAAATAAACAATGTTAGTTCACTATGTTACAAATCAGCATGATGAAAAAATCACCAACAACAGCTACATTATTTAACAACCACAAATCTCATGTGCAAATCTTTACTTTATTAAACATTTTAGTTTTTTAGAAAAAATGTAGCTTTTAGAAATTACATGTAAAAAAACATGTGATAAATATCTAGGCCAGATCGGATCTCTAAAGTAACATTTTAAGGTCAAATCATTAAACTTTTATAAACACATATAACGACTTGATAATGACAATAGCAGAAAAAAACACTAAAATAAAAATAAAACTTACATTGGGAGTGTCTTTAATTTTAACACCCACAAAGTGCCAGTACCTTCAACCTCATACGGTAGATCCGGCCACCAAATGGTAGATCTGTGTCATCGCCACCATCTTCCCCCCACAACCACCAGGTAATCTGAAATATTACACAGATCCGATTCAAATAACAAAAAAAAGATATAGTAAAAAGGAAGGTACCGAGCGGTCAAACCAGTCGATCTGGTGTCGGATCTAGAGAGATTCATCACTGAGGAAGCGTAGATCTTGAAGCGACTGATAAAGAAACCCTAGAATCGCCTGGAGAAAGGGAGGAGATGGTTAACAAAACTGAAGCACATATATCGCCTGAGATCACCACACCATTGTTGGATCTGGTGAGATCTTGCTCATACCACAGATCTCGTGAAACCCTAAATTGAAAATCACCAGAGAGAGAAAGAAGGAGGAGCGGCTGTGCGGATATGAAATGAATTTAGGGTTTAGAAAGAGTGAAAGAAACTTTATAGTGGATCCATAATAGGTAAAACGGGTCAAAGAGATCCGGTTAGAATCCATGCGGCTCCGCATGTTAAAGAAAATTTTTCAACACATTTATGCTTAAATGGTTGTACAATGGGCTTGAAATGCTTGTACAATGGCAAATGACCATTCTTCCCCTTCATATATGCTTATTAGAGTAGTATATATATATATATATACATATATATATATATATATATATATATATATATATATATATATATATATATATATATATATATATACACGCATCTACTACAAACCAGAACTGGAAATTAAAAATTACAATACAACTGAAATGGAAATTATACTATTAATAGTAGGCATCCGTAGTTATGATATTATATATATATATATATATATATATATATTCATACACACATATCATATATTATTATATTATATTATTATTATTATTATTATTATTATTATTATTATTATTATTACTACCACCTCCACTATAACCTTCACGGATTTGGATTCATCCAGAAATCCATATTGCGCTCGTCGTACTTCCAGACGAGTCGCTCTCCGACCTGCCTCATTCTCTCGCTACTTCCAGAAGAGTCCCTCTCCGACCTGCACTCATTGGGGGTGCAGGTGCTGGGGCTAGGTTTGGGAATTGGGATGCGGGTTCCTGGTACGGGTAAGGATTCTCTAAAATTTCCCTAATGAATACATCATTATCATAGTAGGGATCTAGAGGGTCCAAATCTGGGTAAGCTCCTAGATTTGGCATGGGCATGTCTTCTGGTACTGGGTAACGCTGCACATGGTCCCTATTATCATCTAACCATGGGTCGTAGTCTGGGTCTAAGGGATTAAGTGCTGGTACCCTAGGTATCTCTTCTGGGTTAAAATCATGCATTTCAACTTGATTTTCTGGGTTGTTTTCTATTCCCATTGGCTGGTTAGGGAACAGTGGTAGTGGTTGGGGTGCTATCAGTTGCTCCAAGTTAGGGTCGGCTGCTGTGGTTGCTAGGATATGGAAATTGGCTAAACTTCTATTAAGCATATCCTGGACGTGGGCATCTGTTTCTCTTTTAGCGGCTGCTAGGGCTCTCTGTTGTTGCAACTTTTTCATTCGTTTCCTACGCTGATGTGCTCCCCTACTGAACCATCCTCTCTTTTTAGGAGGGAATGGCTCTTCAGACTGAGCCTTAAACACGAATATTCCTTCTTCATTATCAGCAGAATACCCTGAGAGGGCAGGCTATGAAGAGGCACCTTCGCTTCTAGGCGAACCGGACAATTGACGGAACGCATCGGATGGTCCTTGGTCGCTCATACTGTAAACTAAGAAATAGTCAAATAACATACAACAAGAAAATACAATTATGCACGTATTTCCATAATTTATTTCCTAACACTTTAGATAAATTTTGGTGTCAGCAGAACACTTCTATGGCTGAATCAGTGGCTTAGCTCTGATACCACCTTCTGTCGCAACCCCCATCCCCTCTAAAAACCCCGGGAACGGGCAGCCGCGGCCAGTTTTGGTGGTATCGGTGTGTTATCCATTTTGGCAGCGGAATTTACATCAGGACCCTAGTTAGGAAATAATTTATCAGAGTAAAATACTACATTTTCATAATATTAAACACGTGGGAATAATCCCAAGTTTTAAGTACACACATTTTCATAGGGATAAACCCTATTTTTATTTAATAAAACATCTATTTATTTTAGGTAACTTTATTGCCACTTTTTCAATCCTTCAGTGCTGTCCAGCTGGCTTCTATTTGGCTTTCACATTTTGTTACCTGAAACGCGTTTAAAAACATTTTGTTAGTGGGAAATACTGGTGAGTGAATCCCAGTTTAATCAAGTTTAATAAAGACCATTGTACAGTATTGAGGGTGGTCGCGTAATTACATTTGTTTCCATCTATTCAATTACCACCCACGGTACTGTCAACCCGACTTGTGGAAATGTTACTCCTCGCAAGGTAGTAACAAATTTTGTATACAAAACCCCAACATACTGACGATAATTGTAGAATACAAATACTCAATAACTGCTTAATATATTATTAATTAAGTGAGGTTTTGTAAAAACAACTTGCAAAAAGGAGATTACTCACATTGCTGTCTAGGTTTTCTGTAAGGGTTTCCTGGGAATTATCTATAATTTACACAAATGCACACGTGTTAGTATAATAATCCAATATTTATATTAATGATACCCTCCCCGAGATGGCATTCCAACGACTACGTCGGGCAGAACCACGACAGCCGTTACGGAACCCTAGATCAATCGGGCAGCGTATCTAATACGTAACCAGGGTTATGATACTTACAACGGAGCAGAACTTCGTTATTTAGGGGGTATTATACCCGGAGATTATGCCTACTATGTGAAATTTCGAGAGAGAAAAGAAAGTGTGAGCGAATTCGACTAAAGGCTCGAGCTCCAAATTTATAGGAGCTGATTTTTGGTTTTACGCGGCCCGCGTAAGATTTAGCCAAGGGCTACGTGGCCCGCAAGGCTCCCTAGGGTAGGCCCTAGGGTTGCTGATTCGACTCGTAGCCCCCACACGTGACCTGACACGTGGCATCCTAGGGTTTCGTCCTGATCCCTTGCTGTCGCGCCCCGCGAGAGACCATTCAAACTTGTTTTTATTTAATTTTTAATAAAATAAAGGTGTTCGGGGTCCGTTTTCGCGTATGGGTGTATTTTTGGACATATTGGGATATTTTAATATATATTGGGGTGTCATAAATATTTTGAGGGTTGTTATATATATCATAGGTGCACTTCTATCATCTAACTTCTTTTGTTGAAGTGGTAGTACCTTTGCGTATGCTGTACAGCCAAAAACCTTTAGGTGTTCCAGATTCGAATTTCTTCCTTTCAATGCTTCATACGGGCTCTTGTTCACCAAAACTTTTGTTGGAATCCTGTTTAAAACGTATATCGTATGTCTTATTGTTTCATCCCAAAAATTTTGCGGCATGTTCATTGCCTTGAGCTTACTAAGAGTAGTTGACAACATCGTCGTGAACCTTTTTTCCACTACTCCATTTGCTTTGGGGAATATGGCGCTGTAAACTGTCTTGCTATGCCGTTGTCTTTGCAATACTTGTTGAATTCAGCCGACGTGAATTCCCCTCCTTTGTCTGTCCTTAGCATCTTTAACTTGGTTCATGTTTCTGTTTCCACTTTTTCCTTAAAGTGCTTGAATGTTTCGAATGTTTGATCCTTGGAAACTAGTAGATATGCCCACATGTAGCGAGTGTAGTCATCTACAAGTAGGAATATGTACTGCTTCCCAGCATATGTTGGTGGGGATATAGGACCACACAAATCTCCAGAGACTAAATCCAGAGGTTTTAAAGATCTGAATTTCGCCTGATTTGAAAATGGTGTCCTACTATGTTTTCCTAATAAGCATGCATCACACACTTGACTAGCATGACTTATTTGAGGAATTCCATGTACCATGTTCTTTCGAGTCATTTCTTTAATAGCATCGAAATTTAAATGGCCTAACCTCACGTGCCATAACCATGCTAAATCTTCTGTGTTTGAGAGCAGGCAGATTGGCCTTCCAATCTTCAGTTTTACTTTATACCGCCTTTTTTTCATTATCCTGACTCGTATTAGTAACTATCTATTTCTGTCGCGGAGTGTTAGTAAGTCTCCGTCCATAACTACTTTGCAACCAATTTTTGTGAGTTGTCTGAGGCTCAATATGTTACTTTTCAGACTTGGAATGTAGTATACTTGAGAAACAATATTCTGTTCTTGGTTCAGACATTCCAGCAGTATTGAACCCATGCCTTTAATCTCTACGTGCGACCCATCACCGAAACATACTTGCCCCGTCACCTTCACATCCAATTCTATAAAGTGACTCCGCACACCTGTCATGTGGTTGCTTGCCCAGTTGTCTAAGTACCATAGACTTCCATCTTCTGTGGTGTACCTTGCATGTTCTATGCGTTCTTCGTTTAGTAGAACCCTTTCTTGAACAACGTTTTCTTCTTGTAATGCCACTAGCAATATGGGTGCTTCTTCTTCCTCGACGAGATTTGATTGTTTTTGTACGACTTCTTTCTCAAGACAATCTTTCTTAAAGTGTCCAAACTTCTGGCATTTGAAGCACTAGATCTTACTTAGGCCTGTTTGGTCTCTTGCAAACTTCCTCAAGTTTCTAGGGTTTCCACCTCTAGGTTTGAATGACGAGCCCTCATTCTTAGTGCTTTGCCTGTCTTTATTGTCTCGCTAGTTTCTACGCGGTTGGTTGAACCTGCCACGCCCGTGGTTTCCAAACTGCCTTCATCTGCCTGAGTGGTTGTCATGATTTGTAAACATCAATCTATCTTGACTATCTCCTGGGCTTCCTTTCTTTAACCTTAGCCTTTCCTCGTAAGTCTTTAACCTTTCGACTGCTTCTTCTAGCGTCATTGTGTCTAGATCGGAGTATTGTTCCATGGAGGCGACAATTTGAGTAAATGTATTCGGTACGACATTTAGGAGTTTGCGTACCAGAGTCGGTTGACTCAGTGTTGTCCCTAATTGACTTGCTCTTGTTACAATACTGTTTATCTTTTCTGTGAAAGAAGCCACAGTGTCGTCTTCCCTCATTCGCAACAACTCGAAATCTAACAAGAGTGTATGCAAACGAGCCTTTTGTACTCGTTCAACACCAACGTGTCTTGTTTTAAAATTTTCCCAAATTTCCTTTGTAGTCTTGCAACATGCAATACAACGTCTTTCGGTATTGCTTGGAACAGATAAGCAATTGCAGACTTATCTTTCTTAACATCTGATTGTGTATTTTCTGCCGGTTCAATCGTTTCCCAAGGTCCATTCGTTTCTAAATTGTTTTGATGCGAATTGCCCAAACTGTGTAATTTGTCGGTTTCAAGATTAGACATTGAAATTGGGAAACATAACTTTCTTCCTTGTGAATTACAATTTGTGGAGTTGGCCAAACCGTGTAATTTGTCTGATACCAATTTTTTTCCCAGATTGATCTTTGATCTCTAGAAAATGAATGATAAACAAAATAGAATTTTGATAGAATACTGAATTTGATAATACACAAGTGTTTTTACAATGAATGAATTGAACCCTATTTTACTAAACCAAAAGGTGTGATTTGTAGAGACGTGTCTCTTCATGAATGGTTGTGTCTCTTGATCTTGTGAATGTGATTGTACTTGAAGAGGTGTGTCGTCTGTTGTTTCTTGAAGCTGTCGATCAAAGGGTGTCTCCAAGGAGACATGTCGATTCCCTTAGGGGAGTTGGTTACCAGCTTCTGTTTTGTCATCTTTAGCCCCCGAACTTCATAACTACATCTAAACTATCTTTATACTAATTACATAATAATCCCTTGAACTTCAGGATGTGTGGAGATTAGCGATTTCACTTTAAGTTGTAGTTCTCGTAAGCAAGACATAGTTACTTTGTCCTCACTGGAGGCTGACTATATTGTAGCCATAACATGTATATGCCATGGCATATGGCTCAAAGGTTTTACTTGAGGAGCTAGAAGAAAAGCCTACTGAAAGAGTTACAATATTATGTACAATAGTTCAACTATTAAGATGTCAAAGAATCATGTAATGCATCCAAGGACTAAACTCATTGATGTTCGCTTCCACTACCTTAGAGATTTGGTAACCAAGAAGTTGTAAAGTTAGAGTTTTGCATGGCAGAAGGAAAGTTGGTTGATGTTATGACCAAACCTTTGAAGCTGAACACTTTTGATTATATCAGATTGCAAATTGGAGTGAAAGATGTTTAACAAGAAGCATTCTTGTTTAAGGGGATGAATTCTTGTTTAAGTGGAGAAATTCATTGGGCTAATCTTTTATTTGGATTTATATTTGGGTTGTTTTATTGTTTCTAATAATGGGCTTTAGAGCCGTTAGTAGTTTAGTGAATCTGGCTTAAGAGGTATTAGTCAAGCAGGTAATTCTAGGGTTGCTGCTTCTCTTTTGCTTTATCGTTACTGATTTCTTGTTTGTTACCGTTTGGTGTAGTGGCTATATATTGCCCTTGTCAAATGGTATGAATATTCAATACAAACTCAAAGAACAACATAAAACACAAGAGAAGCGACAAAACATGACGTAAAACTTTATTATTTAACCCAAACCGAAAAACACCCCCCCAAACCCTAGATCATACTTATGTAAGATCTAAAATGACATATACAAAATACAGGATCAACTGATAAAATATCAGTTGATCATATACAGAAATATCAAATAACAAGATCCAACACGGGATCAATAATAACCAGATCATACAAGACTGGTTAAAGACAAATACAGAAAGACCAAAAATATGAAGATCCACAAGATCTTCAACAATACAGAATGAATAAATCAACAAGATCTTCCACGGTACTGAAACCACAATCGGACGATCAGCCGAACAAGGCTCACAACTGAACTACATCTGATCATAACCTGAATGGAATGCCCATATTGAACAGAGAAAACTGTGTGTGATTTTAGGTGAATGACTGGAAGAGAATGGGGGAAAATCTATCCGGTAGACAAAGACAAGAGCCCTTATATAACTTGTAACATTGAGAGTTACACTTAAGTCCAAAACAATTGCAGATGTCGATCGCAACCCTCCAAAAGTTCCATAAAGCCCCCCCCCCCAGACTTTCCAACTTCCTCAAATATGTTGCAACAACTCAAACCAACAATAACAGACATATCAAGATATCTGAGCCCCGGTGACAGCCCACACATCTCATAAGCCCAATGACAATAACGGGCTAATAAATAATAAACAGCCGAATAAACAAGTCCAGTAACATTGAACAATAAGCCCAACTTGACATGTTTGTGTTATGAACACTACAATTTTTAACATCCCCCCATTGATTCAAACAGCAAACATGACAACTAGACTTAACTTAAAACATAATAGATCACGCTGAACACAATTCAAACCTTTGTAAACACGTCTGCCAACTGATCTTCAGTGGCATTTTTCCATGATTTATATAAACTGATATGACACATTTACTAAGCTTTAACAGGTAAATTGCAATTAACATCAAGAATTTTCCAAAAAAAACTATACAAGCAATTTACACAACATCATAAAGAAACAAATCAAACAGTAGGATTTCTCTAACCAATATCCTACCTTAGACATACAAAGAATCTAAACAAATAACAACACGAGACAGGAGATTCTTTGAAGAAAACACAAATCTAACAACAGATCAAAGAACCCTCTATCAGAAACATTCAACAAAACAGATAAGCAGATATGACAAAGAATGCCAGACAACAACAATACCTACACAAATTCTGGCAAAACGCACAATCACATACTTTTATACCCAGAAACAAAATCTCTTACACAAGGAAATAAACAAGGCTAACACCACATATAGTCAAGAGCCAATTTTGTTAACAAACCACACTAGACCTACTCGAACTATAAGATATGACAATCATACAAGATGATTCTGAAACATTTTAACAGTGTTGAAGATAAACAACTTATCACATAATGCAGAATAATCTTGTCAAAGTAAGAACCATAAACTCAACAACCAGAATAGTATTGAACAATTCTTCACAATTCACAACCAGGTCTAATATGAACTAGAATAACATGACTCTTCAACCATAAAAACCGATATAACAAAAAAATCACATATGACAAGATTTAAACAAATCTAATTGAACAATAGACTTTGACTCTTCATTCAAAAGAATCAAATACTTATACAACACATAAAGACATATGTCGAAACATTTCTGATCCACATCTGAACAAGAAATCTTGTCAAGAAATCATAAAGACTCATTTGTTTTACCAAAAAAAACTTTTACAATTACACAAAACATGAACCACAAAACTGAATCACACAATCCAAACTAATCTGATAAAAAACAATACACCTCTACACCAGATAACAAACAACATTCAAATATCCTTCTAATTGTAGCTATATATCCAATGATATTGCAATTAGAACAGAAAACCTCTCATAAAGAGGCAAACTAGGCAGCCATAACCTACAAGAGCAATCTTCTACACAAAGATGCTAGCAAGATAACAATACAATTAACACACTCAGATTCAATTTTCTTAACAACTCAGCCAGAAAACAACAGACATGAAGAACTAGTAAATCAGAATCAACTAGTACATACTTAAATCAAATCCTCAACAATCACAGAAAGTTACAATTAAGATTTTTTAAACAATCAATTTTCAGATGAACAAGACAACTCACAAAATACAATTGAAGACAAGAACTCTTCCAGAAACATTTCTAACAAACTAGAAATTCATAAAAGACTACATAACTCAGAACAAAGTCTAAAAAGACAACGAATCACACGATTCATACACATACAAAACAAGTGAGATAACAAAACAACTAGAAAGCATATTCTAATTGAACAATGAACCACACAGTCCATCAACAATACCACAGTTATATCATTTAAACTACAAATCACACGAATTGTAAGAATTTGAGACCAAGACCAAAAGACAATACTTGTGAAAAACACAAAGTCTAATTTGACTTGATTAAAAAAAATTCCAAGAAACACTGAAACATAAGATTCATACCAAGACTGATAAACAAGAAGTATACACTTCTATATTAGACAACAATTCCTGCCTAGACATATAATGAAATACAAAATCACATGATTTAATATCTCACACACAAGACAAAGAATAACAAGACAATAAGACACAACCAAACAAAATCACAAATAACATAATTTGCATTCAAAGACATCTCACAAGAGATAACATACAAGGCTGTCACATATATAGAATAATCTTGACAATACCACCGGTTAAACATGAACCATACAACTCAAATTAACCATACAAACAAGATCATAGACAAGTAGACATCAAGACTACGAATACAAGACATTTAACAACATCAAGACAATGATCCTCAACATATAGACCTCATAGCAAGGCAGGCACAGACATCAAGAACAATCTTGATAGAACAATTGATAAAAGAACACTCAAACCACATGGTTCGACTAATCATACCATATTCATACCTCACAAAAACAATAAGACATACGGACTATGCACAGGAGACACTTTGACAGTCCAAAAAATAGAATCAAATCACATGATCCAAACCAAATATTCACACAAGCCAACACATTAAGAAACAGATAACATGATAGCTTAAAGCATACACAATTAGTGTGAAATCATCATAATATGCATATCTTAAGGAAGATGTAAGAACATGTAATCAACACAATACCACATTAATCCTAGTTTAACTAAATGTCAAAAAATATAAACCACCCAAGGATTAAATTTTATCAACAAATAATACTCTTGAGCAATTAAGATCTTCTAACTTTATCAACCAAAACCAAGAAAAAACTAACATAAGATTATATTTGTTTAAAAACATACTAGTTATTTACTTGATTAAGAGAGATTAGAACATCTTCAAAGCATACAGATAAGATTGCTATATGACCTCTCAATCCTATTCAGAAAAATACACAACCCTAGACATATAAACCACATATTGACCCTTGTTTTTATCTATATATTTGTTAGATCAAACAAGAAGACACACATAGAGCAATCAACAACAAATTAAAATAAGAACAATGGCAAAAAAATTATTATGTGATGCAACCAAGACCAACAAGCACTAGACTAACACACTTCACCAACTGAATAACATGATCAGTATAAAGAGCAAAACTAAACCATCAATAAAAAAACTACACAAATAGATCAAGACTTTGAACACAAACCTTTTTTTATGAACAGTAAAAGAATCAAAGTTCCATTCAACAATTTTAATAGTCATATAGGAACCGATTTTAAAACCCCCTTTACCATAAACCACATAACATTTGAAAAAAATACAACTCATATGACAGACAGACATTCCAATTGTTCTCAACAAGATACATTGAGCAATCAGACAATAAGAATCTTCATATAACAAATAACAATCAGCACACACAATAGAAAACACCTAACATAGAGTTTATGAACATAAGATCTATACTAATGCTTTCATGGATCTTTTCAAAAAAACAACTAGCATTTTAAACCAAGACAAAAACAAACAAACGAAAACTATATAAACAGGATAACACAAGGTAACAGACAAACAACTAACCACAAAGGAAATTAACCAAAAAAGACGCAAAACCCTAAGGCGAAGTTGTATCAGTGTCCAGATTCCAGGTTCATCACTTAAAGTGCCTGGACATGTCTTTATACAGGAGCCACTCTCTAACATATGAGAAAACAAGAGAAAAAAAAAACATCTACAAAACCAGATTGAAATCAGATATACAACATAACAACGGCAACAAATAGAAATAGACAACCAAGAATTCACAATAAATGAACAATCAGACAGGTGCCGGTCCTCACTACCCTCAACTAACTCAATCAACAAAACAAAAAAGAACAAAATTAGAAAAATCTTACAGAGGGTGCATTTTACTTGAAAGAGATTAGAACTGTAATTTTCTAGAACTACAAGAACTGATCAAGCCAAAGTCAAATACCCCTAGTTAGTTTGCCCTGAAACTTCTAGGGTTTCAAAGACTAACACGGGCCTTCTTCTCAACTTCAAACAAACCCTAATTAGGGTTTGTATGACACCAACAACAGAATAGATCTCATCAGACTCGTTCCTGCACACACTCCAAGAAACAATCAAAAAACGAAAACACACAATGAAGACAATCAGAGAAACACATCTAAAACTTATATCACAGCGGAAACTCCCAAAGAACAGACTCACGAGCTAACACATAGCTCTGATACCATGTCAAATGGTATGAATATTCAATACAAACTCAAAGAACAACATAAAACACAAGAGAAGCGACAAAACGTGACGTAAAGCTTTATTATTTAACCCAAACCGAAAAACACCCCCCAAACCCTAGATCTTACTTATATAAGATCTAAAACGACATATACAAAATACAGAAATATCAAATAACAAGATCCAACATGGGATCAACAATAACCAAATCATACAAGACTGGTTAAAGACAAATATAGAAAGACCAAAAATATGAAGATCCACAAGATCTTCAACAATACAGAATGAATAAATCAATAAGATCTTCCACGGTATTGAAACCACAATCAGACTATCAGCCGAACAAGGCTCACAACTGAACTACATCTAATCATAACCTGAATGGAATGCCCATCTTGAACAGAGAAAACTGTGTGTGATTTTAGGTGAATGACTGGAAGAGAATGGGGGGAAATCTATCCGGTAGACAAAGACAAGAACCCTTATATAACCTGTAACATTGAGAGTTACACTTAAGTCCAAAACAATTGCAGATGACGATCGCAACCCTCCAAAAGTTCCATAAAGCCCCCCAGATTTTCCAACTTCCTCAAATATGTTGCAACAACTCAAACCAACTATAACAGACATATCAAGATACCTGAGCCCATGTGACAGCCCACACATCTCATAAGCCCAATGACAATAACAGGCTAATAAACAACAAACAGCCGAATAAACAACAAACAGCCGAATAAACAAGTCCAGCAACATTGAATAATAAGCCCAACTTGACATGTTTGTGTTATGAACACTACTATTTTTAACAGCCCTTCTGATACATGAATAAATCATCAGTTTTTAGAGCATTTTTGTTTGTGATATCACCTTGAGTTCTTTCATAATTTTTCTGTACCTCACGCTCAAAGAGTAGAGAGAAAATAAATAAATCAGTACAAGCATGAATATAAATTTTATTATCAATAGATAGGATCATAGGAATGATAAATTACAACTTTTTTTCTATTTTTGTTCTATCTACAAAAAATGCCAACAGAAATTAATGACGTAAATGGATTTTTCCCTCTCCACAAAAGAAAAGAACTTTCTTTTTAAATGGGGTACTAAACGTTCCATTTTTATTAACTCACATGCAAATTCATGATTTGACATGCAAATACGCAAAAATAAAAAAATAAATATCAATGTAAGTTACACTAATTTCCCAAGTCGAACCACTGTAGGACTATGTGGTGGTCAAATGGCGGTCCGGGGTGGTGGCGTGTAATTCGATCGCGCATCATAGAGTGTGTGTTCACTTGTGAAAGTCAGAATGCACCATGTTATGCATGAAATTTAAATCACCAAAAATAAAATCATCACCACCATTGTAACCACCAAAATCCGCGCTCCCGAAATGCGTCTGAATCTCCTCTGGGAAGTTGTTGTTGCCTAGCGGTGCAACGGTTGAATCAGAAGATGTTGAGTTGAACTCGACCGCGGTAGTCATCTCCATCATCTCTTTGAACTTAGAAGATTGTAGCAAGAGTCCTAGGGCTGAGGTGGCAGTAGTTGACCGGGAGGAATATGTCATTGTGGTCTCAACAGTGGGTGATATCATGGGTGATGGTGGTTTAGGTTGTTGGTTTTCATGGTGGTTTGGGAGGTACTTTAGTCCTGGGTCCTCATGGTTAGTTTTTGGTGGTAAAGTAGCATTAATAATATCGATATTAGGGTTTGGTGGTCCGTTAGTAGTGGTGTTGTTGTCTGGCCTTAGCCATTTGATGTAGCGACTGAGGTCAAAGTTTGTAACCGCATTAAGTCCACGGTACTCGATTGCTGCCATGTCATACGCCACCGCTGCTTCTTCTTGTGTGGCTGCATGAATATATATAATTAATTATGTGATATTATACACAGTTACACACACATACATGTTATACTTATAACAAAGCGTATACTTTTATAAGATTGTAACAATCGTATAAGAGTATACGCTTTGTTATAAATATAAAGCCCGTATAGGGAAGTAGGGACTAGGGAACTATATGGTAAGTTAAACATTCGTATTAAACACTGCATGATGAGTTAGACGTTTATACCGGCACTTTATGATAAATTATTAGTCTGTATATGGACCAAATGTCATGGCATATGCCTATACATATTGTTGATTAATATTAGTATTGATGAATTAATATGATGGTTAAGAGGGGTGTGCATGAAATGAAATATCTTGTTTTTGTTGTACGTATATATAGAAACCCTTTTATCTAATTAGACTTGAACCGTATTTTATCTACCTAAAATATTAAAGCTCATAATGTTTGAAATATTATAACAACAATATCAGTTATTTAAAGTGAACTAAACAACAAATAAACTAAATTAGATGAAGGTTCCCAAAAGGGACTTCGCCACGTCAAGTTATTTTATATTACCTGGAAACTCAAATAAAATATAACTTATTGTACTTATTTACATATGTTAAACATTAAATTGTATATTCAAGTAATAATTTAATTATAAAATGTTGATATCAAAAGTGACACATGATTAAAAAAATATATGGAATTTTTTACAAGGTATACATGTAATACAATGATTTTGGCATTTAATTATAAAATGTTGATATCAAAAAACTCCCCAAACCATAGGGATCATTTTGGCTATTTACTTGAATTTAAGTCGTTAAAATGAGATAAATTTTTTGGTGCTATTTTCAACTTTTACCCTCAAAAAATTAATTTTATGGTGTATTTTGGTGTTATTAACAACTTTTACCGTCAATAAATCAATTTTCATTTAATGGTGCTTTGTAATATACTTTTTTGGTGGTCACTTTATTTATTAGTGTGGTAACTTTGTTATTTGATGCTTTGTATTATAAGATAGTATCAAAAAAATGAAATTGACACCATCAAAAAATTGGTTTTGTACTAGTGTTACTTACCGTATGTTCCGAGATAAAGATATTTGTTTCCAAAAACTCGGCCTATTCGTGCTTCCCATCTTCCATTGTGATGGTGCCTGTTTGTCGACGGATATATGTCAAACACAGGAAACAAATTAATCAAAAGTAATATAAATTGTTAGCTAAATAATGGAAAATTAAATTATTTTGTTTCGTAACATATCGGTTAGAAGGCAACTTATTTGTTAAATTATCTGTTTTTTATAAGAAAAAATCATCTAATAGAGTCAGATTTCTATATTTATTACTATATTTTTCTAAAGGCAACATATGTGATGGAAAATTACCTTGCAACTCCTCTATATTTTGAAACTCCTCGGGAAAATCCGCTGCTTTTTCTACATTAGAAAAAAAAAAACAAAAAAAAAAAAAAAACAAATACGTCAAACAATTTAGCTCAAAATATTTATCACGCTTTGTTGTTTTTTATGCAAAGTTCGAGTTTTAGACGAAAATACCTTCTTAAGGATCCAATATATTCCTCCCTTGACTGACCTTCCATTTGTTTCAGTTCCTCATGGTATGTCATTAACTATAAAATATAAAAGTAAAAAACTTACAATATCAACAAACAAGAAAAGATTTATAAAAGAAGAAGCGAAATAATTTTACTATAAAATCATGATGTAAAAACTATTATATTTTCCTGTTAATTTAAATAATTTATTATAGGACACACAAACACAATAGTTCATAAATTACCGGAAAGTTTAAGATGGTATCAGGACCCCAATACTTGAGTGCTGCTAAGTCGTAAGCGTGAGCAGCAGCATCTTCATCGTCATAAGCACCTAAATTAAAGAATTAAAATTCGTGAATAACTTATATATAACAATTACAAATAACGTTTTTCTATCAGCAGCAATAACAATTACAAATAACTTCTATTTATTTCTAATATATGACTAAATACGTATGTAAACTTACCAAGATAAACTGATATTGCATCAGAGTTGCACCAAATTATACACCATTGTGAAAAATGCATCAAGAACAAGAACAACAAATGCATTAGTTTCTAGTTTTAAGTTTATTTTGAAGTACACAAGAATAAAATATCACTAATAAATTAAAAAAAACCAACCTTGCCGGCCTTTCTTGTTTTGAGACTCGTTCCAACAGTTCTTGTCCCATAAATGAGCTTCATATCTTCCGGTCCATCGATGCCTAAACCCAAAAAAAAAAAAAAAAAAAAAAAAAAAGCCTGTTAGAAGTTTAACTAGTAAACTTTTCTAAAGGAAGTAATAAACCATAGATAAACAACCAGACCTAGTAACGCCACGGTAAATTGAGCTACGTCGAGGAGGTGAGTCACGAGGTACAGTTTTACGAGTCCGTTTTGGCTTGGTGATAGCTACAGAATCCGTGTTCATCTTTGTCTCCTCAGCAATCTTCACACGTTGTTTCAGTGTTAACTTCGTCATTTATTCTATTTTTCAAGACCAGATTAACCTAAATAGAATGTCAACTTGAGAAAAGATTTAATTAGACCAATTGGTGAGTTGCTGGCTTTTATAAAGCAGTAGAGGATAGAGTATTAGCAGCCGGCGAGCAACGGCACAATGTGTTACATTCTAATTATTTGTTTTCATGTTTTATTTTGTTTTATATTTTGTTTGGATGAACAGAAGCATGAATATATTAGTTGCTCACTTTATAATAATACTGATTTATTAGCTTGCTGTTGATTAACTAATAAGATTTATTAGCTGCTGTTAGTTAAATAATATGTAGTAAAATTATAAGTAAGATTTATTAGCTGCAATTCTTAGGCATTTACAATGTTTTTGGTCGTATTAGATTGTTTATTTTTTTGTTATTAGTATAATACCGTTTCCTTTCGAAGTAGCTTTACATTACATCTGTCAAATTAATATAAAAATATTTTTCTCCTTTTAAATTTCTTGTCTCATCAAACCGTTTGTCTAAAAACCGTATTTTGTCACACGTTAATTTGTTATTTTTAATTCCATATAGAAACATCTATATTGAGTGATGTTTAGAAAGGTTTATCACCATGCCATCTACAAGAAAAGTCATCATTAGTGATACCTCTAGCCGCGACACAGCGAATTAGCGAAGACAACATAGTGTAGTATAGTATACTATACTATAATACACTTATAGGCCTATACGTGACCTATACTACACCTATAGACCTATATATACAGAACCTATAATACACCTATAGGCCTATATGGGACCTATACTACACCTATAGGCCTATACGAGACCTATAATACACCTATTGACAATACGAGCCCTATAGTACACCTATACGATATGATATGATATGATACTACACTATATGATAATGTACGATATGATACTACACTGACCCTTAGACCCAGGGGCGAAGCATTGAAGGGGCTGGGGGGGTGCCCGACCCCCCGAACTTTTCGCTCAGTAGTGTTATGTATGTACGTTTCGTATATATAGAATTTTTTAGGTATATACGTTTTCGACCCCCAATTTTACAAAAAAAAATAGGTATATGTTTTTAGGTCCGGTGACTTCCTACCCGTCGGTGAAAATTTTCAAGCTTCGCCACTTCTTAGACCTATACGGGACGTATACTATACTTATAGGCCTATACGGGACCTATACTACAACTATACGATACGATGCTATAGTATACTATACAATAATACACCTATAAGCATATATAGGACCTATATTATTCATATACGATATGATACGTTACGATAAGATATGATACTATACTATACCTATAGGCCCATATACGAGACTTATACTGCACTATATGATACGATACAACATCTATAGGCCCATACGAGACTTACTATACTATATGCTACGATACTTAACAATGTTTTTTTATTTTTTTAAAAATACCTATTATAGAACTTTGCTAAAATAATAAATATTATAGAGTAAACTTCCATTTTGGTGCCTAAGGTTTGGTCACTTTTGCCACTTTAGTCCAAAACTCAAACCTTTTGCATCTGGATCTTTGTGGTTTCAGTTTTATTGCCATTTTGGTCCAAAAATGAAATTAGGTCATACTTGTCTTATAAAATCCTGCTATTGTGTCCTTTTCCTCAAGGGTAAAATGGTCATTTTAATTAAAAACATATGTTAATTAAAAACTATTGAAATAAAATATAACTTCCTCTTCATCTCCTTCAACGTCACTGTAACACTCGACTTAAAATATTGGTATTTTAGTTATAAAATAAGGACTTTACAAAACGAGGAGCATAATTAAGTTATACAAGTTTAGTGGGCCAACATAAGTAGCGACTTAGTTAAAGTATTCACAACTAGCAGAGTTTACAAAAGTTGACATCATGATTTAAAACATGTCTAATTAGCGCGGAAGCTTCAAAATGCGTGTTCGGTTCTTGATGGCATGCTTGATCATCATCCGGCTAGTTCCCATCATCCCCTAGAGTCAAAACCAATCAAAATGTAAGTTTTGATATTTAAACAAAATGCATAAACGAGATTCTGCGTCAAAATATAAAATAAAATATTATTTCCAAGTTATAGCCCTCCCGCGTGTCGCGGAAGAATACATGCAGGCCGTCGCGTGTCGCGACGGCGTCCGCGTGTCGCGGGGGATCGAAAGGGATCTTTCGCGTGGCGCGGAAGAACCCGTTTTCCAGCAGGTGCAGGTTAAAATCCTGCACTTCTGCCCAGCTCCGGAAATTGACCATTTTCCAACTTTAAACCTTCATAACTTTTTACTCGCTAGTCCGTTTTTACCGATTCTTTTTCCTATGCGTCCGTAATAAAATTACGGATCTAACCATATAAATTTCACAACACGGAAACCAAGATACCAACGATTTGTCCCCGATTTCCCTGTTTCATTTATCCAACCCCTTTAACAATGGTTGTATTGTACCACTTTTTAGTTTCTATATACACTTAGCATACTTACCCAATATCCCGGGCTTATAACCTTGCATATCTACGCCATTCGTGGCTTTGTGTTCCCATCGAACTAAGAACTTGTTTAATACGGAAATCCAAATGTTCCGTTGGAGCAACATTTACATCTTACTTCTATAGTTTGACCCAATATCCCGGATTCACAACTAGAAGTGTCATGGGGCAATTTCGTAATTGTGGTGTAATTCAACACCTTTCACCATTCAAGACTTTCTAGTTATTATCTCTATGGTCCTTTTGATTACATCAATTCGACCCGTTTGTCTACTTAATGAAAGCTATCACTTTATTAACAAATCAGATCCAAATTCTCAATCTATATTCTGACCAGTTTGATGGTCAAGTGATCTTCGTCACTATAAGACGTATCAAACGTATCTATTTCTCTACGACTTTATTTATACTCTAAACCCAAGTAAATATGCAGAATTTAACGAGACAATGTCACGTACCTTTAAAGCACTCCTTTTCCACGTGTATCCCCTCCGGTGTGTCCGCTCGACGTCCCGGATTCCTTGCCTAAAGAGTTCAATTCACAACAAGTTTGGAACTCTTTCTTAAGCTTTAACGGATCATTTCCTTAGGCCTTCAATTTGTGATTTTTCTTGTGAATTAGGGTTTGAGAGTGGGGTGTCGCCCTGTGGTTGTTCTGGTCGATCAGACCTCTCAAAAATGAGGGGTTTGATTTTGTTTTTTTTACTAATTTAGTAAATTAAGTTTAAGTTTTTGACAATATTGGCCCCTCAATTTATTTAACATAACGTTTTGTTGTTTTAACCCCATTGTAAGTTATTTTTAAACTTGTTAGTTAACTAGGTTATAAATTCCTAGTTGATAAATTCTCATTTATTTAAACTTTATAATTCTAATATAAAGTTTTATATTTTCGGGGTGTTACAAGTCCACCCCCCTTAAAAGGGTTTCGTCCCCGAAACTGAATTACGTACCAAATAGTGTAGGGTAGAGCCGTTGCATTTCTCCTTCGAATTCCCATGTAGTATCTGCACCCTTCTTATGTTCCCACTTAACCTTCACTTGGTTGATCTTTTTGTTTCTCAAACTCTTCGCTTTACGATCTAAATTGCAATTGGCTTCACCGCGTAGTTAAGACTGTTATCCACCTTGATATCATCGTAGTGGATATGAGTAGTTTCGTCTGCTAAACATTTTCGGAGATGTGACACGTGGAATGTACTATGTATTCCACTCAACTCCTCAGGCAGCTCGAGACGGTATGCTACCTTACCAACCCGTTCCACGATTTCAAATGGCCCGATAAATCTTGGGCTCAATATTCCTCTTTTTCTAAACCGAATTATCCCCTTCCACGGCGATACTTTCAACATCACCTTGTCGCCCACTTGAAATTCTATTGGCCTCCTTCGTTTATCCGCATACGATTTTTGTCGATCCTGAGCTGCTTTTAAGCGAGTGCGGACCAAGTCGATTTTCTGATTCATAGCTCGGATTATATCAGTCTGAGCTAGCCCTCGCGGACCAACTTCTCCCCAACAAACTGGGGTTCGGCACTTTCTACCATATAACATCTCGTATGGGGCCATTTTAATACTCGCGTGATAGCTGTTGTTATATGAGAATTCGACCAAGGGTAGATGGACATCCCAACTGCCCCCAAAGTTGATAATGCAAGCACGCAACATATCTTCCAACGTTTGTATTGTTCTTTCACTTTGCCCATCCGTTTGGGGATGGTAAGCAGTGCTAATGAACAGCTTGGTTCCCATTTGCTCTTGGAAACCACGCCAAAAATCCAAAGTAAACCGAGTATCTCTGTCGGACACAATGGATATCGGTACCCCGTGACGCGCCACAATCTCATTGGTATACACTTCTGACATCTTTTCTGATGTATAAGTCTCACGAATCGGAATGAAATCTGCACTTTTTGTTAATCTATCCACAACCACCCATATAGCATCAAAACCACGGATGGTTTTGGGTAGTTTGGTCAACAAGTCCATTGTAATTTGTTCCCATTTCCATACCGGGATGTCCAATGGTTGCAGCTTACCATATGGTTGCTGGTGATCTGCCTTGACTTGCAAACAGGTCAAACACTTCTCCACATATTTTACAATATCTCTCTTCATCCCGGGCCACCAATAATTTTGCTTTAAATCATTATACGTCTTGGTCGCCCCCGGATGTATCGAATAATGAGATTTATGAGCCTCATCAAGTAAAAGTGCCTTGGCTCCACATGTGTTTGGAACCCAAATTCTCCCAAATCGAGTTTTTAATCCTTGGTTACCGTCCTCCAAATCTTTTAACTGCCCTACTATTCTTTCCTTTTTCACATTCTCTTCTTTTATTGCTTCAATTTGAGATTTTCGGATTTGGTCAAGCACTCCCGATGTCACAATTAGTTGCATCGATCGGACTCGAATAGGCGTATAGTCCGTCTTTCGGCTCAACGCGTCCGCCACCACATTAGCCTTCCTGGGGTGGTAATGTATATCACAATCGAAGTCCTTGACAGTCTCTAACCATCATCTCTGCCTCATATTTAATTCCTTCTGATCGAAGAAATACTTCAAGCTTTTGTGGTCGGTAAAGATAGTGCACTTTACCCCATACAAATAATGCCTCCATATTTTTAAGGCGAACACCACTGCTGCTAACTCGAGGTCATGTGTAGGATATTTCTTTTCATGAGTCTTCAGCTGCCTTGAGGCATAGGCTATAACCTTGCCTCGTTGCATCAAAACACAACCAAGCCCCGAATGCGAGGCATCCGAGTAAACTACCATATCATCTGTTCCATCCGGTAATGACAATACCGGTGCTTGAGTCAGTTTTTCCTTAAGCGTTTGAAACGCCCTTTCTTGATCCTCTCCCCAAATAAACTTTTCTTCCTTGCGGGTTAATTTGGTTAAGGGCATAGAAATTTTGGAGATATCTTGTATGAATCTCTGGTAATAACCCGCAAGCCCCAAAAAGCTTCTGATTTCCGAAGGATTCTTCGGTGGTTTCCATCTCGCCACGGCTTCTATTTTCGACGGGTCTACTAACACTCCGTTTGCATCTTGCCAATTTTTCTTTTCTGAGTGTCTCCAATACCTCACGCAAATGTCTTGCATGTTCCGCTTCATCCTTTGAGTATACTAGGATGTCGTCAATAAATACTATCACCGACTTATCTAGCGTAGACTTGCAAACCCGATTCATGAGATCCATGAAAGTTGCGGGCGCATTTGTTAACCCGAAGGACATCACAAGGAATTCGTAGTGCCCGTACCGCGTACGGAAAGCCGTCTTCGGTATATCTTCCTCCCTGACTCTCAACTGATGATATCCCGATCTAAGGTCGATCTTGGAGAACCAACTTGCGCCTTGCAATTGGTCAAATAAGTCGTCAATTCTTGGGAGTGGATATCGATTCTTCACCGTGATTTTGTTTAACTCCCGGTAATCGATACACGTACGCATACTCCGATCCTTTTTCTTCACAAACAGTACTGGTGTGCCCCATGGAAACACACTTGGGCGAATAAACCCTTTGTCGAGGAGATCTTGAATTTGAGACATTAATTCTTGCAACTCTGAGGGTGCGAGCCGATACGGCGCCTTGGCCACGGGTTTCGCACCCGGAATCAATTCGATTCTGAACTCTACCTCCCGTTCTGGCGGTATTCCCGGTAGGTCTTCCGGAAACACGTCGGCATATTCACGTATCACCGGTACGTCTTCAATCCTTAGTGATCCCTTGTCTTGTTTGTTTGCGTATATCATGAATGCCCTACAACCGTGCCTCATGAGCTTGTAAGCTTTTATCATCGAGCACATGACAGGTTTACCCTCTTTCTCACCATGTATGGTAACCGATTTCCTACTTGGAGATGTTAATTTTATCTCCTTGCGGAAGCACATGACTTTTGCATGATGTCGGGATAGCCAATCCATCCCGACCACTACTTGGAATTCTCCCATGGACATAGGAATTAAGTCTATTGGATATTCCTCATCATCTATGCTTATCTTGCAATCTCGACATATATCACACACAAGGAAGTTTTTGTTATCACCTATTTCTACCTCTAATGGCATAGGTAATTTCGTTAGTACAAAGGAAGGATGTCGAATAAGTCCATGTGAAATAAAGGATTTATTCGCACCCGTATCAAATAACACATGTGCAGGAATTGAATTTATGGCAAATATACCTGAGACCACATCGGGCTCCATTTTCGCCTCCACTACTGTTAACTGGAAGGATCTTGCTTTTGCTTTTGGTGCCTTTGTGTGCGTACTCTTGTCATCTTTCTTTCCGATCAACTCCGGGCACTCAGATTTCTTGTGACCCGGCTGGTAACATTTGTAGCACACTGACACTTTCCCCAGGCACAACGCAACCGTGTGCCCTGTCTTCCCACAAATAGGACACGGCTTGTCCTTAAACCGGCACTCACCCTTGTGCCCTTTCCCGCATACCTTACAGCTTAGCGTACTGCTCTTTCCCTCTTGCTTCTTTGATGAGTCAGTCATGCGTGGCTTTTTCGTAGGGCTTGGATTAACCTCTTGCGCCCTTCTTTCACCCCTTTCAATTTGTTTCTTTAGCTCTATTTCTCTTTCCCGAGCGGCGTTGATAATCTCGGTGAGGGTTTCGTATTTTGAGGGCGTCATGAACTCCCTATACTCCGCGCTTAGCATATTATAATAATAATACACCTTTTGTTCTTCGGTTGTCACCAACTCATCAAAAAACCTTAGTTTGTCAAGAAAGGTTCCCGTGATTTTATCAATAGATTCGCCCTTCTGTCTAAGCTGGATAAATTCTTCTTTGATTCGATTGATAACCGCTTTGGGACTGTGATGTTTAAGGAATGGTACCTTAAACTCGTCCCATGTCATCGCCTTCGCCTCCTCGCTACCAATTTCCTTTTTCTTATTATCCCACCAGTCTTTTGCTTGGCCTCTCAGTTGACCCGTGCCATACGCCACGAAGTCATTCGTGTCAAAGTGGGTTCTCTCAAACACCCCTTCTATATCACTCAACCACCTTTGGCACACTATCGGATCCACCTCTCCGTGATAGAGTAGCGGTTTGCATGCCATAAACTCTTTGTACGAGCAACCCTTGCGCTCTACAGCTTTTTCCTTGGCTACGTTAGCATCATCTTCTAATTTCTTGATTCTCCCATCAACAACTGATAGTACCGTGTTCTGAATCTTATCAATAAAACCGGATAAGCTATTTTCGATTGCCTTTCCTACTTCCTCGGCAATCACTTCTCTCATTTGCTCGGTGACTCTTGGCACCGCTTCGTCATTTCCCTTATCCGTCATCTTTAAAACTGAAATGTTTACATTTAAACGTTAAACGTTTCATTTATAACATTGCTTCTTTTGTTTCGCTTTAGTCAAGTTCTCAACTTGCTTTAACCGTTTACATTTGGTGCACTTTCCGGGTTTGAGCGTGTTAGCATGCTCTTCCCATTCACTTCAATTCCTTTCTCATTCTTACGTAAAACATAATTTGTTAACATAACAAATTAATTCTTACCGGATGATTGATCGAGCTTGAACCGAACACTTTGTTGACAACATGAAGCTCTGATTACCAACTTGTAACACTCGACTTAAAATATTGGTATTTTAGTTATAAAATAAGGACTTTACAAAACGAGGAGCATAATTAAGTAACACAAGTTTAGTGGGCCAACATAAGTAGCCACTTAGTTAAAGTATTCACAACTAGCAGAGTTTACAAAAGTTGACATCATGATTTAAAACATGTCTAATTAGCGCGGAAGCTTCAAAATGCGTGTTCGGTTTTTGATAGCATGCTTGATCATCATCCGGCTAGTTCCCATCATCCCCTAGAGTCAAAACCAATCAAAATGTTAGTTTTGATATTTAAACGAAATGCATAAACGAGATTCTGCGTCAAAATATAAAATAAAATATTATTTCCCAGTTATAGCCCTCCCGCGTGTCGCGGAAGAATACATATAGGCCGTCGCGTGTCGCGACGGCGTTCACGTGTCGCGGGGGATCGAAAGGGATCTTCCGCGTGGCGCGGAAGAACCCGTTTTCCAGCAGGTGCAGGTTAAAATCCTGCACTTCTGCCCAGCTCCGGAAATTGACCATTTTCCAACTTTAAACCTTCATAACTTTTTACTCGCTAGTCCGTTTTTACCGATTCTTTTTCCTATGCGTCCGTAATAAAATTACGGATCTAACCATATAAATTTCACATCACGGAAACCAAGAAACAAATGATTTGTCTCCGATTTCCCTGTTTCGTTTATCCAACCCCTTTAACAATGGTTGTATTGTACCACTTTTTAGTTTCTAATTACACTTAGCATACTTACTCAATATCCCGGGATTATAACCTTGTCATATCTACGCCATTCGTGGCTTTGTGTTCCCATCGAACTAAGAACTTGTTTCATACGGAAATCCAAATGTTCCGTTGGAGCAACATTTACATCTTACTTCTATAGTTTGACCCAATATCCCGGATTCACAACTAGAAGTGTCATGGGGCAATTTCGTAATTGTGGTGCAATTCAACATCTTTCAACATTCAAGACTTTCTAGTTATTATCGCTATGGTCCTTTTGATTACATCAATTCGACCCATTTGTCTACTTAATGAAAGCTATCACTTTATTAACAAATCAGATCCAAATTCTCAATCTATATTCTGACTCGTTTGATCGTCAAGTGATCTTCGTCACTATAAGACGTATCAAACGTATCTATTTCTCTACGACTTTATTTATACTCTAAACCCAAGTAAATGTGCAGAATTTAACGAGACAATGTCACGTACCTTTAAAGCACTCCTTTTCCACGTGTATCCCCTCCGGCGTGTCCGCTCGACGTCCCGGATTCCTTGCCTAAAGAGTTCAATTCACAACAAGTTTAGAACTCTTTCTTAAGCTTTAACGCATCATTTCCTTAACATATTCAAATCTGCGTTTTACCAAACCTTTAACATTTTGACCCTAATTTAGGCGTTTCATCAAACACCTAGCGGGTCAAATTTCTACATGATATAAACCAATTTCATGACTTGAAATTATCATCCAAGTTAACTTCAATTTGACAACATACACATATTTTTAACATCAATAATTTTAGGGATTACCTCAAAATTACAATTTACACTAGGCAAAAATCTTAATTCTAGTGTTTATCAAATTCTACTAACATATTAATCACCCACTATGGTGATTTAGATCCATACAAACATCATGCAAGGATTTGACAAGAAATCATCTAGGGTTTGTCCCCGAACCCTATATCATTCCCAATTTCATGTTTACAATCACCTAAATAAGCTCAACATTCAAATTTCAATCATATGCAAGAATTTGGATTGAATCAAAACGACCTAATTTGACATACCTTATGATCCCTTTGACGAGGTGATCACGAATTCTATGCTCAGATTTCGATTTCTAGTTGATTTAGGCCTTCAATTTGTGATTTTTCTTGTGAATTAGGGTTTGAGAGTGGGGTGTCGCCCTGTGGTTGTTCTGGTCGATCAGACCTCTCAAAAATGAGGGGTTTGATTTTGTTTTTTTTACTAATTTAGTAAATTAAGTTTAAGTTTTTGACAATATTGGCCCCTCAATTTATTTAACATAACGTTTTGTTGTTTTAACCCCATTGTAAGTTATTTTTAAACTTGTTAGTTAACTAGGTTATAAATTCCTAGTTGATAAATTCTCATTTATTTAAACTTTATAATTCTAATATAAAGTTTTATATTTTCGGGGTGTTACAAGTCCACCCCCCTTAAAAGGGTTTCGTCCCCGAAACCGAATTACGTACCAAATAGTGTAGGGTAGAGCCGTTGCATTTCTTCTTCGGATTCCCATGTAGTATCCGCACCCTTCTTATGTTCCCACTTAACCTTCACTTGGTTGATCTTTTTGTTTCTCAAACTCTTCGCTTTACGATCTAAAATTGCAATTGGCTTCACCGCGTAGTTAAGACTGTTATCCACCTTGATATCATCGTAGTGGATACGAGTAGTTTCGTATGCTAAAAATTTTCGGAGAAGTGACACGTGGAATGTACTATGTATTCCACTCAACTCCTCAGGCAGCTCGAGACGGTATGCTACCTTACCAACCCGTTCCACGATTTCAAATGGCCCAATAAATCTTGGGCTCAATTTTCCTCTTTTTCTAAACCGAATTATCCCCTTCCACGGCGATACTTTTAACATCACCTTGTCGCCCACTTGAAATTCTATTGGCCTCCTTCGTTTATCCGCATACGATTTTTGTCGATCCTGAGCTGCTTTTAAGTGAGTGCGGACCAAGTCGATTTTGTAATGTGTAAGCAATAGGCAAGGTGGCATTATTGTAAATAAGGGGAATCCCTTATAATCTTGTGCCTATAAATAGGAGCCTTAGGGTTTAGATTTAGAACTTTTGCCGCATTAGAGCTTGGAGAGCTAGGTGCTTAGAGAGAGAAACTAGAGAGAGAAAGTGGCAAAACGTGATTCACGGAGCTTGTATTCGTCACATCATAAATAGAATCACCGATTAGTGTACGTTATTGTGTGTTCGGTCACGCAGTTCATGGATTCCGCACGTCGAACGTTTGTTACGCAATCGTAAGGTGTCGAAACCGATCCTTCAAGTGGTATCAGAGCTAGGAGCTCGATTGCACGATCAAACACATCGTTTTCGTACCAGATTTCAGCCGATTCAGATCCAATTTCATCAATTTATTCATCTTCTACCTATTTCTCACGTTTTTTACAGAAATTCGTCAAATTGAACGTGTTTTCACGGTCCGATTCGTCTGAATTTCTAACATGTTGTGCGAAAATACTTGAATTGCAATCCTACCAAGTTTCAGATCAAATCTCCTAGCCGTTTAGGAGAAATCGCAGTTTTTCGGTTCGTATTTTCGTCAAATTTCAGGTTCGCTCGTGTGGAACTACACAGGTTCGCTTTTTTGGTTTAAATCAAACAGGTTCGCTTATTGGTATTGTTAGATTCGCTCATGTATCATTAATCAGATTCGCTCATAGGTTTTGATTTGAGATGGTTCGCTTATAGCTCATACAGATCCGCTCCAAATTACGTGATTGGTCCGCTTATTTGACAAACAGATCCGCTCATTATACATCAGTGGTCCGCTTATAAGTTTCGATAGTGGTTCGCTTTTGTGTCATCATCTTCACGTGGTGGTTCAGATCGTTTATAAGTTGTCGGATAGTTAATTGGTTGGCTTTGAATGCACTGACCCACTATATACAAGGCCCAATGCGTGTTCATGTATGTTAGAAAGTGCCGCCCATTTATTAAAATACATGTGATACAAAGGATCAGCCATTATGTTCACGTGAAGTCAAAGCCCACCAACCTTTGGCAGCCCAATCATCCAATCCCATCAATCCATGTGAAAATTGCACCACCCCATTTGTCTGATTACATGTGATGACCGACCCACTAATATGCCCAATTATTAAACAAATGAGAAAACAATTGACGGCCTATGTGACTTCATTAACGACCCAATCACAATCTGGTTCAGTTGTTTGAGAGTTTGATATTTTTTAAACTGATCATTTGTTTGTGTGTTTGCAGGAGATTCGAAGTGTTTTTACAAGGTGCAAATATCAAGACATTGAAATTCTGTGGACTTTGAACTTAAATAAAAACTTTAATCAAGTCACTTAACAAAGAAAGTGAGATCAAAATGTTTGATGAGAAGGAAAATACTAATCTTGAAAATTTAAATAACTGGACTAAGGAAGCTTGGTATGAGATGAAATATGGTAAGGATGTTTATGTAAAAAGATAGAAAATTTCTTGTGTATGAAGAATGAATCGATGGAGATGTTGAAAGAAAGGTTTTATGAGTTAATCATCAAATTAGAAAAACATAAGGTTTGGCATTCAAATGATGAAAGAATTTTGAAATTTGTTGAGGCTTTACCTTTGGAGTGGGATAAATTTGTGAATGGACTGAAACGGGATTCTAGTCTATCACGTTTTGATTTAAGAAGTTTCATCAATACAATAACAAATCATCAGTTTCATGAAAATGCAGATAAAAGGAAGTTATTGGATGAAATAAAAGAAGAATCAAGAAAGATAGATTTGAATGTAATCATTGAAATGAGAAAACGAATTGATGTGTGTCTTGCAGCAAAAAAGAATCTGAGATACGATATTAAGAGGGGTTGTTATACTGATAAAAATTCGAATCCTCTTGATTTTGTTAAAATTTTTTGTGCAGGTACATACATGATGGAAACAAAGAAAGAAGCTGAAGGTGGTAAAATGAATGAAAATTGCTTGAAATGCGAAAAATCAGAAGCAGACAGTGTGAAACTCTTGAAGGATGTGAAGAGTTTGACATTGGAAAACAATACTCTGAAGATTGAGAAGAAGGCTGATGAAGATCAGATTTTGAGTTTGCGCCTGAACTGTGAAAAATTGAGATCTGATAATGACAAACTTTTAAAGATTGTTGAAAGTTTATCATCAGAAAACAAAATTTTGAAAGAAAATGAAAAAGATTTTGAAAGTAAAAGAAAATCTTCAGAAGATGAAGATTTATGGATAAAATTGGAAAACAAAAATCTAAAAGAAAATGAAACAAGATTTCAAGAACAGTTAAAAGGTTTAGAAAATGAAAAATCTATTCTTGAAAATCTTAAAATTGAAAATGAAAATTCAATCAAGTCTCATCTTGAAAGAATATCTCAGCTTGAAAATGAAGCTGAGAATTCAAGGATCAAGATTGATGAACTTGAAAAGAAGTTGAAAGCTTTTGTGACTTCATCAGATAGGTTGAATTTTCCCTGTCCAAAACCAATCAACTCTGTTCCAATAAGTGACAAGGTCACAAATTTTGACAATGTCAAAATTGAAGATTGTGATGACAAATCTGATGATGAAAAAGAAAAGGAAGAAAAAAGAAAAACATTTTTGAAATTAAATGAAATGCTTAAAAATACTGTTTTACATTCTACTGAGAAAGGTGAATGCTCAACGCAAAAACCTGTAAAGAAGAGTGTGGAACAGAAACAAAAAGATAAAAAATCGAAAAATTTTCAAAAACAAAATAAAAGCTCATCAGATCAATCATCCAATCACAATAAAAAATCACAAAAATTTAAAAATCAAAACTCAAAAATAGTTGGTAATAAGTGGTGCAGGTTTAACCATAGTGCTCAAATGCCAAATCAAAGATACAAGAAGAGAAATGACTACCACAAGGCAACTCAATGCTATGATCTAGGTGTGTGGTATGAAAATGGTGTACGATACGAAAGAGAGAAGAGGTATGATAACAGAGTGTGTTACTCTTGTGGCTATCAAGGACACATTGCTGTTAACTGCCAAAGCCGGAAATTTGAAACAAGAAGATGCTTTAATTGTCAAATCAGAGGCCACATTGCCAGATATTGCCCAAGGAGATCGATTGGAAGATCGAGGGTTGAATCTCAAAAAACGGGAAAGAAACCAGTCAACATCAAGCCCAAAGAACAGAAGGTTCAAGAACCTAAAGTTCAGGAAACAAAAGTAAAACTTTCTCAGGGGCAAAAAGACAGACTGCGAAAGAAGAGGAAGAAGGCCAGAGAATATCTGGAAAGGATTTTGTCCTCGGGTTCACCGGACAGATCGAATAAGAGTACTGATGAATCGCTTCACTCGACAACGAAGTCAAGTAAACCGAATTCGTGAGATGCAAATCTGAGGACAAAAGATGTGACAACTCGAGTTTCTGACTTTCACTTTCGCATTTAATGCGCGTTGACTTTGACTTTGACTGCTTAGTTGTTGGATTGTGGACTTGAATTATACGAGTTGTGTGTTAATGAAATATAAATATACGTTTTGATTGTTTGATCATGCATAGTTGTTTGCTACATTGTGAAACTTGTAAACTAGTTAGCATGAAACACATTACATTACACAAACAACCTTCGAAGGATGTCCACGAAACATGGTACATGAATCGAAGGATGACGAAACACATCCTTCGATCCAGAAGATCATCCTTCGGATTTATAAGTCTCGAAACATATCATTCGGGCCATGAAGGAATCCTTCGACATCCTTCGGCCCAGTCATTTAATGGGCTTGGCCCATTCCGATGATACGTTTATAACTGAAAATGCATGTATCGGTAATGATTATTCTAAAAACCCTAGAGCATCCTTGTGACGGCAATCACAGACTTACGGAGACTCCTTGCTGATCGATCCACTTGTTTACAAATTTCCGGTTAGTGTTCAAGGTGTACATGATGTCATGGTTTATCAATTATTTGCTATATGTGGTTTGTATGCTAACCGGTTACGAATGTTAATGGGATATGAATGTTATAACTGCCTAATCGTTTTGCAATATGTGTTTTTATGATCGGATTTGTACGGTATGAATGTGACGATGGGTTAGCAAGGATATTTGTATTAAACTGCCATGATTGTTATGATATTGTTATTAATCGGCTAACAAATCGAATCCGTTGTGATAATGTATAATGATAAGGTTTGTGGGTTGGTTGTGATATTGTACAATTCGATTTGTGTTATTGATTCGTTGCTCTTGAAATCGGATCGTATAGGATTAAATACTGTTATGGTTCATGTGGGTGAATTTAGGGTTCATAATGTTTATGAAAATAATCCCTGTTTGATAAATTTTTAGGAAACAGAAATGATTGAAATCGTGTTGGTTGATTTTCACGGATAAATTGGAAACTTGAATAAAACGTAACTGATATTATCGAAAGATAATGTATATGCCGAAAGATAATAGTAGTGACCGAAAGATAGTTTGACCGAACCATAATTTGACCGAAGGATAGATTTGATCGAAGGATAACATTAAGTTCGAAACATAACATTCTGTTCGAAAGATAGCTATGATACCTGTTAGTCGAAAGATCTCTAATGTGTCGAAAGATGACCATGAATCGAATGATAGCTGATGTTCTACTGTGAAATAATACGTGTTGTGTCGATATGCAAACTGACTGTTATGTGAACATTAAATTGCATGCGTATCGTTGTGAACATGAACTGATTTGTTATACGTGCATACGATAGGACGTGAATAAATTACTTGTGAGTGCATAACCTAGCATACCGAGCAAACCAAGGTGAGTTCACACAGCCAAGGCATGGGTTCCCAGGGTGGGAATGGGTTGGATGATTACTTGTGCATACTTTGATACTGTAACGAACGATTAAACTGTTGATGCTTATGAACTACTCAACTGCCTTCGCACCCACCCTGGTCGGTAAAGACTATGGTCGCGAACGAACTGATAAATTGCCTTCGCACACACCCTGGTCGGTAAAGACTATGGTCGCGAACTAACGAACATAATCTTCGCACACATGCCTGTGAGGCCGCGATGGAACTGATACGATACGAAACTTAATTGAACAAACGCACTATTACCCAAACTAAACTATAAACTGTGAACTCGCTCAACTAGTTTGTTGATTATCTGCTGCATGCCTTGCAGGACCTTAGGTACTTATGGAGCTTGCACTGGAGGAGCGGGACGTTGTGGGCAGTGGGTTAAGAACGCTATGTTTAAACATTTCGAATAATTGAACTTATGGTTTACTTGGGTTATTTACTTATGCTTCCGCTACTGATACTATGATTGTTTTGAAACGTCAATTGTATTGAATGGGGTTTTACGAATTACTTTATTTATATTATGCTATGTTCAATATGATTGATGGCTTGATCCTGGTCAGTCACGCTCCCAAGCGATGATACTCCGCAGGTGGATTTTGGGGGTGTGACAGATTGGTATCAGAGCCATTGGTTATAGAGAACTTGGTTTTAATATGGGAAAAACGTTTTTATTAAAACCAGACTATAACCAGAACAGTGCTCTCAACGATCCACAACGACGCTTCGCTCCACGTGCAAGACTCAACTTCCTAGGTAATAAGGTTTATGTTTATTGCCTACATGCTAGAATTTGCATAGAACTTTGCTCGTAGTATGCTTACATTACCTTGCTCACAACTTGACATTGCATGAGAATACTTATGTGCTTACACTCTTCTGTCATCGCACTATTCGCGAACCTTTCTCACTTATGTTGCCTTTGATGTGAAGATCAATGGCCGCACGAATTACCATGACTCAAGCCCAGCTAGAGGCTCTCGTTGCTGCGGCAGTTGCAGCCGCCCAAGCAGGTAGTATACCCTGCAGTATAGACACTAGGATCTTTAGATCCTACATTAATTCTCGTACTTAACTTTGCCCTATTCGTACACAATAGGTCAACCCGCTCAGCAACAACTTGCGTGTACCTTCAAGACTTTCATGGACTGTCGTCCTAGCTCGTTCAGTGGCACGGAGGGAGCAGTTGGACTCCTCCACTGGTTTGAAAAGCTCGAGTCAGTTTTCGAGATGTGTGAATGCCCTGAGGCTCGCAGGGTGAAGTTCGCCACTGGCACACTTGAAGGGATTGCGCTCACTTGGTGGAACGCACAAGTGCAGATTTTAGGGTTGGCAGCTGCTAATGCCACACCCTGGAATGAATTCAAAGAACTGATCAAGAGGGAATACTGCACTAGAGAAGACATTCACAAGTTGGAGGATGAGTTGTATAACTTGAAAATGGTTGGTTCGGAAATCGAAGCTTACACCAAGAGATCGAATGAGTTGGCTGTGTTATGTCCAACTATGGTGGACCCTCCTTACAAGCGTATCGAGTTGTATCTCAAAGGTTTGGTGCCGGAAATACAGAGCCACGTTACCTCGGCTAACCTCAACAATATCCAGGAAATACAGCGTCTCGCTCATCGCATCACCGATCAGGCAGTGGATCAGAATAAACTGCCGAAGCGTGTCGGCGCTACTGCTACAGCTGTTACTTCAGTCACTCCCACTGCTGCTACTTCTGTCACACCCAGCGAGAATAAAAGAAAGTGGGACGGGGATTCCAGCAGGGGATCAGTGTCTGTTCAGTCCCAAACTCAGCAACGTCGCACCAACGATTACCAGAGTCCGAGTCAGCAGTCATCGGGCAGTCAGGGACATAGTGGTTATAAGGGAAATCACCCGTGGTGTAACAGGTGCAACAAACACCACAGTGGAAGATGTCGCAGGAGTCAATGTCAAAGATGCCACAAGATGGGCCATGAGGCCAAAGATTGTAGAAGCGCGCGACCCGTGAATCAGAACCAGCAACTTCCACCGCCAGCTCCACAGAATCAGCAGCAGCAGCCACAGCGTGGAAACCGGGGGTGTTTCCAGTGTGGGGCTGAAGGTCACTACAAACGCGATTGTCCCCAGTTGAACCAGAATCGCAATAACAACAACAACCAGGGCAACGGGAATAACAACAATAATCAGAACAACGGGGGAAACAACAACAACAACGGCAATGAAGCTCGTGGTCGTGCTTTTGTGTTGGGTCGAGGAGATGCAGTGAATGATCCCAATGTGGTTATGGGTAAGTTTCTTCTCGACAATATTTATGTTACTGTCTTATTTGATTCGGGTGCTGATACAAGTTATATGTCCATGAAAATGAGTAACTTATTAAAACGTACACCAACACCTCTAGACACTAAACACGTCGTAGAACTAGCAAATGGTAAAAGTGTAGAAGCCGCTCATGTAGTCAAGGGTTGTAGCATTGTTCTAGCGGGTCAGACTTTCACGATTGATCTTATACCCATAGTCTTGGGTAGCTTCGACGTCGTCATCGGCATGGATTGGTTATCTCAACATCACGCAGAGATCTTATGCAAGGAAAAAGTTATTCGTATTCCTCGCTCCAGCCAAGAACCTCTCGAAGTTCAGGGCGACAAGAGTGGTGCTGTGGTTGGCATCATCTCTTACTTGAAGGCGCAGAAATGTTTACGAAAGGGGCATACTGCCATTCTGGCTCTCGTTACTGATGCATCAGCAAAGGAAAAGAAGCTGGAGGATATCCCAGTTGTACGTGACTTCCCTCAGGTGTTTCCTGAAGATTTACCAGGCTTACCGCCTCATCGTCAAGTCGAGTTTCAGATCGAATTGGCACCTGGAGCAGCGCCAATAGCCCGCGCACCATATCGTCTAGCTCCAACCGAACTGGAAGAACTGTCGAAACAGCTGCAAGAGCTCTTGGAAAAGGGCTTTATTCGTCCAAGCTCTTCGCCTTGGGGAGCTCCAGTGTTATTTGTGAAGAAGAAAGACGGTACGTTCAGGATGTGCATCGACTACCGTGAACTCAACAAGGTGACGGTGAAGAACCGTTATCCTCTTCCACGCATAGATGACTTATTCGACCAGTTGCAAGGGTCGTGTTACTATTCCAAGATCGATTTGAGGTCAGGGTATCATCAGCTGAGAGTCCGGGATGAGGACGTCTCCAAAACTGCTTTCAGAACCCGATATGGTCACTACGAGTTTCTGGTCATGCCATTCGGGCTTACAAACGCACCTGCAGTCTTCATGGATCTTATGAACAGGGTGTGCAAACCGTATCTCGACAAGTTCGTCATCGTTTTCATCGACGACATTTTGATTTACTCCAAGAGTAAGGAGGAGCACGAGCAGCATCTACGTATTATCTTGGAACTTCTTCGAAAAGAGCAACTGTACGCAAAGTTTTCAAAATGCGACTTCTGGCTTCGTGAAGTCCACTTCTTAGGCCATGTGGTAAACAAGGATGGGATTCATGTCGATCCATCCAAGGTTGATTCGATCAGAAACTGGCCAGCACCACGTACACCGACAGAAATACGCCAATTCTTGGGTTTGGCAGGTTACTACAGGCGATTTATTAAAGACTTCTCCAAGATCGCGCAACCACTCACTATGCTTACACAGAAAGGTGTCGTTTACAGATGGGGTAATACACAGGAGATCGCTTTTCAGTACTTAAAGGATAGGCTTTGCAGCGCGCCTATTCTCTCACTGCCCGAGGGCACGGATGACTTCGTGGTTTATTGTGACGCATCGATACAAGGGCTTGGTTGTGTATTGATGCAACGGGATAAAGTGATCGCATACGCCTCTCGGCAACTCAAGGTTCATGAACGGAACTACACGACGCACGATTTAGAGCTGGGAGCTGTTGTTTTCGCGCTTAAGATATGGCGACACTACCTGTACGGTACCCGGTGCACGATTTACACCGATCACAGGAGTCTCGAGCATATTCTTAAGCAAAAGGATTTGAATATGCGTCAACGAAGATGGGTTGAACTTCTGAACGACTACGAATGCGCCATCAAGTATCATCCAGGCAAGGCCAATGTTGTGGCTGATGCCCTCAGCCGGAAAGACACTCTACCTAAGCGCGTGCGAGCGCTACAGCTTACCATTCAGTCCAGTCTTCCTGCACAGATACGAGCAGCTCAGATGGAAGCTCTGAAACCCGAAAACGTCAAGGCTGAAGCCTTACGTGGCTCAAGGCAACGCATGGAACAAAAGGAAGACGGTGCTTACTATGTAACGGGGCGTATTTGGGTCCCACTTTATGGCGGTTTACGCGAACTTGTAATGGATGAAGCTCACAAGTCTCGCTATTCGGTACATCCAGGGTCGGATAAAATGTACCACGACATCAGCACTACTTATTGGTGGCCTAGTATGAAGGCTCACATCGCTACGTACGTTGGAAAATGCTTAACCTGTGCGAGAGTCAAGGTTGAATACCAGAAACCAGCCGGTCTACTTCAGCAGCCCAAGATACCGCAGTGGAAATGGGAAGAAATTTCCATGGATTTCGTTACGGGCTTACCTAGATCCCAGCGTGGGAATGACACTATTTGGGTGATCGTTGATCGACTCACAAAGTCTGCTCACTTCTTGGCTATCAAAGAAACGGATAAGTTTTCTACACTAGCAGACATCTACTTGAAAGAAGTTGTTTCGAGGCACGGAGTGCCCATCTCTATTATTTCGGATCGCGATGCACGATTCACGTCAGAACTTTGGCAAGCGATGCACAAATCTTTCGGCTCACGATTAGACATGAGCACAGCATATCATCCTCAGACGGATGGGCAGTCTGAGCGAACTATTCAAACTCTAGAGGACATGCTTCGAGCGTGTGTTATCGATTTCGGCAACGGCTGGGAAAAGCACCTCCCTTTGGTGGAGTTCTCATACAATAACAGTTACCATACCAGCATTCAAGCCGCTCCATTCGAGGCATTGTACGGACGTAAATGCCGGTCACCTCTCTGTTGGGCAGAGGTAGGGGATAGTCAAATTACGGGTCCAGATATTGTTGTGGACGCCACAGAAAAGATAGCACAGATACGACAACGCATGGCGGCAGCACGCGACCGTCAGAAAGCCTACGCGGACAAGCGTAGAAAGCCATTGGAATTTGAGGTCGGGGACCGGGTTTTATTGAAAGTTTCACCCTGGAAGGGTGTGGTACGTTTTGGCAAACGGGGCAAACTAAATCCGCGGTACGTCGGACCATTCGAAATTACAGAAAAGATTGGCAAGGTAGCCTACAAGTTGAACCTACCAGCTGAACTCGGTGCAGTTCACAATGTATTCCACGTGTCGAATCTGAAGAAATGCCTATCAGATGAAAACCTCATCATTCCTTTTAAGGAACTCACTATCGACGAGCGGTTGCAGTTCGTCGAGGAACCAGTTGAAATCACGGACCGGGATGTTAAGGTCCTCAAACACAAGAGAATCCCTCTTGTTCGAGTTCGTTGGAACTCTCAGCGTGGTCCAGAGTATACCTGGGAACGCGAAGACCAGATAAAAGAAAAGTATCCCCAGCTATTCGAAACCAATGCATCCACTTCTGAGGCTGAAGCTACTACTACCGAATTTCGGGACGAAATTCCAAATCAACGAGGGGATGATGTGACACCCCAGGAAAATCAGTGAACGATGTAACTTACCTAGCTTCCTCAGTAAGTGCGTACCAAATTTCGGGACGAAATTTCTTTTAAGTTGGGGATAATGTGACAACTCGAGTTTCTGACTTTCACTTTCGCATTTAATGCGCGTTGACTTTGACTTTGACTGCTTAGTTGTTGGATTGTGGACTTGAATTATACGAGTTGTGTGTTAATGAAATATAAATATACGTTTTGATTGTTTGATCATGCATAGTTGTTTGCTACATTGTGAAACTTGTAAACTAGTTAGCATGAAACACATTACATTACACAAACAACCTTCGAAGGATGTCCACGAAACATGGTACATGAATCGAAGGATGACGAAACACATCCTTCGATCCAGAAGATCATCCTTCGGATTTATAAGTCTCGAAACATATCATTCGGGCCATGAAGGAATCCTTCGACATCCTTCGGCCCAGTCATTTAATGGGCTTGGCCCATTCCGATGATACGTTTATAACTGAAAATGCATGTATCGGTAATGATTATTCTAAAAACCCTAGAGCATCCTTGTGACGGCAATCACAGACTTACGGAGACTCCTTGCTGATCGATCCACTTGTTTACAAATTTCCGGTTAGTGTTCAAGGTGTACATGATGTCATGGTTTATCAATTATTTGCTATATGTGGTTTGTATGCTAACCGGTTACGAATGTTAATGGGATATGAATGTTATAACTGCCTAATCGTTTTGCAATATGTGTTTTTATGATCGGATTTGTACGGTATGAATGTGACGATGGGTTAGCAAGGATATTTGTATTAAACTGCCATGATTGTTATGATATTGTTATTAATCGGCTAACAAATCGAATCCGTTGTGATAATGTATAATGATAAGGTTTGTGGGTTGGTTGTGATATTGTACAATTCGATTTGTGTTATTGATTCGTTGCTCTTGAAATCGGATCGTATAGGATTAAATACTGTTATGGTTCATGTGGGTGAATTTAGGGTTCATAATGTTTATGAAAATAATCCCTGTTTGATAAATTTTTAGGAAACAGAAATGATTGAAATCGTGTTGGTTGATTTTCACGGATAAATTGGAAACTTGAATAAAACGTAACTGATATTATCGAAAGATAATGTATATGCCGAAAGATAATAGTAGTGACCGAAAGATAGTTTGACCGAACCATAATTTGACCGAAGGATAGATTTGATCGAAGGATAACATTAAGTTCGAAACATAACATTCTGTTCGAAAGATAGCTATGATACCTGTTAGTCGAAAGATCTCTAATGTGTCGAAAGATGACCATGAATCGAATGATAGCTGATGTTCTACTGTGAAATAATACGTGTTGTGTCGATATGCAAACTGACTGTTATGTGAACATTAAATTGCATGCGTATCGTTGTGAACATGAACTGATTTGTTATACGTGCATACGATAGGACGTGAATAAATTACTTGTGAGTGCATAACCTAGCATACCGAGCAAACCAAGGTGAGTTCACACAGCCAAGGCATGGGTTCCCAGGGTGGGAATGGGTTGGATGATTACTTGTGCATACTTTGATACTGTAACGAACGATTAAACTGTTGATGCTTATGAACTACTCAACTGCCTTCGCACCCACCCTGGTCGGTAAAGACTATGGTCGCGAACGAACTGATAAATTGCCTTCGCACACACCCTGGTCGGTAAAGACTATGGTCGCGAACTAACGAACATAATCTTCGCACACATGCCTGTGAGGCCGCGATGGAACTGATACGATACGAAACTTAATTGAACAAACGCACTATTACCCAAACTAAACTATAAACTGTGAACTCGCTCAACTAGTTTGTTGATTATCTGCTGCATGCCTTGCAGGACCTTAGGTACTTATGGAGCTTGCACTGGAGGAGCGGGACGTTGTGGGCAGTGGGTTAAGAACGCTATGTTTAAACATTTCGAATAATTGAACTTATGGTTTACTTGGGTTATTTACTTATGCTTCCGCTACTGATACTATGATTGTTTTGAAACGTCAATTGTATTGAATGGGGTTTTACGAATTACTTTATTTATATTATGCTATGTTCAATATGATTGATGGCTTGATCCTGGTCAGTCACGCTCCCAAGCGATGATACTCCGCAGGTGGATTTTGGGGGTGTGACAAAAGAGGAGATAAAGAAAAAGGTAAAATTTGGTGGCAATGACTCTGTTTCTTCAGAGACAAAGGAGCCACGTGTCGGCGATGAATCTGACTCGTCAAAGTCAGATAAGCCACACTTAGGCAATGATTCTGGTGTGTCAAAACCAGAAGAGCCTTTTGTTGAGGTAAAAACTGTCAAACCCAAGGCTGGTCAGGCTTGGGTGAATCTTTTCAAATGAAAAACCTGACTTGCCGGAGATCCCAGGTTGGTAAGTGTGGAACAGGTATCGGCATCTTTCTTGAGAAATTCACAGGTTGGTAACTGTGATATTTCGAATTACAAAAGACTAATCAAGGACATTAAGTTGTACTTGATTTCTCTTTCCGACAAGTGATTAAAGGAAAACAATGTGATGAAAGAACCCCGAATTTGTGAAATGACACACAAAACTAATTTTCCGGAAAAACCATTTTAATTAAAACAAACTTAAGTGTTTTGAAATCTAAATGGGAAAATAGTTTGTTGTCAGGGGGAGTTCTGATTGTTTATGCCAAATGAATGGCGAATTGAAGTGATTCGATATCAGTTTGTCATTTTATTTGTACCGTTTTCAAATTTTCCTTGAAAATCAAAATTGAAACATATTTTGATTTTAGGGGGAGAAAAATTTTAAAAAATTAGAAAATTTGAAAATGAAAATGAGTTTTGTTGATAAAAGAGGAAATGATAGTACATCAGTGGACTATCACAGCACGCTAAAGAAATGTAATGTCAAAAGTGATAAACGGTCTCACTGATGATGTGTCGATAGGTTTTTGCACATTTAGTAGATTTATTTGGGATATAAACCTAAAATTTCAAACTTGCGATATTCGTGGGGAACACTACTTGGATATATAGGTAACCCCTGAAATCTCGTTTGAAAGGTCTCTTATTCTGATATACTAGGTTTTTATACTCGATGATGTCTGGGGTATTATTCCAGGACTTCTGCTGAACGGAAGTTCTGACCTAGTCCTTGGATAATGCTTTGCCTTAAATGCTTGAAACATAGCATTAGCCCTCAGCTGATTAGACAATAAAATTGATAATCATCTGTTGTAGCTGAAAAGATCCTCTAAAGGGGACATACTGCAAAGTCGAAACTGATATCTCTCTGCGCATACGGAAGTATCGACCTGAGATCCCTCAGTTCTCGCATTTAACCCCTAATTTATGTACAGATATCATTGTAGTATACTCACCTGTAAGACTGAATATTGAGATTCTGGATACGGGAGTATATTCAAGAGGTGGGACACATGAATGAGTTAAGTTCCTAAAACATCTAAATCGTATCCTGAATAGATTGAAAATTGTGTGAAAATTTAAGAGGACAACTATATCGTCAATCTACGTGAATCGTTTAGAACTTAAAATGATTAAAGCTTAACGGTGCTAGTGATTTGTCTCATGAACTGATATGATCCTCTTACACAAACTCACAAAAATATTATCTGTATATATTTGTTTACTGCATTTCATTCAAAAGCAAAAATCCAAAAAGATTTTCAGAGTGTTTTAGCATAAAATTTTTGAAAAGTCAAAAAGATTTTCGACAGCTGATGTTGAAGAGCTGATATTCAAAATTCGAGTGCTAAACATGATGAACAGGTTTGGGAGAATATGTTGAAAACTTTGAATGTCATATACAAATGTTTAAAAGGTTGTATGATTAGTTAATCAAGGTCATTCATTTGAACTTGATGTAACTATACAGGTTGATGAATTAATGATTTCTACCTGTAAGTTTCTTAAATCTAACTGTTATAAATTTGTGAAACTTATGTTGAGGTAGAGGATGTTCAGGTTAACTAGGTTTCAAGTCCTGAGCAGATGCAGAACAAAGCCAGGAATTGATCCTGAACTTGTGAAACGATGAAAGCCAGACTACGATCCCGACAGCCGAGTCTAGGGGGAGTCTGAAGACGAGCTCAACGCAAACGGAAGCGTGCAAAGAGCCAGATATCGTTTCTGGAAGAGCTTGTATCTGGAAATCCAGGTGTCGATCCCAAAAGCACGGAAGCTTGACGAAAGGCGGAGCCTGAGAAAAAGAGTCTAAGCGAGAGGGGGAACAACGGAAGCTCGTAAACAGATCCACGAGGATTCTGTTTGAGAAAGAGGGAGTCTATGGTTGCTGAAACCGTCAAACCTTCAAGAAGACTCAGAGAGAAGAGAAAGTCAAGTTGCTACGAGTTTGACTACAGATTGACTGCGACAATATCCAAGGGGGAGTCTGTTAGTGCAGAATGTCTATCGCCTTCGTCAATCGGAACCGTAGCTGAAATAGAAGTAAAATAGGCTTTATATTGTAATTTGTAAGCAATAGGCAAGGTGGCGTTATTGTAAATAAGGGGAAATCCCTTATAATCTTGTGCCTATAAATAGGAGCCTTAGGGTTTAGATTTAGAACATTTGCCACATTAGAGCTTGGAGAGCTAGGTGCTTAGAGAGAGAAACTAGAGAGAGAAAGTGGCAAAACGTGATTCACGGAGCTTGTATTCGTCACATCATAAATAGAATCACCGATTAGTGTACGTTATTGTGTGTTTCGTCATGCACGCTCGGATTATATCAGTCTGAGCTAGCCCTCACGAACCAACTTCTCCCCAACAAACTGGGGTTCGACACTTTCTACCATATAACATCTCGTATGGGGCCATTTTAATACTCGCGTGATAGCTGTTGTTATATGAGAATTCGACCAAGGGTAGATGGACATACCAACTGCCCCCAAAGTCGATAATGCAAGCACGCAACATATCTTCCAACGTTTGTATTGTTCTTTCACTTTGCCTGTCACACCCCGGCCGCGTATAACATGCAACCGCGGCGGAAACGCCGGGGAGTGTTGTGGACAGAATTAATTTGATTCATAACCATGGAAATTAAAGTTACATTTTATTTATTAAACATGAGTGTTACATCGTTTCAAAACAGGAAATACAAGATTCATAACATAATTAAACTAGTCTATCTTCATTTTTAGTCTCTAAGGCACAGGTCCGCCCTAATGACATGATCATCATCCTATGGAATAGCTCCTGAAAACACATGTGAAAGTAGGTACGTCAGCATAAAAATGCCTGTGAGATACATAGGTTTTGTGAAAATGGGATTCATGACTCGAGTTTAAAGAAATGTTTAATAACAGTCAGTCATGAACCTTGTAATTTGTCTTGCTTTGTAAACCATTTGAAAAACGATAATATCAGATGTTATGTATAGATAAGTGTAAGGTTAAACGAGTAACCAAGTAAAATGAGTTGAATAAGATAAGTTGTTTGTAAAAATAATGTCTTGTGAAGAGTATGTTATTTGTGTAAAATGTAATGTGTCTAAACTGAAATGACTTAGATAACGCTACGATACATAATATTATACAAACATTTATATATAGGAAGTACCAGCGGCGTATCCACCATGTTTGTATCATATTACATACGCCACGTTACTCCAACCATTTACCCCAAACCAACCACCATGTAAATTGTTCATGTATAAATCAATTGTCAAGTGTTATTGTGTAAACCATGTCGAAATGTCTATGTTCAATATAAACCACCAATTATGTATATCAATGTCAAAATGTCTATGTTTAATGTAGATAATGTAATGTGTACCCAAAATATATCTTGTATGGTAAGCGAGATGTATCAACTCAACCATATGTAAAATGCACAAAACAAGGTGTTGAAGTAAAACATGGTTTAAATCAACGTTATGTTTCGTGGAACAATGCATGCTCTACTGATATTAACATTTATGCGGTATTGTGAAATATGCATACATCCAAGCCTTGAGACTGTGGCGATAAACCCTTGAACAAATTAATGGTTTATCTAAGTTATGTATATCGAATTCGGTCATTCCTTCCAATCCAAACAAACCCAGGATTTCAGGAACGGGAGTTGTTAATTCCTATGGTACCACTACCTACTAACGAACGGCGTAGCTAATGTTAATGAATGTATTGTTCCATGTTAAACAAACCAAATGTTATACCAAAATGAAGGCATGTGATGTAAACAATTTGTACTAAGTATGCACACAATAGGCATAAATAGCATGAAAATGAAATGTGAAACAATGTACTAAGTATGCACATAATGGGCATACATAGCATGAAATGTAATGAAATCATGTACTATAAATGTACTAATGAACATAGCAAGTATATGAATGTGAAAACGGGAAAGCATGAAAGTAACAAGTAGGCACATGTGTTTCACCCCAACACAGTTTGGAAAACAGTAAAAGAGGGGTTCAATGTACTCACCTGAGATTGCTTTGAATTCCTTATGTAATAATCACACAATGCTAGAGATCACGGGATATTAAACGGCACCTAATAGGTAGCTATATTAATATACCGGACCAAAATCGGAAGGATCAGATAGTATGCGGGTTCGTAAACCAAACGAGTATGGAGACTCGTGAAATATGGTTTAACAAAGCCCACGTACTAAAATGAAACCTAACCTAAGTGCTTGCGACCCATTATGACCCGTTTAGGTAGCCTATGCTACCTTAACGCGTCGTTCGCGTAGAACGCGTCTGGAACGCCTAACATCGTGACCACAAGGCATAACCTCAGAAGGTTATAGCTATGGTCACCTAATGTGTTTGGTCGGATCCTAATGATCGACCAAATGGGTCGGGTTCGAAAGTATAAGCGATGGTTTAGATTGCTTACCTTACGACCCTATATAAGCACTACACTAAAAGTGACGAGCTAAGCATGTTAGAACATGCTTAACTAAGTTTAGAAAATAGGTTTGGCATCAAAACAAACGGCTTTGATGCTCAAGAGTAGTTTGGTTACAAAATACACAAGAATGCGCATTTTGGCCGAAACTACAACTCGTCACTGAGCCTAGATAACGTGGTAATCAGTAGGTATAGTCGCCATGGACTATAACCATCGTGATCACGCTCACGTTATGAAGTTCCAATGAACTTCGTGTTGACCATAGGCTGGTCACACAGAAAGTCGAACAAAACTTCGACTTTCGGACTCGAAAAGCGAATAAAAGAACGAAAGAATACTTACGGAGGGTCCCCGAATGCTAATCTAGATCAAAATGGCTCAGGTATGAAACAAAGGTTCCAACTTAGAGCTCTTGATCAGATTTTTGTGGGTTTTACTCAAGAGGGGGAGGGGGGTATTTATAGGAAAAGTAAAGCCGTTAGGATCGTTTCTTGAATATCGTGCCACGATCTTAAGCGTACACTTGTCACAAAGTTGTGGTGGCTCAAAATGACCCTTAGCTCCTGAAACGGTGAAAGGGCATTGCCCTTTGGTGTGTTTGAAAGGCCAAATTTGCAAGAAAGACAAAATTTCTGTTACTGAAGGTGCCATGCGGCCCGCATCAGGATATGCACAAACTCAGGCGGGCCGCCTGGGCCTGTCTGATCTGCACATACTTTCAGAAATGGCAGTTTTGGTCCCTGTTGCGTATTTAAGCCATTTCCGACACTTCTAAGGCCCGTAAAGCCAAATTTAAGGCCCTAAATGATGCCTAAAATTGTGGACATGAAACATGCTCGAAAATGTGTCGGATGTTGGTTCGTTTGGCCGCACGATCGCGATGTTCGCTTAATTACGACGGAATGCGCATAAGCGCGAAAAAAGATCCAAATGACGCGACGAATGGATTTTTCTCATGCCAAACACTAAGGCATAATATAAGGTTGCTTACATAAATTTTTGGATGTCCGGATGTATTCAGAACGTAAGTTATGCGCGAAAGTGCAAACTTGTGCACTTTTTGACACTTTTAGTCTCTGAATGATCCAAAAGTATGTTTTAGCATACCAAACCCCTCAAAGCCTATTTCTAAGCTATGTAAAGGATATTTATGGTATGTTTAACTTATGGACATATTCCGGAATGTTCGTTATAGTTCGAATTGGCATACTTTCGCAGTTTGTCAATTTTAGTCCCTGTAAGCGAATTAACTTGTTTTTGCCATACCAAGGCCTTCAAAACTTATTTCTAAGTTATGTAAAGGTTATTTAAGGTATGTTGAGTATATGTTGATGTTCCGGAGTATTTTTCGCACTAAACTGAGTACGTTTACGCACCAATTTGCGTATAATTCTCCAGAACGCGATGTAGAGTTTGAAATTGAATAAAAGTCAAAACATGAAAAATGTAAAACACAACCAAACAAACATTGGGATCAAATAACATTGTTTTATTGATAACTGAACTATTTACAACCATTACAAGCACAAATGTTAGAGTCTCCCCTACTTGTGGAAATTTCGTCCCGGAATTTATTTAGAGGAAACTTGTGGAAAAAGATGCGGATATTTTGCCTTCATTTGATCTTCGCATTCCCAAGTAAACTCGGGTCCACGCTTAGATTCCCAACGAACCTTGACCAAAGGAATGCGCTTGCGTTTAAGCCACTTGACTTCACGTTCCATGATTTCCACCGGTTTCTCAACAAATTTCAGTGTTTTATCAACACGAATTTCGTCAAGCGGTATGTGGAGGTTCTCATCAGCTAAACACCTCTTGAGATTGGACACGTGAAAGGTTGGATGAACATTTCCAAGTTCAGGAGGTAACTCAAGTCTGTAGGCTACCTTACCGATTCTTTCAACGATCTTGAATGGTCCAACGTATCTAGGTGCAAGTTTTCCTTTCTTTCCGAATCTGATCACACCTTTCCAAGGCGAGACCTTAAGTAATACACGATCACCGACTTGAAAATCCAAGGGCTTGCGTTTTAGGTCCGCGTAACTCTTTTGACGGCTTCTAGCTGTCTGAAGGTTATCACGAACTTTCTTAACCTTATTTGTTGTCTCTAAAATGAGGGCAGGTCCAGTAAGCTGAGCCTCGCCGATCTCATTCCAGCAGACTGGTGAACGACATTTTCGACCATAGAGAGCCTCGAAAGGAGCCATGTTGATGCTGGAGTGATAACTGTTGTTGTAGGAGAATTCAATCAACGGAAGATGTGAATCCCAACTACCACCAAAATCGATCACACAAGCTCTAAGCATATCCTCCAATGTCTGGATTGTTCTTTCAGATTGACCATCCGTTTGCGGATGATAAGCTGTGCTCAGATTAAGTTGGGACCCCATAGCAGATTGCATGGTTCTCCAAAAATGAGAAGTGAAACGAGCATCTCTGTCAGAAATGATGTTCAAAGGAACACCATGTCGAGCTACAATTTCATCCACGTAGATTTGAGCAAGTTTGTCAGCCGAAAAATCCTCACAGATTGGCAAGAAATGCGCTGATTTAGTAAGACGATCAACAACTACCCAGATGGCATCGTGACCTTTCTTTGTGCGCGGAAGTTTGGTAATGAGATCCATAGTAATGTTTTCCCATTTCCAAACTGGGATCTCTGGTTGTTCCAATAATCCTGAAGGACGCTGATGTTCAGCCTTAACCTTAAGACAAGTAAGGCATTTGGATACGTATAAGGCAATGTCTTTCTTCATACCAGGCCACCAATACTGAATACGAAGATCCTTATACATCTTATCTGAGCCAGGATGAATAGAATAACGAGACTTATGGGCCTCATCCATAAGCAGGGTACGAAGATTATCTTGGCTTGGGACCCACAAGCGGTCCATGAAGTAATATGATCCATTGTCTTTCAGTTCAAGAGCAGGAGTTATGTGATAAGGAAATTCCTTATCCATCAAACCTTGCGAAACACAAGACTATTGAGCCTGAGAAATACGTGCTTGGATATCGGTTTGAATAACAGATTGGACAAGAACACAATGAAGCTTAGTACGTTCCTTGCGACTCAAAGCATCGGCTACGACATTCGCCTTACCAGGATGGTAGCGAATCTCGCAGTCGTAGTCGTTTAGAAGTTCAACCCAACGTCGCTGTCTCATGTTTAGTTCTTTCTGATTGAAGATATGCTGGAGACTTTTGTGGTCTGTGAAAACCACACATTTTGTACTGTACAAATAGTGTCTCCAGATTTTGAGAGCGAAGACAACTGCACCCAACTCCAGATCGTGAGTGGTGTAGTTCTTCTCATGTATCTTCAACTGCCTTGATGCGTATGCTATGACTTTGTTTCTCTGCATCAGGACGCAGCCAAGACCTAATTTAGATGCGTCGCAATAAACGACGAAATCATCAAAGTCAGAAACGCTTCCTCTTGTTTGACTCCCCATTCAAATGGCTTGTTCTTCCGAGTTAGAGCAGTTAGAGGCACTGCAACCTTTGAGAAGTTTTCTATGAAGCGGCGGTAATAACCCGCTAGACCAAGAAAAGAACGAACTTCAGTAGGAGTAGTAGGTGTATCCCAATCCTTAATCGCACTGATCTTGGAGGGATCTACATGAATACCTTGTTCGTTGACAATGTGTCCTAAGAATTGAACCTCTTTAAGCCAGAATTCACACTTGGAGAATTTGGCGAAAAGCAGCTCTTTCTTCAGGAGTTCCAACGTAAGACGAAGGTGTTGCTCATGATCAGCTCGCATCTTGGAATAAATTAAGATGTCATCAATGAAAACGATGATGAACTTATCTAAATAAGGCTTGCAGACCCTATTCATTAAGTACATGAAAACAGCAGGAGCATTAGTCAAACCGAATGGCATGACTGTGAACTCATAATGTCCATAACGAGTGCGGAACGCTGTCTTGGGAATGTCTTCTTATTGCACACGAAGTTGATGATATCCAGATCGTAGATCAATCTTTGAAAAATAAGAAGCGCCTTGCAATTGATCAAAGAGATCATCAATGCGAGGTAGGGGACATCGATTCTTGATGGTAAGCTTGTTAAGCTCACGATAATCGATACACATCCTAAAAGATCCATCCTTCTTCTTGACAAAAAGAACGGGAGCACCCCAAGGTGAAAAGCTAGGAAGGATAAAACCTTTGTCAGAGAGCTCCTGAAGCTGCTTAGATAACTCTTGCATCTCAGACGGTGCAAGACGGTATGGAGCTCTGGCAATGGGATTTGCACTAGGTACGAGATCAATACGGAACTCGACTTGGCGTGCTGGGGGTAGACCAGGTAACTCTTCAGGGAAAACTTCAGAATAATCTCGTACAACAGGAATATCTGAAATAGTCTTACCCTTGCCTTTATCTGCTGTAACATGTGCTAAGAAAGCCACATAGTTCTTCCGTAGATACTTCCGTGCTTTAAAACAAGACATGAGTTTGAGACCACCGGCAGGCTTCTCACCACGAACCTGTAGGATATCGCCTGTCAACAGCGGCACACGAACAATCTTCTCAGAACAAACTATCTCTGCGCGATGCTTAGATAACCAATCCATACCCACTATAACGTCGAAGCTTCCAAGTTGCATTGGCGTGAGGTCAATAGGAAAAATATGGTCGTTAAGGTTCAACTGGCAGTTGCGTAGAACAGAATCAAGAACAATGGGTTCACCGCTCGCCACTTCTACTGTCAAAGGTTTACCTAGTTTCGTTCTAGACACGAGAAGCATTGGCTCAAAAGACAATGACACAAAACTCTTGTCAGCACCCGAATCAAAAAGAACAGATGCTGGCTGATTATTAATAAAGAACGTACCGTTCGCCACTTCATTGTCTGCCTGTGCCTCTTGAGCATTCATGTTGAAGACTCGCCCTCGAGCCTGAGCCTGATTCTGGTTTGCATTCTAGTTCTGGTTTGCTAGCCTTGGGCACCGGTTTCTGTAATGGGTCAGATCCCCACAGTTATAACAAGCACCTGGTGGGTATTGTGGTCGTGCAGCTTGACCCTGTTGCTGAGCAGGAGGCTGAGCAACTTGTTGAGCAGGGTTCTGAACTGCGCGATTTTGAGCAAACCAACAAACATCGGCAAGATGACCTGACTTCCCACAGTTAGTACAGAAACGACACTGATGTTGCGGCTGATGGTAACTGTTGCATCGATTGTGTTAGGGTCCTAGAAAGTTATAGTCTAGGTCAAAGCATTACTAATAACCTAATTCCCTATAACCATTGGCTCTGATACCAACTCTTCTGTCACACCCCGGCCGCGTATAACATGCAATCGCGGCGGAAACGCCGGGGAGTGTTGTGGACAGAATTAATTTGATTCATAACCATGGAAATTAAAGTTACATTTTATTTATTAAACATGAGTGTTACATCGTTTCAAAACAGGAAATACAAGATTCATAACATAATTAAACTAGTCTATCTTCATTTTTAGTCTCTAAGGCACAGGTCCACCCTAGTGACATGATCATCATCCTATGGAATAGCTCCTGAAAACACATGTGAAAGTAGGTACGTCAGCATAAAAATGCCTGTGAGATACATAGGTTTTGTGAAAATGGGATTCATGACTTGAGTTTAAAGAAATGTTTAATAACAATCAGTCATGAACCTTGTAATTTGTCTTGCTTTGTAAACCATTTGAAAAACGATAATATCAGATGTTATGTATAGATAAGTGTAAGGTTAAACGAGTAACCAAGTAAAATGAGTTGAATAAGTAAGTTGTTTGTAAAAATAATGTCTTGTGAAGAGTATGTTATTTGTGTAAAATGTAATGTGTCTAAACTGAAATGACTTAGATAACGCTACGATACATAATATTATACAAACATTTATATATAGGAAGTACCAGCGGCGTATCCACCATGTTTGTATCATATTACATACGCCACGTTACTCCAACCATTTACCCCAAACCAACCACCATGTAAATTGTTCATGTATAAATCAATTTTCAAGTGTTATTGTGTAAACCATGTCGAAATGTCTATGTTCAATGTAAACCACCAAGTATGTATATCAATGTCAAAATGTCTATGTTTAATGTAGATAATGTAATGTGTACCCAAAATATATCTTGTATGGTAAGCGAGATGTATCAACTCAACCATATGTAAAATGCACAAAACAAGGTGTTGAAGTAAAACATGGTTTAAATCAACGTTATGTTTCGTGGAACAATGCATGCTCTACTGATATTAACATTTATGCGGTATTGTGAAATATGCATACATCCACGCCTTGAGATTGTGGCGATAAACCCTTAAACAAATTAATGGTTTATCTAAGTTATGTATATCGAATTCGGTCATTCCTTCCAATCCAAACAAACCCAGGATTTCAGGAACGGGAGTTGTCAATTCCTATGGTACCACTACCTACTAACGAACGGCGTAGCTAATGTTAATGAATGTATTGTTCCATGTTAAACAAACCAAATGTTATACCAAAATGAAGGCATGTGATGTAAACAATTTGTACTAAGTATGCACACAATAGGCATAAATAGCATGAAAATGAAATGTGAAACAATGTACTAAGTATGCACATAATGGGCATACATAGCATGAAATGTAATGAAATCATGTACTATAAATGTACTAATGAACATAGCAAGTATATGAATGTGAAAACGGGAAAGCATGAAAGTAACAAGTAGGTACATGTGTTTCACCCCAACACAGTTTGGAAAACAGTAAAAGAGGGGTTCAATGTACTCACCTGAGATTGCTTTGAATTCCTTGTGTAATAATCACACAATGCTAGAGATCACGGGATATCAAACGACACCTAATAGGTAGCTATATTAATATACCGGACCAAAATCGGAAGGATCGGATAGTATGCGGGTTCGTAAACCAAACGAGTATGGAGACTCGTGAAATATGGTTTAACAAAGCCTACATACTAAAATGAAACCTAACCTAAGTGCTTGTGACCCATTATGACCCGTTTAGGTAGCCTATGCTACCTTACCGCGTCGTTCGCGTAGAACGCGTCTGGAACGCCTAACATCGTGACCACAAGGCATAACCTCAGAAGGTTATAGCTATGGTCACCTAATGTGTTTGGTCGGATCCTAATGATCAACCAAATGGGTCGGGTTCGAAAGTATAAGCGATGGTTTAGATCGCTTACCTTACGACCCTATATAAGCACTACACTAAAAGTGACGAGCTAAGCATGTTAGAACATGCTTAACTAAGTTTAGAAAACAGGTTTGGCATCAAAACAAACGGCTTTGATGCTCAAGAGTAGTTTGGTTACAAAATACACAAGAATGCGCATTTTGGCCGAAACTACGACTCGTCACTGAGCCTAAATAACGTGGTAATCAGTAGGTATAGTCGCCATGGACTATAACCATCGTGATCACGCTCACGTTATGAAGTTCCAATGAACTTCGTGTTGACCATAGGCTGGTCACACAGAAAGTCAAACAAAACTTCGACTTTCGGACTCGAAAAGCGAATAAAAGAACGAAAGAATACTTACGGAGGGTCCCCGAATGCTAATCTAGATCAAAATGGCTCAGATATGAAACAAAGGTTCCAACTTAGAGCTCTTGATCAGATTTTTGTGGATTTTACTCAAGAGGGGGGTGGGTATTTATAGGAAAAGTAAAGTTGTTAGGATCGTTTCTTGAATATCGTGCCACGATCTTAAGCGTACACTTGTCACAAAGTTGTGGTGGCTCAAAATGACCCTTAGCTCCTGAAATGGTGAAAGGGCATTGCCCTTTGGTGTGTTTGAAAGGCCAAATTTGCAAGAAAGAGAAAATTTCTATTACTGAAGGTGCCATGCGGCCCGCATCAGGATATGCACAAACTCAGGCGGGCCGCCTGGGCCTGTCTGATCTGCACATACTTTCAGAAATGGCAGTTTTGGTCCCTGTTGCGTATTAAAGCCATTTCCGACACTTCTAAGGCCCGTAAAGCCAACTTTAAGGCCCTAAAATGATGCCTAAATATTGTGGACATGAAACATGCTCGAAAATGTGTCGGATGTTGGTTCGTTTGGCCGTACGATCGCGATGTTCGCTTAATTACGACAGAATGCGCATAAGCGCGAAAAACGATCCAAATGACGCGACGAATGGATTTTTCTCATGCCAAACACTAAGGCATAATATAAGGTTGCTTACATAAATGATTCAAAACGTAAGTTATGCGCGAAAGTGCAAACTTGTGCACTTTTTGACACTTTTAGTCCCTGAATGATCCAAAAGTTCGTTTTAGCATACCAAACCCCTCAAAGCCTATTTCTAAGCTATGTAAAGGATATTTATGGTATGTTTAACTTATGGACATGTTCCGGAATGTTCGTTACAGTTCGAATTGGCATACTTTCACAGTTTGTCAATTTTAGTCCCTGTAAGCGAATTAACTTGTTTTTGCCATACCAAGGCCTTCAAAACTTATTTCTAAGTTATGTAAAGGTTATTTAAGGTATGTTGAGTATATGTGTGACCACCCTCACTAAACCAGGTACCCGTACGATTTAATTAATAATTAATTACTGCTTGATTACTGTGCTTAACTGAAATTGCTGATGAACTGCTACTTGATTTTTGATACTTGTATATTCTTGCATCATACTCTATTTGCTGTCACTACATTATTTACATACTGAACTCTAGTGACAAACATGATGCACAAAAGCACAGTAGCACTATGAACGGATAACCTATTAAACATGCTGACAAGGCCAGCATCAGGCAGATACTGCCTCTAAGGCCGGTATGAGCCAGAATTATTTTACTACACCCATAGTGAGTGTAGGGATACAAGGGTTGTAGAACTGCGTCTCTAGGAATAAGTTACGATGACTGGATGTGCCTAAAACATACACTGAGCACAAAACACAGCACTTTAATTAACATTTCAGCTTCTGGCTAGCTAATAAAGTGCCAAAACATGAGGAAAATATTCCTGACACTTTGGGGAATAAGTTGTGTCACTAAAAATGGTATTAACGACACTTAAAAGCTTTGTTAAGCGCTTTAACGGATTACTATCCAACTGAACAACCGGACTTTACCCGGAACATAAAAATATTGACATTAACATTATTGATCTCTTTCTGAGCCAGTTAGGGTCCCTGAATACCCTAACACCCGCTTTAAAACACAACACACCACTAACCGAGTTAAGTGCTTAACTAACCTACTTAACCTAACTAGATAACCTAACTAATACATGGAAATGAACTAGGGAACCCCCCCCCCCCTTGGGCCGATCGGTCACTATGTGACCAAGACTTGTACCATCTTTGAATATTATAATGTCTCTTGTCCCATATCTAGAATACACAAAATCCATTGGATTATAACCCTAAGTGTTGCCTATAAGAACATGTTAGTGCACATGAGATTAATCACCATTTCATCACAACCAAACTCTCTCCCTCTTGCTCTCTAACTCTCGGTCGAACACACCCCACCCCCATCCATCCATTTTCGATTTCCATCTTGCAAGTTCCAAGCTCTACAAGTGTTACGGGTCACATACGAGGAGCCTTGGAGCAAACGGAAGACGAAGGACCTCTCTACCTAGCTTTTATCCACGTATTTTTCGCATAGATTCTTCCCTAGCCTCGAGCTAGAGGTATAATGCTTAAAACACTCTCTCGAACTATTCTAAAGTGGTTAATATGTTATGTAACGGTTAAAATTCGGAAACTTGCAATTTGAAGCACAAAAGTCTACTAAAAACATGAATAATGTTGGTTAAAAGTTCACTAGTTGTGTAAATGTTGTAGTATTGATTTTGTGTGGTTATCTAGACCCGATCTATGTTGTGGTAGCTCGGATCATCATTTAACCCGGTTTGGTTAAGGTCATGGATCTTGACATAAGCTTGTTTTGAATGGTACAAGGGTTAAAAGGTGAAACTCTACCACACGCGAATCATGAACTTGTGTAAAAATGTTTTACTTCTAAAATAGTGTTTAAAACTAGCAGATCTACGTATCTGCGGGTGGTATTTTCAAAGAACCACGTATCAAAGAAATCATGTTTTTCTAAAAGACGGATCTTACACTAACAAGTACGATTTTTATAAACCACAAGTGTGTAGACACTTGTGAAATGAAAAGTTCGACAAAATAACAAACTTTGTAAAAGATGACGGGAAGTTGTAAAGACGGATTTACTTTAAAAACGAGGTTTTTACGAGATCAGATTACTTTATATAAAGATCCACAGAATATAATGGGATTTACACTACAGTTTCGGAAAAAACTACAAGTTCATGCGATTATGCGATTTACATACTTGTCGACTAGTTTGTTGTGTCGGAAATTGTTTGATTGAATAAAGAAGTTGTTGAAATTGATTTTGTAAAAGAAAATGATACGCTTGAAAGCGTGGCCACCTTCAGTTACAGAGGAAACTCTGGCGAAATTTTTCTAAAAACCTAACACTTAGAATTATTTACATTACAAGTGTTAGAATTATTTTTGGCATGCTTTCAAAATATAAATTTCGCCATGACTTTATTTACTAAATAATCGGAGGTGGGATTTTCACAAAATTAAACGTGATAAATATATATTCGGTAAATATATTTTCACCACACTGTTTATGATTATTTTGTGAAAAATACATAAATATTATTTTTAGAGTAAAAATAATATTTTCGAACGTTAACAGATCCAAAATAATACGAACGCCTCTACGATAATTATATAAGTTACACCGGTAATTACTATTACCACACGAATGATAAAACGTAACTTACGCATTATACGGAAATATTCATGAACGCGTATTTTATCGACGTATTATTTTTGGGGAAAATTATGTGAAATGGAAATATAATATTTTTGCGAAAAATATTTATATTTTGGAATTTGAAAAAAATATATATTAAGTGAGACTTAATGATATAATTCGAACTCACATGTATTAAATCCCCCATCCTTGGGAAGGAGACTAACTACCAAGTATATACGAAAAGTAAACCCGAAATAGTTGTCTAACTATTTCCCAAAAACTTAAACTATAAAGCTAAGGCACGGCCGTCCGTCTAATAGAATTAGCACATGTAGGTCGTTGCACAGCTGCCTGATTTGGAGTACTTGGTAGAGACGCACCGACTGTGAGTTCATGTCCCCTTTTTCTCTTAACTGTTTTCAGTTTTCTAAACTGCGGGGGTGAAATACATGTTACTATGATTACGAGTACTTATTACATGGTATGGTTAGCGTAAGGAGGGTTACTACTTAGATCATGTGAGTGGGTAGGCGGGAACTGGAGGCCATTTATCCTCATTGTAGGACCGAGGGACGTAAGCGGTAGATCTATCTGGGTGTAGCGAGCCTAACCCCAGGTCCAGCATAACGGACCTCGGGGTGACTTTGTGCCCCGACGCAAAATCGCAAGGGTTGAGTCTTCCTACTTGCAATTCACACGTATCAATGGCCTTGCAAACCATTGGTGATCTCTTTTTCCTTATTTGCTACATACCAGGATTTTGATAACTACAAAGGTTTATTTACTCACTTTCGCATGAACTCGCTCAACATTATTGTTGATTTTTCAACTTACATGTATTTCAGGGAATTAAAGATCTGGCACGGTATGGCACGTTTTCCCGCTGCACTAGTTTCCGAGGTCATCCGGGGTTTAGGGAATGTGACTCTTTCCTGGACAAGTCACAGTCCTTAAACCATGTTTATGTTATGTTTAAGTTGTAATGTTTGTCGAACAAGGTTATGGTTATTAGGGTGTTTTCCGTTAAAACAATGTTATGGTATTTTGGTTTTAAACTTAATCGAATGGATGATCTTGCATGTTTTTAATTCATATAGCTTTGTTATGATTAAGCTATGGTATTAAGAAGTCACACCAAATTAACCACGCTTCCGCAAAGGCAGGGTGTGACAGCTTGGTATCAGAGCTCTGATCATAGCGAACTAGGATTCCTTCTCGAGTCTAGACTATGATCACTAGGGCTCTCACGAAAACATTTTTACTGCATACCACTTAAGTCCAGATCCAAAACCTTTTTATAAACAAATGTTGAGCACATTTCATTTATTATTGTTAGGCTCAGTCTTGGAGGCTGAGGCTCGGTCTTGGAGGCCGAGGCTCGATCTTAGAGATCGAGGTAGATGTTTATTGTTTTAGGCTCAGTCTTGGTGGCTGAGGCTCGGTCTTGGAGGCCGAGGCTCGATCTTAGAGATCGAGTGGCTAGTGAGACTAGGAAGAGTAGGCTCAGTCATGAAGGCTGAGGCTCGGTCATGGAGGCCGAGGCTCGATCTAGGAGGTCGAGGTGGATGATAGAGCAGTCTTAGAGACTGGGAGGAATTTGGCTAGTGGGACTAGGAATGTCAGTCTAGGAGACTGGGAGGCTAGTGGGACTACGAGAATTATGTGATTTCTTACTTGGTGACTTATGTGATTACTTGATTGTATGACTGAGTATTTGTGCATAATTGTGTTTATATTACTGACATCATGAATCGCCTGTGCCATGCGACATGTTTATGCGTATGCGATTCGGACACCACTGGACCCATACCTGTAGTATCTGATGACCTCCCATCCTCAGAGCACGAGGTGCACACTTCTGATTACACCAGCACTGACGAGGACGATTTTCAGCCCTTCGCACTACCTGAGGGTGCTGATGAGCCTGCAGATGGCCCTCCCGTTGAGTACCTACCGTTAGTAGAGATTCCGGCTCCTATACCCTTAGCCGTTTATCCTGCGTATGATTTGCTTCTTGACGCCGAGGCTGACGGCGATATTGATCTGTATGACGATGAGCCCATAGAGGATGATGATCTTCTCGAGGATGAGATCCAGGGCGAGGCCCTTCTTCCTGCTGGCGATCTTCTGATGATCGCTGATGCTCCCGCCGAGGATTCACCCGCGCATTCTCCGGTCCCAGACTCCTTTGAGTCTGTGGCATCCGCACCTTCCCACCCTTTGAGCGCACAACACTTTTCGCATGGTTCAGACCCCGACCAGGCATCCTCTGTTGCTCCTATTCCCAGCATTGCGTTTGACCATGATCACATAGAGGATTCTGATCCCATCTTTCCTCCGGGATTCGACCCGGATCGTGATATAGAGTTCATACCGATGGATCAGCCCATGGAGGATCCAGCTGACCCAGTCGATCCTATCGACCCCGAGTTCGATTTCGAGATGGCTTTTGATGACCCTGAGCCTGCCTTGGCTCCTGAGCAGGCAGCCGCTCTAGACCCTATGCCTGAGCATGACCCCGTGCATGCTGGCATCCCTGTTGAGCCTGTTCTGGCTGACCCGCCTGTCGATGATCATCTGGAGGGTGATCATGTTATTGCTGCCAATCATGTCGATCCACCTCTTATTGCTGATATACCTGTTGACCCTCCTGTCGATCATATTGCACCCGTTCACCCTATTGTTGCTCCCCCACCTGATCCCGTTCCACTAGAGCCCGAGCATGCACTGTTCGTGGCACACATGGATCCACCGGACGAGCACGCACAGCACGGATGGATTCCTGCTGATGAGGATGTTCCACCTATTCCCCCACACCACACTGATACACGACATGTTGATTTCTCTTTTCAGGTTCCTCAGTTTGTACCTCCAGCGAGACCTGGAGAGGGTTCTTCGGCCCATCCTTTTGGGCATGTGCCGATGTCTGTTCCTTTCAGGCCACAGTTTCCACCTGTTATACCATCCGCTTCACCGTTTCACGTGGCACCTTTTGACCCCACCAGTGAGCCTTTACTCTGGTCCTCACCGCCTGTCATGCCACTTACTGATCCTTACCATCCATTCCATGTGGGACACACTATAGAGGACGTTTTGATGTCTTTCGTTTTTCAGCATGAGTCACACACGCAACGTATCCAGGAGCTTGAGAGAGCTCAGTTGCCACCATGTTCGTGCCATGGTCAGACACACTCTCCCTTGCAGCCCTCTCGACCTGTACCTCCAGATTATACTGCACGCCTTTTTGCTATAGAGCAGCAGGTCGCTTCTTTCATCCGTACTCTGAGAGCCATGGAGGAGGACTGGCTCCAGTTACGTCGTTTGTTTTACACTCACTTTCCCCCTCCTCCACCGCCATCTGCATAGAGCTCATCAGTGCTGTTTGGGTAGACGTTGGTGAGAGGACCGCGATTGCTTTTGACTGCACAACATTTTTGGAGACTACATGACGACTCTGACTTTTGTTGACATATATTTGATGTATTTGACACTGACTTGATATAGTTTTTGGACAGGGGTGATGTAGCCCCTAGTTGATTGATGATTGTATGACACAGTGATGTACTGATACACTTACTACGTGGTCTCGATATATAGCAATCGCAGTATTCTCATCACATTTGATTCGCTTGATTGCTTATTTATATTTTTATGACATGGGATGTTGTATAATATTTGTGACATGGGATGTTGTGTGATTAGTATTTGTGAAGTATTGATAACATGAGATGTTATGTGCTATTACTATTACTATATACGTACGCTTCACTATGGCCTGATCGACGTAAACACATCTTTAAAAGATGCCGCCAAGACGTCAACAACAGCAAATGCCTACCACACAGGAAGAACTACAGCAAGTCATTGCTGCTGCCATTGCTCAATATGCTGCCTCTCAAGGAGGAATGAGTGGAAGCAACTCTGGCAACACTTGCAACAATAACAATCCACCTCATGGTAACCCTAAGTCATTAAGACATACCATGACGTAAATGGATTCCCTTAGCGAGAATGCTAATGCCAATCATATGTTATAATGTATATGTAGGGTGCACCTACAAGCAGTTCTTAGACTGTAAGCCCGTAAACTTTGATGGCACAGGAGGTGCTGTCGCCTTTGTCCGTTGGGCTAAGAAAACAGAATCTGTTCTTCGCATGAGCAAATGCGCACTGGATCAGCAAGTCACCTATATCTCTGGGCTATTTTTGGATGGAGCCCTATCCTGGTGGAACTTGCAAGTACAGACACTTGGAGAAGCTGCTGCTTACGCGCTGACCTGGACCGAACTGAAGGAACTCATGCGCAAAAAGTACTGTTCCCGCGCTGAAATCCAGAGATTAGAGACCGAGTTCTGGCATTTGAAAATGGAAGGCCCAAAGATAGCCGAGTACGTTCAGAGGTTCCATGACTTGTCGCATGTGGTACCCTACATGGTCACTCCTGAGTTCAAGAGAATTGAACGTTTCATTTGGGGATTAGCTCCTCAAATCATAAGCATGGTGACCTCCTCCAAACCTGCGACTATCACTGAAGCCATTGATTTGAGCGTGGCTCTCACCGAGGAGGCAATTCGTTTGAACAAGTTTGATGAAGTTGAGCCTAAGAAGAAAGAGACTCATGTGGAGTCATCAGGAGGGAACAAGCAGAAGTTTTCAAACTTCAAGCAGGGCACCGGGGTGGTGGTTAAGAAAGGGGAATCAGGTATGCCAGTTCAGGATACAGCTGGTGGTAGGAGGAAAGGTAAGGGATATATGGGTGAACATCCCAAGTGTAACTCTTGCCAACGCCATCACTCTGGTCGATGCGGGCCAAAAGTATGTGAAGCTTGTGGAAAGACTGGTCACTTGAAGGACTCTTGTTGGGCTAGTGCTGGCCGGCGAGGCCAAGGAGGATTTGGGAATAGAAATAATCGTGGTGGTATTGGGAATCGCCCACAAGGAAACAACGGAGGTGATGGGAATCGGGTCAATAATGCAAACCAAGCGGGCGCCACGAATCATAACCAGAGAAACAATCATGTTGGAAACGGTGGTGGAAATGGGCAGAGGCCCAGATGTTTCAACTGTGGTGATCTTGGGCACTACAAGAGGAATTGCCCGGAATTAAACCAAGCCCGCGGAAGGGTTTTAAACATAGAAGCGAGGGAAGCACGCCAGGACCCCAATGTTGTCACTGGTACGTTCCCTGTAAACCAACGCTATGCATCCGTTTTATTTGATACTGGCGCCGATTATAGCTTCGTGTCGTTAGAATTTAGGAATATGCTTGGTTTAGCCGCTAGTAAATTAGATATTCCGTACTCGATCGAATTGGCGAATGGAAAGTTAGTAGAAGCTAACGAAGTGATTCGAGTCTGCGTAATCGAATTGGGAGAGCGTGAGTTCGCTCTAGATCTACTACTAGTCCAGTTGGGAAGCTTCGACGTGGTAGTAGGAATGGATTGGTTATCGAGTAACAAGGCTGAGATAGTTTGTCATGAGAAGGTCGTTCGTATCCCGACCGAAGATGGTGAGACCATTGTGGTACACGGAGAGAAGCGTGAGACGCCGTTGAGGATTATTAGCTGCCTGAAAGCAAGAAAGTGTTTGCAGAAAGGATGTGCTGCCTTTCTGGCACACATTGTAGATAAGAAAGCTGAAGAACCGAAGATCGAAGACATCCCTGTCGTGAGGGAGTACCCCGAAGTCTTCCCAGAAGATTTACCTGGCTTGCCGCCTCAAAGGCAAGTGGAGTTCCGCATTGACTTAGTTCCAGGCGCCGCGCCTGTGGCTAAGGCACCTTACAGACTTGCTCCGTCTGAGATGCAAGAACTGTCGACACAACTTCAAGAGTTGTTAGACAAGGGATTTATCCGACCGAGCTTCTCGCCTTGGGGAGCTCCAGTTTTGTTTGTCAAGAAGAAGGACGGTAGTTTCCGTATGTGCATTGACTACAGAGAGTTGAACAAGCTGACGATCAAGAATAGGTATCCTCTGCCAAGGATTGATGATCTGTTCAACCAACTTCAAGGTTCAAGCTTTTACTCAAAGATCGATTTGCGATCTGGATACCATCAGTTAAGGATACAAGAGGAGAGTATCCCAAAGACAGCCTTCAGAACTCGTTATGGGCACTACGAGTTTCTCGTTATGCCGTTTGGTCTGACAAACGCACCTACAATGTTCATGGATTTGATGAATCGAGTTTGTAAGCCGTACTTGGATAAGTTCGTGATTGTATTCATCGATGATATTTTGATTTACTCAAAGACGAAGGCTGAGCACGAGCAGCATTTAAGAGCCATTCTGGAGCTGCTAAAGAAGGAACAGCTATACGCCAAATTCTCTAAAGTGCGAGTTTTGGCTAAGAGAAGTGCAATTCCTTGGGCACGTGGTAAATGGAAATGGAATCCACGTGGATCCCACCAAGATCGAGGCAATCAAAGATTGGGAAACGCCAAAGACGCCAACCGAGATTCGGCAATTCTTGGGTTTGGCCGGCTATTACTGAAGATTCATCGAGAACTTTTCAAAGATCGCTCAACCATTGACGCTCCTCACGCAGAAAGACAAGAAGTTTGATTGGGGAATCAAACAGGAAGAAGCATTTCAGATGTTAAAAGATAAGCTTTGCAACGCGCCAATCTTAGCCCTACCGGAAGGTACAGATGATTTTGTGGTATACTGCGACGCATCGCGTCAAGGATTGGGTTGTGTGTTGATGCAACGCCAAAAGGTCATTGCCTACGCGTCACGCCAGCTGAAGGTACATGAAAAGAACTATACCACACATGATTTGGAGCTTGGCGCAGTGGTTTTTGCTTTAAAGATCTGGAGACACTACCTTTATGGTACGAAGTGCACAATCTTTACAGATCACAAGAGCCTCCAGCATATATTCAACCAGAAGGAGTTGAATATGAGGCAAAGACGATGGGTAAAGCTGTTGAATGACTACGACTGCAAGATAAAGTATCATCCAGGGAAGGCGAATGTGGTCGCCGATGCCCAAAGTCGAAATGTGAGGATCAAGCCCATAAGGGTTAGGGCTTTGGAGATGGTTGTTCGAACCGATTTTCCTCTGCGCATTCATGCCGCGCAGAAAGAAGCTCTCAAGGAGGGAAACCTTGAAGAAGAGTATCTCCGGGGGATGGAGAAGTTATTGGTACCAAACAAGGAAGGAACGTTGTGTTTTGAGAAAAGGATTTGGGTTCCTTTGATTGGAGGCTTAAGAAAGGTTATATTCGATGAAGCTCACAAGTCGCGGTACTCTATCCACCCAGGAGCGGATAAGATGTACCAGGATCTTAAAGATTATTATTGGTGGCCTAGGATGAAAGGCGATGTGGCTGTTTATGTGAGCAAATGTTTAACTTGCGCTAAGGTTAAAGCGGAATACCAGAAGCCTTCAGGACTTCTGCAGCAACCAGAGATTCCCAAGTGGAAGTGGGAACAAATCTCCATGGATTTTATTACGAAGTTGCCAAGAACGCCAAGAGGCCATGACACTATCTGGGTGATAGTGGATCGATTAACGAAGTCAGCACACTTCTTACCTATCCGAGAAAAGGATAATACAATCAAATTGGTGGAAATTTACATGAGAGAAATTGTTACACGCCATGGAGTACCTCTCTCAATCATTTCCGATAGAGACGGAAGGTTCGTATCAAGGATATGGCAATCCTTCCAAGAAGCTTTTGGCTCGAAGTTGAATATGAGCACCGCGTTTCACCCGCAGACCGAAGGTCAAAGCGAGCGGACGATTCAGACATTGGAGGACATGCTGAGAGCGTGTGTTATGGATTTAGGCGGTAGCTGGGATAAGCATTTGCCTCTGGTTGAGTTTTCATACAACAACAGCTACCATACCAGTATTGGTGCCACGCCATTCGAAGCTTTATATGGGCGCAAGTGCAGATCACCGCTCTGTTGGTCTGACGCTGGTGATAGACAGTTGGTTGGTCCTAATGTAGTCCAGGAAACCACTGATAAGATTGCACAAATCCGAGATCGCATTAGTGCGGCTCGTGACCGTCAGAAAACCTACGCGGATCGAAAAAGGAAACCTCAAGAGTTTGAGGTAGGTGATATGGTTTTGTTGAAGGTATCACCCTGGAAGGGTGTGGCACGCTTTGGGAAGCGTGGAAAGTTGAATCCGCGGTATATTGGTCCGTTCAGGATTTTGGAAAGAATCGGGACCGTAGCTTACAAGCTGGACTTACCTGCTGAGCTAAATGGAGTTCACGATACATTTCATGTATCCAATCTAAAGAAGAGTCCAACACAAGATACCGTTGTCATTCCTACCGACGAGATTCATGTTGACGACACGCTCCACTTCGTTGAAGAACCTGTTAAGGTCACGGATTGGAAAGTGAACAAGACCCGCCGGAGGAGTGTCAAGCTCGTCAAGGTTCGTTGGAATGCCAGACATGGTCCTGGATTCACCTGGGAGCGTGAGGACCGGATGAAAGAAAAATACCCCCATCTATTTCCCAAGAACCCTACTTCTACAAGCTGAACTTAAATTTCGGGACGAAATTTTTCTAACGGGGGAGAATGTGACAACCCTCACTAAACCAGGTACCCGTACGATTTAATTAATAATTAATTACTGCTTGATTACTGTGCTTAACTGAAATTGCTGATGAACTGCTACTTGATTTCTGATACTTGTATATTCTTGCATCATACTCTATTTGCTGTCACTACATTATTTACGTACTGAACTCTAGTGACAAACATGATGCACAAAAGCACAGTAGCACTATGAACGGATAACCTATTGAACATGCTGACAAGGCCAGCATCAGGCAGATACTGCCTCTAAGGCCGGTATGAGCCAGAATTATTTTACTACACCCATAGTGAGTGTAGGGATACAAGGGTTGTAGAACTGCGTCTCTAGGAATAAGTTACGATGACTGGATGTGCCTAAAACATACACTGAGCACAAAACACAGCACTTTAATTAACATTTCAGCTTCTGGCTAGCTAATAAAGTGCCAAAACATGAGGAAAATATTCCTGACACTTTGGGGAATAAGTTGTGTCACTAAAAATGGTATTAACGACACTTAAAAGCTTTGTTAAGCGCTTTAACGGATTACTATCCAACCGAACAACCGGACTTTACCTGGAACATAAAAATATTGACATTAACATTATTGATCTCTTTCTGAGCCAGTTAGGGTCCCTGAATACCCTAACACCCGCTTTAAAACACAACACACCACTAACCGAGTTAAGTGCTTAACTAACCTACTTAACCTAACTAGATAACCTAACTAATACATGGAAATGAACTAGGGAACCCCCCCCCCTTGGGTCGATCGGTCACTATGTGACCAAGACTTGTACCATCTTTGAATATTATAATGTCTCTTGTCCCATATCTAGAATACACAAAATCCATTGGATTATAACCCTAAGTGTTGCCTATAAGAACATGTTAGTGCACATGAGATTAATCACCATTTCATCACAACCAAACTCTCTCCCTCTTGCTCTCTAACTCTCGGCCGAACACACCCCACCCCCATCCATCCATTTTTGATTTCCATCTTGCAAGTTCCAAGCTCTACAAGTGTTACGGGTCACATACGAGGAGCCTTGGAGCAAACGGAAGACGAAGGACCTATCTACCTAGCTTTTATCCACGCATTTTTCGCATAGATTCTTCCCTAGCCTCGAGCTAGAGGTATAATGCTTAAAACACTCTCTCGAACTATTCTAAAGTGGTTAATATGTTATGTAACGGTTAAAATTCGGAAACTTGCAATTTGAAGCACAAAAGTCTACTAAAAACATGAATAATGTTGGTTAAAAGTTCACTAGTTGTGTAAATGTTGTAGTATTGATTTTGTGTGGTTATCTAGACCCGATCTATGTTGTGGTAGCTCGGATCATCATTTAACCCGGTTTGGTTAAGGTCATGGATCTTGACATAAGCTTGTTTTGAATGGTACAAGGGTTAAAAGGTGAAACTCTACCACACGCGAATCATGAACTTGTGTAAAAATGTTTTACTTGTAAAATAGTGTTTAAAACTAGCAGATCTACATATCTACGGGTGGTATTTTCAAAGAACCACGTATCAAAGAAATCATGTTTTTTCTAAAAGACGGATCTTACACTAACAAGTATGATTTTTATAAACCACAAGTGTGTAGACACTTGTGAAATGAAAAGTTCGACAAAATAACAAACTTTGTAAAAGATGACGGGAAGTTGTAAAGACGGATTTACTTTAAAAACGAGGTTTTTACGAGATCAGATTACTTTATATAAAGATCCACAGAATACAATGGGATTTACACTATAGTTTCGGAAAAACTACAAGTTCATGCGATTATGCGATTTACATACTTGTCGACTAGTTTGTTGTGTCGGAAATTGTTTGATTGAATAAAGAAGTTGTTGAAATTGATTTTGTAAAAGAAAATGATACGCTTGAAAGCGTGGCTACCTTCAGTTACAGAGGAAACTCTGGCGAAATTTTTCTAAAAACCTAACACTTAGAATTATTTACATTACAAGTGTTAGAATTATTTTTGGCATGTTTTCAAAATATAGATTTCGCCATGGCTTTATTTACTAAATAATCGGAGGTGGGATTTTCACAAAATTAAATGTGATAAATATATATTCGGTAAATATATTTTCACCACACTGTTTATGATTATTTTGTGAAAAATACATAAATATTATTTTTAGAGTAAAAATAATATTTTCGAACGTTAACAGATCCAAAATAATACGAACACCTCTACGATAATTATATAAGTTACACCGGTAATTACTATTACCACACGAATGATAAAACGTAACTTACGCATTATACGGAAATATTCATGAACGCGTATTTTATCGACGTATTATTTTTGGGGAAAATTATGTGAAATGGAAATATAATATTTTTGAGAAAAATATTTATATTTTGGAATTTGAAATAAATATATATTAAGTGAGACTTAATGATATAATTCGAACGCACATGTATTAAATCCCCCATCCTTGGGAAGGAGACTAACTACCAAGTATATACGAAAAGTAAACCCGAAATAGTTGTCTAACTATTTCCCAAAAACTTAAACTATAAAGCTAAGGCACAGCCGTCCGTCTAATAGAATTAGCACATGTAGGTCGTTGCACAGCTGCCTGATTTGGAGTACTTGGTAGAGACGCACCGACTGTGAGTTCATGTCCCCCTTTTCTCTTAACTGTTTTCAGTTTTCTAAACTGCGGGGGTGAAATACATGTTACTATGATTACGAGTACTTATTACATGGTATGGTTAGCGTAAGGAGGGTTACTACTTAGATCATGTGAGTGGGTAGGCGGGAACTGGAGGCCATTAATCCTCATTGTAGGACCGAGGGACGTAAGCGGTAGATCTATCTGGGTGTAGCGAGCCCAACCCCAGGTCCAGCATAACGGACCTCGGGGTGACTTTGTGCCCCGACGCAAAATCGCAAGGGTTGAGTCTTCCTACTTGCACTTCACACGTATCAATGGCCTTGCAAACCATTGGTGATCTCTTTTTCCTTATTTGCTACATACCAGGATTTTGATAACTACAAAGGTTTATTTACTCACTTTCGCATGAACTCGCTCAACATTATTGTTGATTTTTCAACTTACATGTATTTTAGGGAATTAAAGATCTGGCACGGTATGGCACGTTTTCCCGCTGCACTAGTTTCCGAGGTCATCCGGGGTTTAGGGAATGTGACTCTTTCCTGGACAAGTCACAGTCCTTAAACCATGTTTATGTTATGTTTGAGTTGTAATGTTTGTCGAACAAGGTTATGGTTATTAGGGTGTTTTCCGTTAAAACAATGTTATGGTATTTTGGTTTTAAACTTAATCGAATGGATGATCTTGCATGTTTTTAATTCATATAGCTTTGTTATGATTAAGCTATGGTATTAAGAAGTCACACCAAATTAACCACGCTTCTGCAAAGCTAGGGTGTGCATTATGTTGATGTTCCGGAGTATTTATCGCATTAAACTGAGTACGTTTACGCACCAGTTTGCGTATAATTCTCCAGAAGGCGATGTAGAGTTTGAAATTCAACAAAAGTCAAAACATGAAAAATGTAAAACACAACCAAACAAACATTGGGATCAAATAACATTGTTTTATTGATAACTGAACTGGTCACAACGATTACAAGCACAAATGTTACATTGCCCTGCGACCCGAACGAGTCTTTCAGAGGTAATTCTATCAAATACAGGTGCGGAAAACAAGTATTTGACTCAGGAACAGCTTGAATATCACTTTAAACACCTTTTTCTATTGATATATAACAGATTCTAGAACAATCTCGATCCGGCAGCACCTCGGTACGAGTTTCGGCAAAACGTTACAAATGAACCGCTCATATGGCTATTTATAGGCTAGCTGGTCCGCCCCAAGGTACTATGTCCGAATAAGCGGACCAACCTTGGTCAAATAAGCGGACCATACTCTTGACAAATAAGCGAACCTCTCAAGTCCAAATGAGCGAACCTACTCCTAAAAACCTATACAATCTTCTATTTTCTCGTACTACGTGCCCTGATCTAACATTCTAATACTATGACTCGATCCAAGACGAAGTCAACAGATGAAATGCACCAACAGACTCCCCCTCAGATGTTGACGGAGTGCCATCGAACAGAGTGTCATCGAGTCATATCACACTGTCTTCAATCTTCTGTCTTGATCAGCCACTGGGCTTTTCTATATCTTCGTCTCTTTCTCTTCTATCATCAACAGACTCTCCTTCACAAAGCTTTAACTTCTTTTGAGCTTGCTGACTCCCCCTCAGATGTTACATATTCTCCTCAGATGTTGACATTTCCTGCATACACTCTACCACAAACATAAGATTTATGACAACATTTAAACATATAAACATGCACCAACTCAGACTCTCTCATATGCACCAACATTTAACTCCCTCTCAATTCTCTATCAGTATGATAAACCACTTGAAAAGGTTAGATTATGAAAACATTTTTAATTTCACACACACACTCCTCCTCAAATATTGCTCATCATGTTTAGCACTTTGAATTTTGAAAATCAGCTTTTCAACATCAGTTGTCAAAAATCTTTTTGTGTATTCAAAAATTTATGCTAAAACACACCAAAAATCTTTTTTTTTTTGGATTTTCTGAAAGAAAATACATGCAGAAATGAACTATTTACAGACAATATTTTTGTGAGTTTGTGCAAGAGGATCATATCAGTATATGAGACATATCACCAACACCGTTAAGCTTTAAACATTCTTAGTTCTAAACAATTTACCTAGATTGTCAGTATGTTTGTCCATTTAAATTTTCACACAGACTTCAATTGATTCGAGATATGATATTAATGTTTTAAAGACTTAAACTTAATTATGTATCACTCCACTTGAATATACTCCTGTATCCAGATCCCAAATATTCAGTCTTACAGGTGAGTATACCACAGATGATATCTGTAAAGGGGTTATGTGCGAGGGCCGTGAGAGCTCAGGTCGATACTTCCGTATACACAGAGAGATGACGGCTTCGACTTTTGGTGGGTCCCCTTTAGAGGATCTTTTGATTACAACAGCAGCGACTATCAATTTTATTGTTTCATCAGCTTGCTGAGGGCGATGCTATATTTCAAGCATTTTGCGAAAAGTATTATCCGGGGACTAGGTCAGTACTTCCATACAGCAGAAGTCCCGGGATAATACCCCAGTTATCACTGAGTATAAAGACCTAGTATCTCAGAATACGGGACCTTTCAAACAAGATTTCGGGGGTTACCCATATATTCAAGAATAGTTACCCACGAATTAAGCAAGTTTGATTTAGGTTTATATCTCGTTTCAATTTACTAAATGTGCGAAAATCTACTGACACATCCGCAGTAAAATCGTTTATCACATTTTGACTTTCCAATTCTTTATCATGTTGTGATAGTCCACTGATGTACTATCATTTCCTCTTTTTCGCAACAAAACTCATTTTTGATTTTATCATGTTTTTGACTTTTTCAAATTTTCTAATGTTTTTGGATTTTCTGAAATTTTCTAACTCCCCCTAGAATGCAAACACATTAACGAAAATATGAAAACAAACTGTACAGAAACATGACAACCGATATCAAATCACCTCAAATCGCCATTCACTAGGCATAAACAATTAGAACTCCCCCTATCAACAAACTATTTTCCCATTTAGATTTCAAAACACTTAAGTTTGTTTTAATCAAAATGGTTTTTCCGGAAAATAAGTTTGATTGATTTTACCACTTGTAGATTTATCAAACAAATGTACGAGGATGTGGTTCATTATCTTGTCTTCCAACCAAAAGTAGGAAAATACAAGTACAAATTAATGTCCTTGATTTGCCATATGTAATCAAATCATCTAACCACTTGTAATTATAACCAACAAACATAAACAAACCTCTTTGCCGTTTGTATGATTGACGTTACTGAATAATATTCAAGAAAGATGCCGATTCATGCTCCACGCTTACCAACCTGGGAGCTCCGGCAAGTCCTAAGACTTACTGTTCATAATATGTACCATCCCAGTCACAAACCAGGGATGGTTCAACCTTTTCTTTCATTGTTTTCTTTTCATAAAATTCCTTAACCCCTTTGACTTTTCGATCAATCATCTTGCCAAAGATGTGTTTTACCTTGGGGTTAAAGACCTTCTCAGCATCAAATTCCTGTTCATCATGATAAAATTGGTTAGAAATTTCAACTTTACCAATTTTCTTTTTATAATTCTCAGCCCGAAGTAATGGAAACTCCTCATCATTAACAATCGGAACTGATTTTTCAACTTTTACATCAGCTGCACATTCTGAAACAACTTGTGGCTCAACTGACTTTGTGGAATCAGTTTCATCGCCCAAAGATAGCTCCTCTGATTTTGATCCATCAGAATCATTGCTAGAGCTTTCACCAACCTTCTTAACAACCCATTTCTGGTTGTCAGATTTGGCTTTCTTCTTGTAAAACTTGTTTGAACTCTCACCTATTTCAAAAATAGAATTTTTAAACAGTTTGGTTCGATCAATTGGTGGCTCAAACTCAACCACTTGTTCTTTGAGTTTACGAGATACTCCCTGTTTTGATTGTATCGCCTTAGAACAATCTTTGGCAATATGTCCAACATTGTTGCACTTGAAACAGGTTCTCGAGTCTCTCTTCTGCTCAGCTATCTTCTTCAACTCAACTTTCTTCTTCGTCAAAAACTCACTATTTGATTCTTTCCAGAAGTTTGTCTTTTCTTCTTCATCAGTTGATGTACCTGAAACAAGTGACATTTTGGATTTAAAATCACGAACATATTTTTCATTTTTCTGTAGGAATAAACCCTAAACCTTTCTTTTTGAAATTACCGTTATGGTTTGATCTCTTTTGGAAATCTGAACCAGAACTGTAATTCTTTTTCTTGTTTAATCTTTGTTGAACTCTTGAGGTGTATTTTTTAGGTTTTTCATTAAGACATAAGTCTTTTATTTCAGAAATATTGATTTCTGTGAGTTTGAAAACCTTGTTTATCAATTCAGAATTGTAGGATCGTTCTGCGACCCAAACGAGTCTTTCAGAGGTAATTCTATCAAATACAGGTGCAGAAAACAAGTATTTGACTCAGGAACAGCTTGAATATCACTTTAAACACCTTTTTCTATTGATATATAACAGATTCTAGAACAATCTCGATCCGGCAGCACCTCGGTACGAGTTTCGGCAAAACGTTACAAATGAACCGCTCATATGGCTATTTATAGGCTAGCTGGTCCGCCCCAAGGTACTATGTCCGAATAAGCGGACCAACCTTGGTCAAATAAGCGGACCACACTCTTGACAAATAAGCGAACCTCTCAAGTCCAAATGAGCGAACCTACTCCTAAAAACCTATACAATCTTCTATTTTCTCGTACTACGTGCCCTGATCTAACATTCTAATACTATGACTCGATCCAAGACGAAGTCAACAGATGAAATGCACCAACAGCCCATCTGTTTGGGGATGGTAAGCAGTGCTAATGAACAGCTTGGTTCCCATTTGCTCTTGGAAACTACGCCAAAAATCCGAAGTAAACCGAGTATCTCTGTCGGACACAATGGATATCGGTACCCCGTGACGCGCCACAATCTCATTGGTATACACTTCTGACATCTTTTCTGATGTATAAGTCTCACGAATCGGAATGAAATCTGCACTTTTTGTTAATTTATCCACAACCACCCATATAGCATCAAAACCACGGCTGGTTTTGGGTAGTTTGGTCAACAAGTCCATTGTAATTTGTTCCCATTTTCATACCGGGATGTCCAATGGTTGCAGCTTACCATATGGTTGCTGGTGCTCTGCCTTGACTTGCAAACAGGTCAAACACTTCTCCACATATTTTACAATATCTCTCTTCATCCCGGGCCACCAATAATTTTGCTTTAAATCATTATACATCTGGGTCGCCCCCGGATGTATCGAATAATGAGATTTATGAGCCTCGTCAAGTAAAATTGCCTTGGCTCCACATGTGTTTGGAACCCAAATTCTCCCAAATCGAGTTTTTAATCCTTGGTTACCGTCCTCCAAATCTTTTAACTGCCCTACTATTCTTTCCTTTTTCACATTCTCTTCTTTTATTGCTTCAATTTGAGATTTTCGGATTTGGTCAAGCACTCCCGATGTCACAATTAGTTGCATCGATCGGACTCGAATAGGCGTATAGTCCGTCTTTCGGCTCAACGCGTCCGCCACCACATTAGCCTTCACGGGGTGGTAATGCATATCACAATCGAAGTCCTTGACAGTCTCTAACCATCATCTCTGCCTCATCTTTAATTCCTTCTGATCGAAGAAATACTTCAAGCTTTTGTGGTCGGTAAAGATAGTGCACATTACCCCATACAAATAATGCCTCCATATTTTTAAGGCGAACACCACTGCTGCTAACTCGAGGTCATGTGTAGGATATTTCTTTTCATGAGTCTTCAGCTGCCTTGAGGCATAGGCTATAACCTTGCCTCGTTGCATCAAAACACAACCAAGCCCCGAATGCGAGGCATCCGAGTAAACTACCATATCATCTGTTCCATCCGGTAATGACATTACCGGTGCTTGAGTCAGTTTTTCCTTAAGCGTTTGAAATGCCCTTTCTTGATCCTCTCCCTAAATAAACTTTTCTTCCTTGCGGGTTAATTTGGTTAAGGGCATAGCAATTTTGGAGATATCTTGTATGAATCTCTGGTAATAACCCGCAAGCCCCAAAAAGCTTCTAATTTCCGAAGGATTCTTCAGTGGGTTCCATCTCGCCACGGCTTCTATTTTCGACGGGTCTACTAACACTCCGTTTGCATTAATGACGTGCCCGAGAAATTGTACCTCTCGTAACCAAAAGGCACATTTCGAAAACTTTGCATACAATTTTTCTTTTCTGAGTGTCTCCAATACCTCACGCAAATGTCTTGCACGTTCCGCTTCATCCTTTGAGTATATTAGGATGTCGTCAATAAATACTATCACCGACTTATCTGGCATAGACTTGCAAACCCGATTCATGAGATCCATGAAAGCTGCGGGCGCATTTGTTAACCCGAAGGACATCACAAGAAATTCGTAGTGCCCGTACCGCGAACGGAAAGCCGTCTTCGGTATATCTTCCTCCCTGACTCTCAACTGATGATATCCCGATCTAAGGTCGATCTTGGAGAACCAACTTGCGCCTTGCAATTGGTCAAATAAGTCGTCAATTCTTGGGAGTGGATATCGATTCTTCACCGTGATTTTGTTTAACTCCCGGTAATAGATACATATACACATACTCCCATCCTTTTTCTTCACAAATAGTACTGGTGCGCCCCACGGAGACACACTTGGGCGAATAAACCCTTTGGCGAGGAGATCTTGAATTTGAGACATTAATTCTTGTAACTCTGAGGGTGCGAGCCGATACGACGCCTTGGCCACGGGTTTCGCACCCGGAATCAATTCGATTCCGAACTCTACCTCCCGTTCTGGCGGTATTCCCGGTAGGTCTTCCGGAAACACGTCGGCATATTCACGTATCACCGGTACGTCTTCAATCCTTAGTGATCCCTTGTCTGGTACGTTTGCGTATATCATGAATGCCCTACAACCGTGCCTCATGAGCTTGTAAGCTTTTATCATCGAGCACATGACATGTTTACCCTCTTTCTCACCATGTATGGTAACCGATTTCCCACTTGGAGATGTTAATTTTATCTCCTTGCGGAAACACATGACTTTCGCATGATGTCGGGATAGCCAATCCATCCCGACCACTACTTGGAATTCTCCCATGGACATAGGAATTAAGTCTATTGGATATTCCTCATCATCTATGCTTATCTTGCAATCTCGACATATATCACACACAAGAAAGTTTTTGTTATCACCTATTTCTACCTCTAATGGCATAGGTAATTTCGTTAGTACAAAGGAAGGATGTCGAATAAGTCCATGTGAAATAAAGGATTTATTCGCACCCGTATCAAATAACACATGTGCAGGAATTGAATTTATGGCAAATATACCTGAGACCACATCGGGCTCCATTTTCGCCTCCACTACTGTTAACTGGAAGGATCTTGGTTTTGCTTTTGGTGCCTTTGTGTGCGTACTCTTGTCATCTTTCTTTCCGATCAACTCCGGGCACTCAGATTTCTTGTGACCCGGCTGGTAACATTTGTAGCACACTGACACTTTCCCCGGGCAGAACGCAACCGTGTGCCCTGTCTTCCCACAAATAGGACACGGCTTGTCCTTAAACCGGCACTCACCCTTGTGCCCTTTCCCGCATACCTTACAGCTTAGCGTACTGCTCTTTCCCTCTTGCTTCTTTGATGAGTCAGTCATGCGTGGCTTTTTCGTAGGGCTTGGATTAACCTCTTGCGCCCTTCTTTCACCCCTTTCAATTTGTTTCTTTAGCTCTATTTCTCTTTCCCGAGCGGCGTTGATAATCTCGGTGAGGGTTTCGTATTTTGAGGGCGTCATGAACTCCCTATACTCTGCGCTTAGCATATTATAATAATAATACACCTTTTGTTCTTCGGTTGTCACCAACTCATCAAAAAACCTTAGTTTGTCAAGAAAGGTTCCCGTGATTTTATCAATAGATTCGCCCTTTTGTCTAAGCTAGATAAATTCTTCTTTGATTCGATTGATAACCGCTTTGGGACTGTGATGTTTAAGGAATGGTACCTTAAACTCGTCCCATGTCATCGCCTTCGCCTCCTCGCTACCAATTTCCTTTTTCTTATTATCCCACCAGTCTTTTGCTTGGCCTCTCAGTTGACCCGTGCCATACGCCACGAAGTCATTCGTGTCACAGTGGGTTCTCTCAAACACCCCTTCTATATCACTCAACCACCTTTGGCACACTATCAGATCCACCTCTCCGTGATAGAGTAGCGGTTTGCATGCCATAAACTCTTTGTACGAGCAACCCTTGCGCTCTACAACTTTTTCCTTGGCTACGTTAGCATCATCTTCTAATTTCTTGATTCTCCCATCAACAACTGATAGTACCGTGTTCTGAATCTTATCAATAAAACCGGATAAGCTATTTTCGATTGCCTTTCCTACTTCCTCGGCAATCACTTCTCTCATTTGCTCGGTGACTCTTGGCACCGCTTCGTCATTTCCCTTATCCGTCATCTTTAAAACTGAAATGTTTACATTTAAACTTTAAACGTTTCATTTATAACATTGCTTCTTTTGTTTCGGTTTAGTCAAGTTCTCAACTTGCTTTAGCCGTTTACATTTGGTGCACTTTCCGGGTTTGAGCGTGTTAGCATGCTCTTCCCATTCACTTCAATTCCTTTCTCATTCTTACGTAAAACATAATTTGTTAACATAATAAATTAATTCTTACCAGATGATTGATCGAGCTTGAACCGAACACTTCGTTGACAACATGAAGCTCTGATTACCAACTTGTAACACTTGACTTAAAATATTGGTATTTTAGTTATAAAATAAGGACTTTTCAAAACGAGGAGCATAATTAAGTTACACAAGTTTAGTGGGCCAACATAAGTAGCCACTTAGTTAAAGTATTCACAACTAGCAGAGTTTACAAAAGTTGACATCATGATTTAAAACATGTCTAATTAGCGCGGAAGCTTCAAAATGCGTGTTCGGTTCTTGATGGCATGCTTGATCATCATCCGGCTAGTTCCCATCCTCCCCTAGAGTCAAAACCAATCAAAATGTTAGTTTTGATATTTAAACGAAATGCATAAACGAGATTCTGCGTTAAAATATAAAATAAAATATTATTTCCCAGTTATAGCCCTCTCGCGTGTCGCGGAAGAATACATGTAGGCCGTCGCGTGTCGCGACGGCGTTCGCGTGTCGCGGGGGATCGAAAGGGATCTTCCGCGTGGCGCGGAAGAACCCGTTTTCCAGCAGGTGCAGGTTAAAATCCTGCACTTCTGCCCAGCTCCAGAAATTGACCATTTTCCAACTTTAAACCTTCATAACTTTTTACTCGCTAGTCCGTTTTTACCGATTCTTTTTCCTATGCGTCCGTAATAAAATTACGGATCTAACCATATAAATTTCACATCACGGAAACCAAGATACCAACGATTTATCCCCGATTTCCCTGTTTCGTTTATCCAACCCCTTTAACAATGGTTGTATTGTACCACTTTTTAGTTTCTAATTACACTTAGCATACTTACTCAATATCCTGGGCTTATAACCTTGTCATATCTACGCCATTCGTGGCTTTGTGTTCCCATCGAACTAAGAACTTGTTTCATACGGAAATCCAAATGTTCCGTTGGAGCAACATTTACATCTTACTTCTATAGTTTGACCCAATATCCCGGATTCACAACTAGAAGTGTCATGGGGCAATTTCGTAATTGTGGTGCAATTCAACATCTTTCAACATTCAAGACTTTCTAGTTATTATCGCTATGGTCCTTTTGATTACATCAATTCGACCCATTTGTCTACTTAATGAAAGCTATCACTTTATTAACAAATCAGATCCAAATTCTCAAACTATATTCTGACTCGTTTGATGGTCAAGTGATCTTCGTCACTATAAGACGTATCAAACGTATCTATTTCTCTATGACTTTATTTATACTCTAAACCCAAGTAAATATGCAGAATTTAACGAGACAATGTCACGTACCTTTAAAGCACTCCTGTTCCACGTGTATCCCCTTCGGCGTGTCCGCTCGACGTCCCGGATTCCTTGCCTAAAGAGTTCAATTCACAACAAGTTTAGAACTCTTTCTTAAGCTTTAACGCATCATTTCCTTAACATATTCAAATCTGCGTTTTACCAAACCTTTAACATTTTGACCCTAATTTAGGCGTTTCATCAAACACCTAGCGGGTCAAATTTCTACATGATCTAAACCAATTTCATGACTTGAAATTATCATCCAAATTAACTTCAATTTGACAGCATACACATATTTTTAACATCAATAATTTTAGGGATTACCTCATAATTACAATTTACACTAGGCAAGAATCTTAATCCTAGTGTTTATCAAATTCTACTAACATATTAATCACCCACTATGGTGATTTAGATCCATACAAACATCATGCAAGGATTTGACAAGAAATCATCTAGGGTTTGTCCCCAAACCCTATATCATTCCCAATTTCATGTTTACAATCACCTAAATAAGCTCAACATTCAAATTTCAATCATATGCAAGAATTTGGATTGAATCAAAACGAGCTAATTTGACATACCTTATGATCCCTTTGACAAGGTGATCACGATTCTATGCTCAGATTTCGATTTCTAGTTGATTTAGGCCTTCAATTTGTGATTTTTCTTGTGAATTAGGGTTTGAGAGTGGGGTGTCGCCCTGTGGTTGTTCTGGTCGATCAGACCTCTCAAAAATGAGGGGTTTGATTTTGTTATTTTACTAATTTAGTAAATTAAGTTTAAGTTTTTGACAATATTGGCCCCTCAATTTATTTAACATAACGTTTTGTTGTTTTAACCCCATTGTAAGTTATTTTTAAACTTGTTAGTTAACTAGGTTATAAATTCCTAGTTGATAAATTCTCATTTATTTAAACTTTATAATTCTAATATAAAGTTTTATATTTTCGGGGTGTTACAGTCACCCATAACCACCACCTCCACCGTCACCTTCAACCACCACAACCTCCACCTCCACCACCACGACCCCCACCGTCACCTTGAGCCCACCACCCCAACCTCCACCGCCAACACCACCCCAAATCAATGCAGTTCATCAACTTTGCTCGTAAAACTGTACCAAAATCTATGAATTAGATGAGAAGTTTATTATAATCAAACCCTAGTACTCAAATATCATCAAATCATACATAATGTTAAAAGAAACTAAAACTACAGTTATCAATTCCATCAACAATAAGACCGAATCATACGAAAATTATATAAATCGTATTATTTGATCTTAAAGGGGATCATCTATAATTTCGCACGTAAAGGGTTATTTCTTGGTTTTGTCCAGTCATTAATAACTTGATTATTTTAGATAATAGTAGATAGAAACAACACTTGTAAGGAGTCCTATTAAAACCAATAAATATAGGCATGCATGCCATCCACACAAGAATAAATAGAGTTTTCTGAAAAAACCTGCTAGTGGAGGAAGACCTCCTAGCAATAAAAGATATAGGGCTAAAGAGAGAGCCAAAAAGGATCTTTCGTGTATAATTTTGCATAATCTCGAATGTTCTCAGTTCTGGTATCAAAATTTCTTACAATCAAACAGTAGGAATGAATCTTGAGTTCCCTACAAATCAAAGTGGTTCACGGCGGCTGGTAGTTTCGGGATGACGTTCGGTGGTGGTTGTGCGGTGGCTAGTCGGCGACCTCAGAGGGTAAAGTTGCCGGCGACGATTCCTCAACATTCCCGAGTTGGGGATCTGGATTGTGGTTTAGGTGGCAGAGAAACAAGACACAAACATAAATGGTTGTACACGTGTCACACCCCAACCAATGGCGGAAACATCGGAGTGAGATGAAATAGATTGCAAGAGACTTCATAACACTAATTGTGACAATATTTAATTCAACCATTTTCATTTCATAGATAAATTGTCAAAGCATTACAAGAAATTCAAATAACAACATTGTTCAACATAACGTAACAAAATTTATACAACACTTTAAACCTAAACGTCTAAAAGAGTATCTAGGCATCTTTGCTAATCCATTTTCGTAGCATCATCAATCCTCAACCTGTAACATGTTTAAAATACAATTCAATGCAAAAGCAAAGGCGAATATACAAGTTTAAGCATAAGTATAAGTATAAAAGTTTAACACGAATCCACAGGGCAACTTAGTTTATACAAGATCAACCTAACATGGCATGCAATATTTCTAACCAATCCTTTGTTTACGCAAGAAAGTTTAGTTAATTCGACATGACCACAAGTTTAAGGGGAGTGGTGCATTACTCCTACAGCGCTATACATGTCAAATGGAGGCTCGCGAAAGCTAATGACTAAAACATATCACATAAGTATGGTCCACGTAAGCATCAAGTATCAAAACATAGCATTCATGTATAAGGATTGTTTTCGTGCATTGCATAAAGAATAAGTTTAAGTGTGTTTTAATAAGGTAACATGTTACACCCCAAAAAGTGGTAAACATAAAAAGGGGGTTGCGAGTATACTCACAAAATTTGCATATGCTTTCCGATTATTCAATGTGACGAAGTTGATGAGGTTAGAAGGTTGAATATGTTCGTGTAGGGATTTAGGACGTTAAAACACAAGAATATAGGTATTCGAAAGTAATCATCCTTTAACACCAAGTACTTGGTCTTGACACTATGAAACCTCAAGGGTTAATGTTTTCAAAAGTAATATACTCATTAGAATCGTAACAAGTCTTATGTCTTAGATGATGTTATTCTAATATCTTGACGAATGCACACAAGTCCATCATCAAAGGTTCGAATTGTATATATATGTATAAGTATTATATGTATTATTTAGTCCACTAGTCAAGCATGAGGTAGAAGATAAATCTTCATTTAGGCACCTCTATAGTGTCATAGAATTCATGTAGGAGGTAGGAAGAACAAGCTCCCATTTAGGTACCTCTAAGTGTTCACCACTACACTTGATGTAAGAACATTCAAGGAGGGTCATGAACTATAAATAATATAAGAATATTAAACACTAATCTAAGAGAAATCATCAAGTAATGTGTGGATCTTTAAGTAGGATAACCCAAGTTAATCCTAAATCACACAAATATCAAGTCTTGAACTTGAACATCACTTGGGGTTAAACCCTTGAACAAAACAGAGAGTTTGTGAGGTTTATACCTCTGATTTTGAATGTCTCAACCTTGTTTTTAAGCCTAACTAACCATAGATGTGGTAATAAGCATAATGACATAGGTTTGAGATGAGTTTCCTCAAGTTTAAACAAGTTTATCAAAGATTGAAACATGAACAAAAAACATCAGTCAACTTTGGAGCCCTTTTGGTGACGTTCCAGGCTCTGATTTTCCAGGAAAAACCCATGGAAACGTAGCAAAGGTCAATACAAAGAAGTAGCAAAAAGAATCGAGTGAATCGGATAAGAATTGAGTGAGTTATGCTCATTTTCGTGAAGAGGTGTCAATCTGCTCGAACCCTGATATGCAGCTACGATTTGGGGGGGGGGTTTGAGAGTGTTTTAGTGTTGCAAAAGTGGTAGGGAGGCTGGTTATAAGTGGTATTTGTAGGGGGAAGGATTAGGGTTAAGTTGGGTTGGCATTTAATACAAGTAGGTGAGAGTTTAAGCAATAAAAGAAAGAGATAATTCAGCAATATATGGCTGATTTGCAAGGGCTGTTTGGCAACTTTTATATATATTTTTTTTGTTGTTTAAATGATGTAAAGTGTATACATAAGATGTATTTTATATATGGTTAACATGTCCTACAATGTCTAGTGTGTATTGGACATGTATCAAGGCCTAAAGGTATATTAAACATGAATTAAAGTAAGAGTAAAAAAATATGTTATGCATAAGTATGTGTAACAAACCAATATGACAAGTATATACGACATGTGACTTGAGGTGTCAAATAAGCGTAAAGAACATGAATTTGCGTCTTCGAAAATATGACCAAATGTTTGTTTAAGAATCACGAACACATGGTAGTTGTTTGCGAGTTAATCTTCGTAAGTATGCATTAAGTATAAACAACATGAATTTCATATAAAAGATCATTTTTTTACTACAACCGAAGTCTCGGATTTACAATGACTTAAAATGAATTATGATTACAAAGGAGACGGATTTCCGAAAGTAGAAATATACGACAAGTTTTCTAATTAGGGAAAGTGCGGAAAAGCAGGGCGTTACAGTCTTCCCTCCTTTAGGAAATTTCGTCCCGAAATTTATTCATGAGGAAGACTTTGAAAAAGGCATTTTGGTTAAAAGAATGATTGACTAAAATTGAGATTTTGAAGTTTGAGACGTGTTGGGAAGGATGTATAAAATCGTTGAGGAACGAAGGGATAAGGTCGTGAAAAGAGTTTGTTCAAAATAAGTGATGAGACATTAATCATAAGCAAAGTGGGCTTAAACAAGTTTAAATTATCCAAATGGAGAGGTATTTAAAATATGCTATCTAAGAAAGAAAACTTTCGTATAAAATGGTATGCATTTTGATGAAAAGTGTGGTCGCTTCGTAGGTTGTAAGAAAGCTTTAAAAGCAAAAGTATTTTATGTTTCGAGCGTTTAAACCAATTTCTTGTAAATGTGGTTTGTATAAAAACCAAAGAATAACTGGGAACAACGGAGGTATGAGAGTGAACGAACGATCTAGTAGGTGAATGCGAGTACAAGAATGGTTTGAAGGTTGGATACAATGTGAATATGAGTGTTGAGAATAAGGCCTCGTCATGGATAATTGGATATAATGCACTTGTGAGTTCTTAAAGTTTGTATTAGGTCTAAAAGGTCTGCAAAACACTGAATTTCTCCTGGCACGTTTTACAAAAGTTTGGTAACATGGTGAAACACTTATATATAGGAAGTATCAACGGCGGATCCACCATGTTTTGACCATGTCACGTCTGTCTCATATTCGGTGTCAGGTTACGTTCCGTGTCTTACCATACACTGTAGTACACTCTATGGTTCTCATACGCCTATCACTATAATCCCGTGTGCACCCACGATTATTTTGATCGTCGCATGATCCACATAGCTTGTACTAGTTGTGTATGAATCAGGGTATACATAAAAAGGAATAAGAATGTGTACGTATAAGAATATAGTATGTAAGCAAGTCCATGCTTAAGTATGTATGGGACCCACGTAAGCGAATCCCTCAGATTCCGATTGCGTACGGGTACGAATGTATAAATCATGAGTATGTATGAAAGTATGAGCATAAATATAAGTTTAAGTATGAACATTCACATAAGTATGAGTATAGACATAAAACGTACGAGTAGTATGAGTATAAGTATAAACATAAAACGTATGAGTATAAGCATAGGTACGAATAATAAGAATTACGTATATAGTGTACGTTAGAGCATAACGAATTTGGACATATAAAACGCTTGAGAAATTTGAATATGTAAAACGAATGATATAAGCGATTTCGTCGCGAGTTATCGATTAAAACGTGTATGATTATTTACGTGTATAGTTGTTTAAGCGAAAAGTCGAGTTTATTGGATCAAAATAGATCGAGTTTGATTTTGGAATGTAGAATATAGTTTGTAAATGTAGGATAGTATAAAGTATTCATTGGTTATGCGTAACGTGTTTTGTAATGGATGGAAATGCTACTTTTGTTTTAAAAGAGTTTATGTGCGTCGGAGGTCGTCGGTCTCCATGAAGTCTTCTAGCCCACGTGTTTGAAATTTGAATGGCGAATTACGCGGTGTGGAAAAAGGTTTTCGAAAATACGGGTTCGTTTCAATTGCATCCAAACAAGAAATTTTGAATTTTGAAGGTTCTTATGAAAACGTTGATCCTTAGAAAAGAAATTTAGCAAAACGGACTTGGTGATCATTGGAAAGAGTTTTAACAAATGATTTGTTGATGTAAAAAAAATTCTTTGGTAAAACGTTTGTATAACACCTATAGGACCTTATAAGTATATGGGAAAGTTGGTTTGAATTCCGTTTGAGAATGAAAGTCTTTAGTATGGTGGTATAACGTGAGTGCGTTTTAGTGATTAAGTCGAATACGAAGTTCATGGGCAAGAGATTCACTAGACCGATTAAATTGATAGGTAGCATTTCGTAAGGTTTGGAAATTCGTGTAGTAAAACATTTAAGACATGATTAAGAATCTCGTGTATATGAGTTAAGTGAAAATAGGTTGTAGGATAAAAAGTACGTTTGATAAAACAATGTATTTTGAACTTAATATAGGTAGGTATTTCGATAAATGATAAATGACTTAGGTATAAAACATGATCGGATTTGCATAATAGGACATTTTGAGGTAAAGTTTTGGTAACGATCACCTAGGTAAGGGAATCACCCCTAACTCGTCGGTGAGGTCGTTTTAAGAAAAGAAGAAGTGGAGCTAATCGTCAAGGTAAGGAAATCACTCCTATCTCGATGGTATGCCTCCATTTTGGCGTTACAAAGAATGTAAACAAAATTGATTGACGTTTTGAAATCATGCATATGTATAAATGTATGAAAAAGATTTAATATGTTGTGTGTGAGAAGAAAATATCGAAAGTAAATTTGAATTTGAAAAATTATATCGTATAAGATAAATAGTAGAACACATGTTTGATTGAAATTTGGGATGGTTCCAAAACGGAACTTTGACTAACCAAAGTGATCGAAAAGTCTTTCGAGTTTGAGGAGCATGCTTTGGCCTAATAGGTGAAATACTCTCGCCGACAAGTCGGTTAACGGTATTTACCCTTCCGGTTACTACATGTCCCCAAATCAATTGAAATTTCGAGACTTGGCAGGATTAATGAAATCAAGGAGTGGAACTAGTCGACGAGGTGCGGGATCACCCCTAACTTGGCGATTTCGTATCCTAAGTGTGGTTGGTACTCGTTGGGTCAAATTTAATTTCAACACTTTGACGAGGGTCCACTAGAATTTGAAATTTGAATTTCTTCATCAAGGTGAGGATTTCACTCCTAACTTGATGGTGAATTTCACGCAAAAAGGAAAAGTAGATGGATTGAGAGTTGTTCACCAAATTGTGCGTTTCACGCCTATTTTGGTGAAGTCGTCTCGTTTGTGTATTACGAGTGGTTTTGATTTTAGTATAAACGAGTAAAAGACACATGTTCAAAATAATAATAACAAGTATAAGCATAATAAGTATCTCAAGAAATAATACGTAAAAGACATTTCAAGGGTAGCACATAAAGGATGGAATGATACCACAAGTATTAACAAACAAAGCAAGTATTAACACAAAACTAACATATATGTTTAAAAGGCCAAAAGAAAATAAATAAGGAGTAAATAATGTACCATGCAAGTGGTTCAAGCAAAACATAAGAATAAGGCTCTAGAACTATAGACTAGGTAAAAGGCATGGCAATTCTACCTAATTCCATATAGTAATGGCTCTGATACCAATTTGTCACACCCCAACCAATGGCGGAAACATCGGAGTGAGACGAAATAGATTGCAAGAGACTTCATAACACTAATTGTGACAATATTTAATTCAACCATTTTCATTTCATAGATAAATTGTCAAAGCATTACAAGAAATTCAAATAACAACATTGTTCAACATAACGTAACAAAATTTATACAACACTTTAAACCTAAACGTCTAAATGAGTATCTAGGCATCTTTGCTAATCCATTTTCGTAGCATCATCAATCCTCAACTTGTAACATGTTTAAAATACAATTCAATGCAAAAGCAAAGGCGAGTATACAAGTTTAAGCATAAGTATAAGTATAAAAGTTTAAAACGAATCCACATGGCAACTTAGTTTATACAAGATCAACCTAACATGGCATGCAATATTTCTAGCCAATCCTCTGTTTACACAAGAAAGTTTAGTTAATTCGACATGACCACAAGTTTAAGGGGGGTGGTGCGTTACTCCTATAGCGCTATACATGTCAAATGGAGGCTCGTGAAAGCTAATGACTAAAACATATCACATAAGTATGGTCCACGTAAGCATCAAGTATCATAACATAGCAAACATGTATAAGGATTGTTTTCGTGCATTGCATAAAGAATAAGTTTAAGTGTGTTTTAATAAGGTAACATGTTACACCCCAAAAAGTGGTAAACATAAAAAGGGGGTTGCGAGTATACTCACAAAATTTGCATATGCTTTCCGATTATCCAATGTGACGAAGTTGATGAGGTTAGAAGGCTGAATATGCTCGTGTAGGGATTTAGGAAGTTAAAACACAAGAATATAGGTATTCGAAAGTAATCATCCTTTAACACCAAGTACTTGTTCTTGACACTATGAAACCTCAAGGGTTAATGTTTTCATGAGTAATATACTCATTAGAATCGTAACAAGTCTTATGTCTTAGATGATGTTATTCTAATATCTTGACGAATGCACACAAGTCCATCATCTAGGGTTCGAATTGTATATATATGTATAAGTATTATATGTATTATTTAGTCCATTAGTCAAGCATGAGGTAGAAGATAAATCTTCATTTAGGCACCTCTATTGTGTCATAGAATTCATGTAGGAGGTAGGAAGAACAAGCTCCCATTTAGGTACCTCTAAGTGTTCACCACTACACTTGATGTAAGAACATTCAAGAAGGGTCATGAACTATAAATAATACAAGAATATTAAACACTAATCTAAGAGAAATCATCAAGTAATGTGTGGATTTTTAAGTAGGATAACCCAAGTTAACCTAAATCACACAAACATCAAGTCTTGAACTTGAACATCACTTGTGGGTTAAACCCTTGAACAAAAAGAAAGTTTGTGAGGTTTATACCTCTGATTTTGAATGTCTCAACCTTGTTTTTAAGCCTAACTAACCATAGATATGGTTATAAGCATAAGGACATAGGTTTGAAATGAGTTTCCTCAAGTTTAAACAAGTTTATCAAAGATTGAAACATGAACAGAAAAAATCAGTCAATTTTGGAGCCCTTTTGGCGACGTTCCAGGCTCTGATTTTCCATGGAAAACCCATGGAAACGTAGCAAAGGTCAATACAAAGAAGTAGCAAAAAGAATCGAGTGAATTTGATAAGAATTGAGTGAGTTATGCTCATTTTCGTGAAGAGGTGTCAATCTGCTCGAACCCTGATTTGCAGCTACGATTTGGGGGGGGGGGTTTGAGAGTGTTTTAGTGTTGAAAAGGTTGTAGGGAGGCTGGTTATAAGTGGTATTTATAGGGGGAAGGATTAGGGTTAAGTTAGGTTGTCATTTAATACAAGTAGGTGAGAGTTAAAGCAATAAAAAAAAGAGATAATTCAGCAATATATGGCTGATTTGCAAGGGCTGTTTGGCAGCTTTTATAATTTTTTTTTGTTGTTTAAATGATGTAAAGTGTATAAATAAGATGTATTTTATATATGGTTAACATGTCCTATAATGTGTAGTGTGTATTGGACATGTATCAAGGCCTAAAGATATATTAAACATGAATTAAAGTAAGAGTAAAAAAAATATGTTATGCATAAGTATGTGTAACAAACCAATATGACAAGTATATACATGTGATTTGAGGTGTTAAATAAGCGTAAAGAACATGAATTTGTGTCTTCGAAAATATGACCAAATGTTTGTTTAAGAATCACGAACACATGGTAGTTGTTTGCGAGTTAATCTTCGTAAGTATGCATTAAGTATAAACAACATGAATTTCATATAAAAGATCATTTATTTTACTACAACCGAAGTCTCAGATTTACAATGACTTAAAATGAATTATGATTACAAAGGAGACGGATTTCCGAAAGTAGAAATATACGACAAGTTTTCTAATTAGGGAAAGTGCGGAAAAGCAGGGCGTTACAACACGGCACTGGGTTCTCACCCATTCTGACGGTCTAACCACCATCTTTGTCGTCGGAGACTACTCAGTCTCTCTGTCGCATCTCTTCTCTGATTTCTCTCTGTTTATAAGACCTTTGAGTTGCAGAATTTCGAGAATTTGCAGGTGGTGGTGGATTTGAGAAAGAGAGAGAGAGAGAAGGGAAGAAGATGAGGTGGTGGCGGTGGCGGTGGTGAGAAGCGGGGAAGAGGTGGTGGTGGTGGGGGAGTTCATGGTGGCGGTGGTGTTAGAGACAGAGAGAGAAGAGAGAGAGACAGAGGGGTGTTTAGAGAGAGAGAGTGCAGAGTTTTGACCTTTTTTATTATATATATATATATATATATATATATATATATATATATATATATATTAATGCTTAAAATGACCGTTTTGCCCCTGAGGAAAAGAATAAAATAACAGGATTTTATAAGACAAATATGACCTGATTTCACTTTTGTAACAAAATGGCAATAAAACTGAAACCACATGGATCCAGATGCAAAATTTTTGAGTTTTAAACTAAAGTGGCAAAAGTGACCAAACCTCAGGGACCAAAATGGAAGTTTACACAATATTATATAAAAAATAAAAAAAAAAATAAACCTTTATATACGCCACATTTAGGCATATACGTGGCGTATACAAAGGGCAAACAAACCATTTTACCCATGGTTTGGGCTGCGTAATGGCCCTAAACTAGGAGTAAAATGGTTTTTTTTTTCGATACACTACGTAGGTCTATCATATATTCTCTTAAAAATTGAAAAAGACAGCTACACGCCACATAAAAACCTGAATATGATGTATATAAAGGTCTCACTTATTGTGCAGATGGGCATCAAAATGTGTGAATAGGAACACCTAATTTAAGTTCCGTGTGTGCTCATTCGTACACGTATTTATGTGTGGTTTCATCTCAATATATGATCGTTTGACATTTAAGAGTTAAAAATTTAATAATATCCATCAAAACTTTCACGAAGTTTACATCCACCACAAACAAATGAGTATATACATCCATGGACACACCTTTCATAATTCATATTATAATTGTCTTTTAAGAATCAGTCCAACTCAATCCGCTTATAACTTATAATAACTACAATTATATGACTTTCAGGACCCTATTATGACACACTTTTATAGTGGTGTCCTAAAAAACACTTTATAGGACGAGTAAGTTTTTGGACCTTATTATGGTAAAATCTAATATGACACTTAATTTGTTAATGTTATAATATTTACTATACAAGATTTTTTTTTTCGACGAGGTCTTATTATGTGCAAACTAATTAGACTTGATCAATATGTACGCCACTTACTTTCTATGACCTATTTAAATAAGTTTTACAGGACACTTATGTTTTGGGTTTTAGTATGAGTGAATATAATAAGTGATGTGTTGGTAAAAATACATTACAATTGTATGAATTTTGTACATGTTTAAGAAATTTTAGGTTGTTGTCTTGTACCGGTACGTTGTATTTATTGTTCGTCTGGTTTTATAGGTTTGATGGGTGTCAATTGATGGAAAAGAAGTATAAACGCAGAAAATTGGATTTTACAGGTCAGGCGAAAAGCCAAAAACATAGTTTTAGAAAAGTAGCTCCCCTACGCCACGCGAGGGCGAAGGTTAACAGCTCCACGACCTACGAGAATCAAAGAAAAGGGGGATCCACAATTACTATTTTCTCACGCCACGCGAGAGGGAAAAGAGGCTCTCCCGCGATGCGCAGGGGAGGGCCGACTCGTGAAAAGTGGGGTATTGACCTAATTCACGTGGGTGATATATCATTCGGCTTCTAAGTCGTTTTTAGGAACCCAACGCAAGGAAAAGGCGATTTCAGGAATTCTTTCACACGAATGATCTTTTCGTTTCTTTATATTTAATCATTCCAAATCAAGATCTGGAGTTGTGATAATAAATATGTGCGACTAAAACCCTTGTTACTTTCCCCCAGATGAACGATTACTAGGTTTTGTACAATTAACCTTGTTTTTCTGATTCTTGTAACTAATACATCTTGATCACCTGTGTTGATTTTGGTAAACGTTTTTGGTATTTGAACTATTTGTTCTTTATCAAGTGTATTGGCGATTATCTTGCATCTTTACCGGGTTGGTAATTCGGTGGGTAGTTAGTATATTTTGACGGATTGTTAGGTTGTACGGTTAGTATTAAAAATTCTCCTTAAGCGTTAATTAAATTCATTAATCCCAATGCACTACTACAAAAAGAAGCATTTGCTATGAAATTTTGCTACGGGAAAAATTAGTCGCAAGATTTGCTACGAATTAGCTACGCACTAGCTGCGACGCATTTTGCTACAATTTTGCTACCGATATTCTTTCGCAAATGAATTTCGTAGCAAAATCCGCAACAACTCTATAGCAAAATTGAGGGAATTAATATAAAAAATATAATGTAGCAAAATCGATAGCAAATTTCGTAGTAAATCATGAAAATAAGTATTTAGAAATTAATTAAAAAAAAGTATAATAAAATTCATAGCAAAATCGGTAGCAAAATTATGAAAATAAATATAATACGACATTAATTACTTGTCTATGCTCATATAAGTATTTAAGTAAAAATACTTGTTTTTTTTATTAGCCTTTGTCTTGACATTTGAGATATGGGTCTTATAAGTCAAACAGACGTTAGATTACATCTTATCGGAACTCTTATTATTGTGGGTCCAATGGTACTGACTAATAGTAACTTTAAATAATGAGATCATATTATAACATCCATTTACAAAACTAAAGATATAAATACATATATAACTACAAAACGTGTCAATTCCTAGATGCTTATCCTTTGGTAGTGGTTAGAATTACCTACACACCATGCATTATGTACATGTGTACATATGTTTTTTTTAATAGCAAACGGAACTTTATTTCAACCAAACAAAAATCGAAAGCTTTCAGCCAGAAACTGAGAGCCACCAATAGTCATTACAGAACAAGAAAAACGAAAACAAAACAAAATTACATCAAGAGTACTATGCTATAAAATTGAAATCCCACCATTGTTGTCGCGAAATAGCTTTGAATTTTGATCTTTCTTTCACATAATAATATGATTCTTCTTTTATACCTTCTATCACATTTTGAATTTCGCCCAATTTGCCGTTGAAAATCTTATCATTCCTAACTTTCCATAGTGTCCATATCGTTTGTAAGACTATCGCGTGAATCATCTTCCTTTTATTCCGGCCCCTTTGTAAGTCATTTACTCTATGTAACATTTGCTTCAGCGATTCTCCCAAGTTTAAATCGTTACATTTTAGCCACTCAAGGACTGCTTCCCATATCTGTTTTGCAAACCTGCACTGTAGTAGTACATGATCGGCTGTTTCTTCCTCTAATACATGTGTATATATATACGCATATAAATAATAATTAACATGACATATACTCAGTGGCATATTAGGGACTCTTTTTTCTTAGGGACAATTAAGAAGCTTAATCAAATTTTTAGTATGGACCGGAAGTAATAGAGGGCATTAACCATGCTTTTTTTCTTTTGAGGGGGAGGGGGGCCTGCATATACCTAGACATACATACATAGCCTCGCTACACATTTATATCACACAATCTTGCACATACACTTACTATAACGATATATACAAAAGTATAGTACACATAACGCTACATAAATTTATCTGGTGGTGGCTGGTGGGGTGGAGACTTTGAAGAGAGTACACTCTTCATTCATATAGTGGTGGGGTGAACGATATTGGTCAACGTAAAACAAAAATATGTTTTTAAGCTTCATAGATATATCGTTGTTTCTGAACATACTTTTTACAAAATTGATTTTGTAAACAATATTAGGAAACGTGGTATAAGGATCTAGTAGGTGCCTAGGTTGTCATTAGTTTGTTCTATATTTTCATGTATTATATAGAAAATAATATAACCACTATATATAGTAATTGAGTTGATAATTTAATTATCATATAAGTTAGGCTAAAGGGTGTGGTCATGACTCTTATGATCATCAAAATTCTTCACATAGGCGTCATGTAACCTACTTCTAATCAACTATCCAAAACTACTACCTTAAGGGTGTGGTCATGGCCCAAACTACTATCCCCTTTATTTTTTTAATATATTTTTGTCTCAAAATTATTAAATGGGAGGCTCGTGATAAACGTGATTCAATTCACGTGAACCACCATCAATCAATGAGGGGGTGGTGTACCATTTAATTAATGGTCCTATATGACAAATTATGTAGCAATCCATATCTCTTACACCCTATAGCCTTAGCTGTTGATGAAATGCCTTAATTGTAAGATTAAATATACTTTATGTTATATTTAATCTAGTAGCCATTATAATCATTTACATTATATGGATCAAAATATATAACAATCCTATTAAATAATTAGTTGGTAATTGTTGATGGGCCAAATTACCCTTATTAACTAATTAGGGTTTCCTCTTGGGTGCATATATAAGGAGACTTATATAGAGGTTCTAGGGTTAGGCACATAACCTAATAATCATAACATCACTCATGAAATCGCCCCTCTCTCCATAACCAAACTCCCTTATTCGGTTTCTTCATCACCATCATTAGATTGCACCCTAAGGAGGAACCAGACCAAGATGACAATTATGTCAAACCTTATTGTTGCGTCTCCATCTGGATTCTCTACTGCTGCAATCAGGTATGTTTATATGTTTTCCATTATATCTAAACAGAACTGGTCAACATGTGGTATAAGAGCATATGTTGATAAATCAGTTCTGATTCTATCCATTATTCTGGCATTGAAATCTGGAAAACATAAATTTTCAAAGTTTAATAAAATTTGAAACTCTGTTCTCGAGTTACTGTTTCGAGTCTATGTTTCGGAAATCATGATAACAGAAATTTTGAACAACTTCAAAATCACAATCAGCCGGTTTCGAGTCTGATGTGTCGAAATCATTTTTTTTTTCGGAAAAAGAATGTTATATAAATGACTCGAAATCATAATGGTTAAAATCAATAAATCCGAAATCTGTTTTAGAAGCCCTAACTTTCAGATTTCGGGTTCCAGAATTATTTTTTATTTTTAGGGTTCATCATATGTTCTTAGAAAATTCGAAAATTCCTTTATGATTTGGAATATAATTTGAATTGTTGAATGTTTTCCTAATTTTGATCTGTTTTTGTAGGATCGGTTTACCGACCAAATGAGTCGATCAGAAGAGTTCTCAGACAGAATCAGAGGCGGAATTCGTTTAACTGTCTTTTTTATTAATATGACAAAGATTTACAGCACGTTGACACTTCGGCAGCACTTCGGCTCCGGAAACACAAGTTCAAGACTACTTCAAACGAAATTACAGGACACCTATATATAGGCCAGCTAATTTCGCATGAACATGTTCAAGCGAAATCACATTCACACGAAATTACAATTTCGTGAGAAATTACCTGTTGCGAAATTATCTATTTTTAACAGTGTCCTCGTATAATGTGCCCTGTTCTATCTATACACATACAAGACTCAATACAAGACGAAGTCGGCAGACGGATGCACCAACAGACTCCCCCTCGGATGTTGACGAAGTCTTCAGTGTCGAGTCTTCAACGTCTTCAGTCTTTATCAGTCTTTTCATACTCTTCTAAAGTATCTAACAATGTAAAGTATCCTCAATTTCTCTCTTCTCTTTTATCAGCACCAACAGATAACCTCCCCCACGGATGTTGATCTAATCTTCAATTTCCTCTTTCTCTCTTCCAGGATCTCCATCTGACTCTATCTTCTCTTGATCAGATCTCTTGATTTCTTAAGTTCATCAGCATCTGCAACTAGCATGAACTTCAGTTCCAGGATTAGAACTTGTCTCTTGTTCAAGTATTGTAACCTGGCTTTCTCCTCAGGTATCAAAACCTGGCTAACCTGCACAATCTCTATCTCACAATAAATTTCACAAATTTAAAATTTGACAAATTTATACTCTACCTGCAGAAATCAATTGACCAAGAAATAATTTTACAATTTTTATCTCTGATGAACCACTTGTAGAAATAGAATGATTTAACATTTAAAAATTTCTGATGACCACTTGCAGGCAAATTATTCAATTTCTCATTATACACATACTCCCCCTCACGAAATGTTCATCATGTTTAGCACTTGGAATTTTGAAAATCAGCTCTTCAACATCAGTACTTGAAAATCTTTTTGGATTTTTTTCAAAAGTTTATGCTAAAACACACTAAAATCTTTTTGGAGTTTTGATTCTAATGAAATGTAGTAATCAAATATTTACAGACAATATTTTTGTGAGTTTGTATAAGAGGATCATATCAGTTTATGAGACAAATCACTAACACCGTTAAGCTTTAGACATTATAAGTTCTAAACAATTCACTTAGATTGTCAATATACTGATCCACTTAAATTTTCACACAAAGTTCACTTGTTCCGAGATACGAGATTAGTGTTTTAAGCACTTAAACTTATTCGCGTGTCCCACCTCAGAATATACTCCCATATCCAGATTTCTATATTCAGTCTTACAGGTGAATGTACACTAATGATATCTGCAAACGGGTAAATGCGAGACCGTGAGAGCTCAGGCTAGAACTTCCGTTCGTATAAAGAGATGACGGCTCGTCTTTCAGGTGTGTCCCGTTTGGGGATCTTTTCTTCAACAGCACATGATTAGCATTTTTCAATGTTTCATCATTTTTTGTACTGAGGGCTGGCTTAAGATTAAAGCTTATGCAAAGTATTATACGAGGACTAAGCTATTGCTTCCGCAAAATCAGAAGTCCTGGTATAATACCCTAGATATCACCACGCACAAAGACCTAGTATGTCAGAAATAGAAAATCTTTCAAATAAGATTTCGGGGGTTACCCATATATCCGAGAGATGTTCCCCACGATATAAGTAAGTATCTGTATTTAGGTTTATATCCCGAAAACAATCTTCTAAATGTATAAAAACCTACTGGCATATCCGCAGTGAGATTGTTTATCACATTTTTGACTTTACAATTCTTTAGCGTGTTGCGATAGTCCACTGGTGTACTATCATTTCCTCTTTTTCCCAACAAAACTCTTTTTCATTTTTCATATTTTTGGCTTTTTGAATTTTATCATGTTTTTGGATTTTTCAATTTTCTAATGTTTTTGGATTTTCAAAAATAACTTACTCCCCCTAAAATTCAAAAACATTTAAAGAACATTGAAAATAAACTGTACAATAAAGTGACAACTGTAGTGAATTGCTTCAATTCGCCATTCACTTGGCATAAACAATCAGAACTCCCCCTTACAACAAACTATTTTCCCATTATGATTTCAAAACAATTAAGTTTGTTTTAATCAAAATGGTTTTTCCAGAAAATAAGTTTTGTTGATTTTACCACTTGTAAAGTTGGGGATTACTCATCACTTTGTTCTTTTCAACCTCTTGAAAAATTTAACAATTTTAGATTTTTATCAACACAACCACTTGTAGAAAATCAAGTACAACTCAATGTCCCTGATTAACCACTTGAAAATCGAAATATAAGAGTTACCAACCTGTGAATTTCTCAAGAAAGATGCCGATTCCTACTCCCCAATTACCAACCTGGGAGTTCCGGCAAGTCAGGATTTTTAAGCAAAGAATACAGACACCCAAGCCTGACCAGCTTTGGGTGTAACCTTCTCAACTTCACGTAGGGTTCCAACATTTCTTTTTTCTTCATAAAATCTTTTACCCCTTTTGCCTTTCCCTTTACCATTTTCTCAAAAATATGTTTCACATTTCCATTAAATGCTTTCTCGACATCAAATTCTTTCTTTTCAGAATAGAACTGATTCGAGATTTCAACCTTTCCCACTTTCTTTTTAAAATTTTCAGTTCTCAACGGTGGAAAGTTCTCATCATCCATTGGAGGAACTGAGTTTACTTCTTTTGAAACAAATTGTGGCTCCTCTGATTTTGTGGAATCAGATTCATCGCCAGATTTCACATCCGATTTCTTAACAACCCATGTTTGGTTGTCAAGATTTCCCCTTCTCTTGTAAAATCTTTTTGAACACTCTCCAACTTCAAATGTTGAGTTTTTGAAAACTTTGAATTTTTCAGTTGGTGATTCATTTTTCTCAACAACTTTTTCTTCAAGTTTGAAAACAACTTCCTGTTTGATGTTGGTTGCCGTTGGACAGTTCCAGGCAATGTGACCAACTTCTTGACATCGATAACAGGTTCTTGTCTCCTTTCTCTGATTGGCTCCATTCTTCATGTCACACCCCGACCACGTTAAAACAACAAAACGTGGCGGAAACATCGGGGAGTGTTGTAACAGAATCATTGTTTCAAACACACGGAAATTTGAAGTTTCGTTTTATTAAACATTAAACATTTACATCGTCTTGAAATCTAACAAATAAGTTAAACATAGTCTATCATTGTTATTAAGTCACTAAGGCCTTGTCCAGTCCTATGTGAGTGCATCCTATCAATCAACATTACCTGAAACATATGTGAAAACAAAGTCAGCAAAGAAATGCTGGCGAGTATATAGGTTTTATGAGAGTGTCGGATTCATGGCTAGTTTATATGTTGTAGTACCTCGTTAGACCCCAAGAGTCAAAATACATACCTTGTTTTGAAAAGTGTATTACAACATAAATAACCAACTCAAATCAAATTGGTTATAGTTTGTTATAAAATCTCATAGCCATGATTCTTAACCCAAAACATTTAGTTCAATCCATTTGTAAAAATCTCGTAAAAACTCGTTAACAAAACTCGTATGGTTTATATCATTTCAAAAACCTCGTTTGTGTGACATCGTCTCAAAATCGTCTACCCAAGTGAACTAAATAACGCCACGGTATATAATATGTTGAAAACACTTATATATAAGAAGTACCAGCGGCGTATCTACCATGTTTTCACCATATTACACCCGTCTCGTTATCTAAACACTAACCAAAAACCAATCGTTTACCCAAATCGTTTAACTCGTTAAGATCGTTTCAAAATCGTTAACTCGTTTAAAATCGTTTAAATCATCCTCGTTTTAATTTGTGAAAACTACTTTTGGTCACCTCGCTAATAATATCCAAACCTTCGTGACTCGCCTATCGCCAATCTCGCATTAACTAACCACCAACGGGTAAGTTAACAATCATCTCGCATTAACTAACCACCAAAGGGTAAGTTAACAATTTCAGATTCGGTCGCTACCCACCTAACCCACACATAACCATGGGTGCAGTCTGATAGCGGGATTTGTCAGATCCTATGGTACCATAACCTAATACTGGTCGGTTTGGCCAAAATTAATGGATATTATTCGTTATGTAATTACAACCAACAAGCTTGTTCATATTATCAAAATAGTTATTAGTTTTAATATAAACCATCTTAATCGTTTTTGAAAAACATCGTTTAAACGTTGAAATCATTTAACACATATGGATCACCCCAAAACAATCGAAAACAGTAAAATAGGGGAACTATGTACTTGCCCGAGAATGCTTAGCGGTCTTTGAACAACAACCAAGCAAAGCTAGAGGGAGCACGGAATCAATCGGCAACCTAATAACTATATAAATAAACCGGACCTAAGTCGGAGGATCGGATAGAATGTGGTCTTGTAAACCAAAATGAGTTATAGGAACTCACATGACATGATTTAACAATGCCTACATACTAAATTGAAACCTAACCTAAGTGCTTTCGACCCATCGCGACCCATTAAGGTAGCTTACGCTACTTTAACGCGTCATGCACGCAAAAGCGCGTTCGAGACGTCTAACTAGTCCTGTGACAAGTATTATATGCCCATACATGTTTAATTATGTTACATAATTAGTTATGTGTCAAAAGTTTAGGTTACGTATGCTTAATTACCAATTATGTATGAAAAGGGTATTTTGGTAATTTACTAAAGGCATATAACTACCTATCATGCGACTAATTAAACCTAAGTGATCATAAGGTATAACCTCGAAAGGTTATTCCCTACTCTACTATGGTCACAAAACATGTTTGGTCGGATCCTAATGATCGACCAAACGGGTCGTGTTTGAAAGTCTAAGCGGGTGTTTAGTCCGCTTGACTTACGACTCTACACAAGCACTAAACTAAAAAGTGACGAGCTAAACATGTCAAAACATGTTTAGTTAAGTTAGAAAACAGGTTTGGTATCAAAACAAACGGTTTTGATACCTAAAAGTAGCTTGGTTACAAAATACGCGAGAAAACGTATTCTGGCCGAAGCTACGACTCGTCACTGAGCCTAGATAACGCGGTAATCAGTAGGTATAGTTACTAGGGACTATAACCATCGTGATTACGCTCACGTTATGAAGTTCAAACGAACTTCGCGTTGACCATAAACTGGTCAAAGCAGAAAGTCAAACACAGTTTGACTTTAACGCTAAAACGAACGATAAACGCGAAAGAATACTTACAGAAGGTCCCCGCAAGGTTTGATTCCAAGTAAATCTCAGGTAGGAAGTGCACAAACACAATCACTTAGAGAAAACTCAAATCAAATGTGGGAATGAATGAAGTGGGGGTTGGGTATTTATAGGATTTTCACAACCGTTAGGATCGTTCCTCGTAAATCGAGCTTGAATCTCAACCTTACACTTGGGCCCAAGGTATTAGAATACAATGGGAACATGAAAACCATCAAATGGTATTGAAAACAAGGGATTAAAACCATCAAAACAGCTGGAACAGGCCAGATTTAATGTTTCTGCAATTCTGCTGATCTGGGGACTGCTTACGGACCGTAAGCACGTGTCCATACGGTTCGTAAGGGACCTGCAGACCAGCAACTTTCAAAAATGACAATTTAGCCCCTAAACTTGCAAAACTTGCATTTCGGCTCATTTTTGACACGTTTAAGCCCCGTTAACCCCATTTCAAAGCTCTAAAATGAAGTTAAAGTATAGGGAACTTAAAATGTGCTCAAAAATATTTCGGATGTCAGCTCGTTTGGTCGTACGGTTGCGTTGTTCGGTAAATTGCGACGGAAGTCGTAACGAACGCAAAAACGATCCAAATTGCGCGACGAATGGATTTTTGACAAGCCAAACACTAAAACATAATATTTTAATGCTTACATAAATTTTTGGATGTCCGGATATATTCAGAACGTAAGATATGCGTGAAAATGCAAACTTGTGCACTTTTGACGCTTTTAGTCCCTATTGATCAATAAAGTTTATTTTTGCATACCGAACCCTTCAAAGCCTATTTCTAAGCTATGTAAAGGTTATTTAGGGTATGTTTAACTTATGATCAAGTTCTGGAATGTTCGTTACAGTTCAAATTGACATACTTTCGTAGTTTGTCGAATTTAGTCCCTGTAAGTGAATAGACTTGATTTCGGCATACCAAACCATCCAAAACTTATTTCTAGGTTATGTAAAGGTTATTTAAGGTATTGTTAAGCCTATGTCACTATTCCGGAGTGTTTTTTGCGCTAAACTGATTACGTTTGCGCATCAGTTCGCGTATAACTTTCCAGAAAGCGATTTAGAGCTTGAAATCGAACAAGAATTGATTATGTGCAAATGATACACATATTTATACAAATCCCGAGTATGAAACACAATATTTCATTGATTTGGTATTTGTTTGATGGCCGTGGAGGCACAGATGTCACAGTCTCCCCTACTTCAGGAAATTTCGTCCCGAAATTTTAACTAGAGGAAATTTTTGAGAACGATTGAGCATCACGATTAAATATGATGTCCAAAAGAACACCATGTCGAGATACAATCTCATCAACATAAATCTTTGCAAGATTATCAGCAGATAGATCTTCGCGAGTCCGAATAAAATGAGCTGTCTTCGTTAATTGATCGATAACAACTCATATAGCATCGTGACCTTTAGATGTACGCGGTAATCTAGTGATGAGATTCATAGCAACGTTCTCCCACTTCCAAACCGGTATCTCTGGTTGTACAAACAAACCAGAAGGTCGTTGATGTTCAGCCTTGACTTTAAGACAAGTTAGGCATTTTGAAACATAAAGTCGAAAAGATAAGATAGTACTGGTCAGGGTTCTGAACTTCTAGTAACTTTAATAACATTTTGCTTACAATATAAGAGGGACACTTATATACAAGTATATGAAGTGTCATTGGTGCGTCCACCGTACCTCCATTACATTGTTCACGTTCCGTTATTATTGCCACTATCGGTTCTTACACATGGAAAATCTTACTGTGGTTTCTGTGCACTGAATTCCATAATTATGTATGCATCCATAATTACGCAATTCCTTGCATAGTCCACACAGTGCACTTTATAATGTGTAGGGGGAAACCCGATAAACAAACCTATGATGAGTGTGACTAGACCACCATAGAGTCCTCTAGATCAATAAATGATCTTTTAAAACAGACCACCAAGGAGTCTTTCCAACTATATCATCACATGTCATTCCTAACCAGATTTGAATCAATCGTTTTACTAGACCACCCAAAGGGTCTCTTTTTCAAATTAAGGAATGGTACTATAAAATCCGAGGGTCTTAACTACCACGTAGAAACCCATTAAGGATTTAAGGTAGTACCTTTGGATATCCTACTATGAATCCTTCATATGAAGATATGGAAGGTTCTACGAGGATTTGGATAACGAATAACTCGGATTACACAAAAACATAAAAGAACACATAGTCACATATTCGTTTAACTTGACCTTTAATTTGTTATCTTTGGACACGGGTATTTAAAGCATACCAGGAATCCAATCCGTGGATTTCATTTGACACTTTAAACATCTTCAAAAATCTAACTATGAAGATAGAGAGATCTTGATAGGAATTCGTCTTGTCCTTATTGAATTGTAATGTACGTATTAAGGCGTACAAAGAATCCAATCAAGGGAATTGATTTGAGCAATAATCATCCACAAGGATCTAATTGCAAAGATAATAAGATCCTACATGGATTTCGAAATTCGAATAGCAGGAGATGCTTCGAAACCTTGCACTAGACGTGCTTAAGTCGACACACGAGGTAGAATCCTCATGAATACCCTGCTCGTTGACTATATGACCCAAGAATTGAACTTCTTTAAGCCAGAATTCACACTTGGAGAATTTAGCGAAAAGTTGTTCCTTCTTCAGGAGTTCCATTGTTAAGCGAAGGTGTTGCTCGTGCTCGGCTCGAGACTTCGAATAGACAAAAATATCGTCGATGAACTTGTCTAAATAAGGTTTATAGACCCTATTCATTAAGTCAATAAAGATAGCTGGAGCATTTGTCAAACCAAAGGGCATGACAGCGAACTCATAATGCCCATATCTTGAGCGGAGAGCAGTTTTGGGAATATCTTCTTCGAGAATACGAAGTTGATGATACCCAGAACGCAGATCGATTTTGGAAAAGCATGAAGCACCTTGCAGCTGGTCGAAGAGATCATCTATTCGAGATAGGGGATAACGATTCTTGATGGTGAGCTTATTCAGCTCACGATAATCGATACACATTCGAAAAGGTCCATCTTTCTTTTTCACGAAGAGGACAAAAGCTCCCCAAGGCGAAAAGCTCGGACGGATGAACCCTTTATCAGATAACTCTTGAAGCTGTTTCGATAACTCTTGCATCTCCGACGGTGCAAGACGATACGGTGCTTTCGCAATCGGGTTGGCATTGGGCTCAAGGTTGAAATGAAATAGGACTTGACGAACTGGAGGAAAACCAGGTAGTTCATCAGGAAACGCCTCTGGATAATCCCGAACAGTCGGAACATCCTGAATACTCTTGGTCTTGACTTTCTCCTCGGTGACATGTGCTAGGAAAGCAACATATCTTTTTCGTAGATAGCTTTGGGCTCTTGTTTCTCAAAAGAAACGGGCGTTTAAGGTTCAAGGGGAGATCACAAGTGATCATAAATAAAAAAAAAGAAACAAAATCACACGAGTGGTTTATTTTTGTATTGTCATCATAAGGTTGCATCAAACATTCGTACAATTGCATTGGTTCACAAAAATAAAAACCACAAATTTTTATTTATATAACAACTGCATTGTCTTTAAATGTTAAAAGATAGCAACCAGAGGAAATACAAAATACTAATCGTTCACTGCTGCATCGTTGATTGCCTCATTGATGTTATACACTCGTCCACGTGCTGGATTCATATTGACGTTTACGTTCGCATTCGGGTTTGCATTAGCATTTGCGTTTGCGTTTGCATTCACCACTCTTGGACAGTTGTTGCGGTAGTGCCCAAACTCTCCGCAATTGAAACAGGAACCCGGTGGGAATCTTGCAGCATTCCCCTGAACCGGAGCTTGAACCTGAGCAGCCTGATTTTGTCCTAGACGACAAATATTGGCCAAATGCCCAAGCTTACCACACGTTGTGCATTGCTTGCAAGCTTGCTGTGCAACGTGGTGACCGTTGCAGCGCGCACAATGAGATGCGGCACCTGCATACGCCTTCTTTTCAGGAGGCTGAGCCGGTGGGTTCTGTGTCGTAACAGCGAAATTCTGAGCATCCTTCCGCTTCCTCGACTTCTTTGTCGTCTCATCTTCCTTATCCTTACCCTTACCCTTTTTCTTGTCTTTTCCAGAATCAGTCGCCTTCTTTTTATCACCCGTGCGGGTGAGTTTACCCTTCCTGACTTGAGATTCAGTCAGGGTAGCAGACAACTCGATTGCTTGACGAAGGGTAGTAGGATTAACACCGATCGTAATATCCTGAATGGAATCGGGCAAACCATCGATATATCTCTCGATTGCCTTCTCCAGAGGGGTAACCATGGTGGGACACAACAGACTGAGTTCCTCAAAACGATCCGTGTATGCACGGTGTTCAGCCCCATCTTGCTTTAAATCATCAAACTCTCGTTCCAAAGCCTGAATCTCGTGGCGGGGACAAAACTCTTTCATCATGAGAGCCCGAAGCTCATCCCACATTTGTGCCAATGCCAATTCGGCACCCCTATCGCGCATAATACCATTCCACCAGGTAAGCGCTCGCTTCTCAAACACACTAGAAGCAAATTCAACCTTCCGCGCATTCGGACACTGGACGTGTCTGAATGTGCTCTCGATACTCTCAAACCACTGCAAGAGCGCAGTTGCTCCTTGCAACCCATAAAACTTTAGAGGTATAGCACAATTGAAACTTTTGAAGTTGCACGGCGCATTGTTGTTGTTGTTGTATACCTCGTGGACTTGGGTCACAACGCCTGGAAGTACAGCAGCCACTTGCTGAGAAACCAAGGCTGTGATTTCTTCAATAGTGAAAGATTGTGCTTCACGTCGAGGAGGCATTGTCTAATAAGGACATAAGAGAAATGAGTGAGGTTGAAAAGAAAAGGAGGTATTGAAAATACCGTCAAAATAGCAGAAAGGCGATCATTTGTCCGTTACCTCAAACAAACAAACAACACGGAGTGACTAATCAAAGTAAATAGATCAAAAATAATGTATCGCCGAAGACATGCTCGCCTATAAGTGGACACTCACCCCAAGAGTTCCCAGGTAAGAGTGACTGGTCCGATACTGCGGATTTGTACGAACACTCTAGCCTTAGACAGAAAACTTAGAGTACAGGCACCCACTCTTCCAGTTTGCACGTGTTCACACTATTTAGACCCAAACTCTGACGAGATTTCGAAAACTTAAAGGGTTCAAAACCTTATAACAAAGGGTTCAAAACCTAGTAATAAATCATCCTAGAACGGATGATTAGTTTTCAAAACGGATTCGAACTTAGCGTTCTCATTGTTGTTATCACCTAAGGATAGGTGACGGTATTGTTTTAAAATCTAAACACAAGAATCTTGTGTTAGGGTCCTAAAAGTTATAGTCTAGGTCAAAGCATTACTAATAACCTAATTCCCTATAACCATTGGCTCTGATACCAACTTTTCTGTCACACCCCGACCACGTTAAAACAACAAAACGTGACGGAAACATCGGGGAGTGTTGTAACAGAATCATTGTTTCAAACACACGGAAATTTGAAGTTTCGTTTTATTAAACATTAAACATTTACATCATCTTGAAATCTAACAAATAAGTTAAACATAGTCTATCATTGTTATTAAGTCACTAAGGCCTTGTCCAGTCCTATGTGAGTGCATCCTATCAATCAACATTACCTGAAACATATGTGAAAAAAAAGTCAGCAAAGAAATGTTGGCGAGTATATAGGTTTTATGAGAGTGTCGGATTCATGGCTAGTTTATATGTTGTAGTACCTCGTTAGACCCCAAGAGTCAAAATACATACCTTGTCTTGAAAAGTGTATTACAACATAAATAACCAACTCAAATCAAATTGGTTATAGTTTGTTATAAAATCTCATAGCCATGATTCTTAACCCAAAACATTTAGTTAAATCCATTTGTAAAAATCTCGTAAAAACTCGTTAACAAAACTCGTATGGTTTATATCATTTCAAAAACCTCGTTTGTGTGACATCGTCTCAAAATCGTCTACCCAAGTGAACTAAATAACGCCACGGTATGTAATATGTTGAAAACACTTATATATAAGAAGTACCAGCAGCGTATCTACCATGTTTTCACCATATTACACCCGTCTCGTTATCTAAACACTAACCAAAAACCAATCGTTTACCCAAATCGTTTAACTCGTTAAGATCGTTTCAAAATCGTTAACTCGTTTAAAATCGTTTAAATCATCCTCGTTTTAATTTGTGAAAACTACTTTTCGTCGCCTCGCTAATAATATCCAAACCTTCGTGACTCGCCTATCGCCAATCTCGCATTAACTAACCACCAACGGGTAAGTTAACAATCATCTCGCATTAACTAACCACCAAAGCGTAAGTTAACGATTTCAGATTCGGTCGCTACCCACCTAACCCACACATAACCATGGGTGCAGTCTGATAGCGGGATTTGTCAGATCCTATGGTACCATAACCTAATACTGGTCGGTTTGGCCAAAATTAATGGATATTATTCGTTATGTAATTACAACCAACAAGCTTGTTCATATTATCAAAATCGTTATTAGTTTTAATATAAACCATCTTAATCGTTTTTGAAAAACATCGTTTAAACGTTGAAATCATTTAACACATATGGATCACCCCAAAACAATCGAAAACAGTAAAATAGGGGAACTATGTACTTGCCCGAGAATGCTTAGCGGTCTTTGAACAACAACCAAGCAAAGCTAGAGGGAGCACGGAATCAATCGGCAACCTAATAACTATATAAATAAACCGGACCTAAGTCGGAGGATCGGATAGGATGTGGTCTTGTAAACCAAAATGAGTTATAGGAACTCACATGACATGATTTAACAATGCCTACATACTAAACTGAAACCAAACCTAAGTGCTTTCGACCCATCGCGACCCATTAAGGTAGCTTACGCTACTTTAACGCGTCGTGCACGCAAAAGCGCGTTCGAGACGTCTAACTAGTCCTGTGACAAGTATTATATGCCCATACATGTTTAATTATGTTACATAATTAGTTATGTGTCAAAAGTTTAGGTTACATGTGCCTAATTACCAATTATGTATGAAAAGGGTATTTTGGTAATTTACTAAAGGCATATAACTACCTATCATGCGACTAATTAAACCTAAGTGATCATAAGGTATAACCTCGAAAGGTTATTCCCTACTCTACTATGGTCACAAAACATGTTTGGTCGGATCCTAATGATCGACCAAACGGGTCGTGTTCGAAAGTCTAAGCGGGTGTCTAGTCCGCTTGACTTACGACTCTACACAAGCACTAAACTAAAAAGTGACGAGCTAAACATGTCAAAACATGTTTAGTTAAGTTAGAAAACAGGTTTGGTATCAAAACAAACGGTTTTGATACCTAAAAGTAGCTTGGTTACAAAATACGTGAGAAAACGTATTCTGGCCGAAGCTACGACTCGTTACTGAGCCTAGATAACGCGGTAATCAGTAGGTATAGTTACTAGGGACTATAACCATCGTGATTACGCTCACGTTATGAAGTTCAAACGAACTTCGCGTTGAACATAAACTGGTCAAAGCAGAAAGTCAAACACAGTTTGACTTTAACGCTAAAACAAACGATAAACGCGAAAGAATACTTACAGAATGTCCCCGCAAGGTTTGATTCCAAGTAAATCTCAGGTAGGAAGTGCACAAACACAACCACTTAGAGAAAACTCAGATCAAATGTGGGAATGAATGAAGTGGGGGTTGGGTATTTATAGGATTTTCACAACCGTTAGGATCGTTCCTCGTAAATCGAGCTTGAATCTCAACCTTACACTTGGGCCCAAGGTATTAGAATACAATGGGAACATGAAAACCATCAAATGGTATTGAAAACAAGGGATTAAAACCATCAAAACAGCTGGAACAGGCCAGATTCAATGTTTCTGCAATTTTGCTGATCTGGGGACTGCTTACGGACCGTAAGCACATGTCCATACGGTCCGTAAGGGACCTGCAGACCAGCAACTTTCAAAAATGACAATTTAGCCCCTGAACTTGCAAAACTTGCATTTCGGCTCATTTTTGACACGTTTAAGCCCCGTTAACCCCATTTCAAAGCTCTAAAATGAAGTTAAAGTATAGGGAACTTAAAATGTGCTCAAAAATATTTCGGATGTCGGCTCGTTTGGTCGTACGGTTGCGTTGTTCGGTAAATTGCGACGGAAGTCGTAACGAACGCAAAAACGATCCAAATTGCGCGACGAATGGATTTTTGACAAGCCAAACACTAAAACATAATATTTTAATGCTTACATAAATTTTTGGATGTCCGGATATATTCAGAACGTAAGATATGCGCGAAAATGCAAACTTGTGCACTTTTGACGCTTTTAGTCCCTATTGATCAATAAAGTTTATTTTTGCATACCGAACCCTTCAAAGCCTATTTCTAAGCTATGTAAAGGTTATTTAGGGTATGTTTAACTTATGATCAAGTTTCGGAATGTTCGTTACAGTTCAAATTGACATACTTTCGTAGTTTGTCGAATTTAGTCCCTGTAAGCGAATAGACTTGATTTCGGCATACCAAACCATCCAAAACTTATTTCTAAGTTATGTAAAGGTTATTTAAGGTATTGTTAAGCCTATGTCACTATTCCGGAGTGTTTGTTGCGCTAAACTGATTACGTTTGCGCATCAGTTCGCGTATAACTTTCCAGAAAGCGATTTAGAGCTTGAAATCGAACAAGAATTGATTATGTGCAAATGATACACATATTTATACAAATCCCGAGTATGAAACACAATATTTCATTAATTTGGTATTTGTTTGATGGCCGTGGAGGCACATATGTCACACTTCATTCCTTCTTGCCTCTTCGCAAGGAATTCTTGATTAGATTGCTTCCAGAATTTGCTCTTTGCTTCTTCTTCTGAACTTGTCCCTGAAACAAATTTTGTTTTTGGTTTAAAAGTTTTCATATTTTTATGATTTTCTACATCAAAACCCAATCCGTTCTTTTTGAAATTACCGTTATGATTTGGTTTCTTTTGAAAACCAGAACCAGAACCGTAACCCTTTTTCTTGTTTAGTCTTTGTTGAACTCTTGAAGTGTACTTTTTAGGTTTTTCATTAAGATTTAAATCTTTTATTTCATAAATATTAATTTCTGTTAATTTGAAAACCTTTTTGATCTTTTTAACTTGAACACTTCTTATTGGAAATTCCTCATCAGAATATAATTTGTCTGAATCATTCAAAGTATATGCCACTTTGATTGATTCGTCATTCAAATTAAATTTTGATAACAAGAATTCTTTATTGTAAACCCTTTTAACCGACGACTTTTGACTTTCAACTGATGATGATCCCGAACTTTCAGACTCAGACTTTGACTCCGACTCCTCATCTTTATCCAACACCTGATCGACCACCTTTTTTATTAACTCAGACTCATGATCAGTGTCAGACGATGTGAACGTGACGTCAATGTTTTCTGGTAACTCATCAGTTGTTTCGGCTTTTAACTTTATATTGACAGCCTGTTTGACTTGCTCCTCATTCGGTTTTCTGGGAGAATACCCTTCCCAGATCGGAGGCGGACACTTGTTATAACTGACACTTTGTTTCTTACCAGTATCCTTCTTTATCGGCTTCTCATCTTGAAAGACTTCAAGACCTGCAACAGTTGGATAAATTTTGTCAATTAAATAATCAGAACTGCAATAACTTTGTAACAACCGTCTGATTCTTTCATTCTCGATCTTTTCTGTCTCCAACTCTTGCTTCCACTTTGCACTTTCTTCAACGTAAAAATTTATTGCTTTCTGCTTTGACATCATCACAGCATTCAGCATGGTCAAAGCATCTTCTCTTTCGGAATTTGTCTTCTGTAGACCAGTTACTGTTCTATTCAACACATCATACGATTCTTTCACATAAGAGATCGAACATTAGTTTTTCTTTCATCTTATCCTGCTCACTCAGCTTTTCATCTTTCTCTTCACACTGCTTGCAAGATTCCAAACACTTTAAACACGGTTTGATGACTTCAATAATCTTTTCTACTTCAACCACTTTTTCAACTTCAATCACCTTCTCAGCTTCAACCGTCTTCTCAACAATTTTAACTTCTTCACTTTGTACATGCTTCTCTTCATGATCTACACTCTCGCATTTTACTTCTTTCTGATTCTTTGCTGCTCGCTTCTCCTTTAACTTCTCAATTCTATCTGCAAAATAAAATTGAAAACTTTCAGGAGATAAATGAGTTTTTGCAATATTAATTTGAACTTCTTCATCATCACTATCATCAGATGATGATTGATCAAATTGTCTTTTCTGAACTATCGTCTGAAGAAACAGACTCTCCATCTTTGTTCTTTTCATCACCAGCAACTCCTTTCATCCATTCCTTCAACAAATCTGGTTCTTGAACTATTTGTGCAGTCAAAGTTACAACTTTGGAATCAGGTGGAATGTATTTGTCCCAGCTGAAGCCTTCTGCAACCTTTTCATCATCTTGATCAATGATCCCAAAATAAGTTTTCTTATTTGCATCTTCGATCATTTTAGCATGTGCAGTTTGTGGTTCCTTTTGTTGATATGGTTGGTGAGCAACTTGTTGATATATGGCATTCCGATAATAATCATTACCACCAAACGGATTCTTTGCTCCACTTGCTTCTTGATTTTTGCATTCTCTCTTAAAATGTCCTTTCTCCCTGCATCGAAAACAAGTAACTTTAGATTTATCAAAACCTAAAGTAGAAACCTTTGCATCCAAAAAATCATCCCTTCCTGTTATCATCTTAAACTTTTCAGCTCTTCTTAAAACACTCGCTAAACACCATTTGATGTCCATGAGCTCCATTTCTTCTGCATCAATCTGATCGTAATCCTCTTTCGTCAGCATAGGATTTCCGATTCTACTTGCAACTAATCCTTCATAAGATTCTAACACTGTAGCAAGTAATGACATGTGACTTTTAGCAACCTCTTCAGAAAAATTTTGACCATTATGAAGATGTAATGCGATGTTGCAATGTAAAACTTGACCATTACTGCTATTTGAGCTTTGAAATTGATGACTTGAAGTTGAACTCTTTGGATTAACACTTGGATATGAAGAAAATCCATTGCTGCTGTTTGGACTTTGATTGACTGATCCAGATGAATTTTCAGCACTAAAAGCAGTTTGGACTTTCAGACTCTTGACATCTTGTTGACCACTCGGACTATTCATTCTTTCAATCTTCTTGTGCTCCAGATCTTGTCCTTCAATCTTTTCAATGAACTAAGAAATCGTCAACCTGTCATATTCTCCCGTGTTTTTTCAAGATCATCAGATATGTACCCCATTCTTTCTGAGGTAATGCATCAGCTAATTTGTCGACCCATTCTTCTTGTTCTTTGACAATTTCTAACAACGACATAGATCGTACTAAGTGACAATATCTTTCAATCAGTTTCTTTGACGATTCACCCGGTAAACTTGTAAACAAATCAAATTCTTTCTTAAGCAATGCTTTCTTACTCCTAATCATCTTCTCACTTCCGTCAAACTTAATTTTAAGCGCATCCCAGATCGAGCATGAAGTATTGTCATGCTGAAGCAAAATGAAGATGTCTTCTTTAATAGCCTGCTGTAACAGACTGATCATCATCTTTTCGGCTTTATACATGTCTCATTCTTTGTCATTCAGTTCAGAAATAGTTTTAATAACTCCCAAATCAGTACGAGGTTTAACATATTTCTTTTCAATACATTCCCAAGATCTCAAATGGTTAGCTTGAACCCAGTTCTCAAACCGATCTTTCCAACCATAATACTCCTCAATGTCCATTAGCTTCGGGGGTTTTTGCAAAGTTCCAATCTCATTTTCCATGTTCATGCTTTGAGCAATGGCAGCCGGTGTAGTCGGGGCTGTAGCAAAGGCATTATAGAATTCTTCTTCCATGGCTCGGTAACAAGTTTTTAAAAACAAACACTTTCAAACGAAATTAACTCTTCCAAACGAAATCCCTCAAGCGAAATAACATGCACAAACGAAATGACCTGCACAACAGTTTCAAGCGAAATAACAACTCAAACGAAATCAGAAATTTCAAACGAAATAATCATTTCGTTCGAACTGACCAAACGAAATATAATTTCATGCGAAATTACACACAGATTCACACGAAATCAACCTCTTTGGAACGAAATAGTAATTTCGTATGAAATATCTCAAACGAAATACTTATTTCGTACGAAATTAACACCAATTTCAAACAAAATTAATCATAAGATGTAATTTCGTGCGAAATTAAGAAACTATTCCAAACGAAATTATGCTGATGTCATCATGTCGGCCAAACTTTTGTAAAATTGATCAGGTTTTAACTCGATTTTAGGTCCAATTCTCAAGGCTTTGTTAAAACACTATTTCGCATGTAATGTGTTAAATTCAAACCATTTTATCCGTTAAAACTTGTTCAATTTAGAAAAGAAGGTGTAGAAGTTAGAAAAAATGATGAAATCAAGCTGAATTCGGTAGAACTCGTCCTCCTGAGCTCTGATACCACTTGTAGGATCGTTTTACCAACCAAATGAGTCGATCAGAAGAGTTCTCAGACAGAATCAGAGGCAGAATTCATTGATTCAGTCTTCGCTTAGCTTGTATTCACTTTTAACTGTCTTTTTGATTGATATGACAAAGATTTACAGCACGTTGACACTTCTGCAACACTTCGGCTCCGGAAACACAAGTTCAAGACTACTTCAAACGAAATTACAAGACCCCTATATATAGGCCAGCTAATTTCGCATGAACATGTTCAAGCGAAATCACATTCACACGAAATTACAATTTCATGCGAAATTACCTGTTAATTTCGTGTGAAATGACACACTGTCATTTCATGCAAAATTACCTATTTTTGACAGTTTCCTCGTATAACGTGCCCTGTTCTATCTATACACATACAAGACTCGATACAAGACGAAGTTGACAGACGGATGCACCAACAGTTTTGTCTAATGAGAATTTTCGAAATCTGTTAAAAGAATAAACAGATTATGATTTTCGAAATATTCTGTTAAAATTATATCAATGTTAAAACAGGAAACTCTATCACAATTCCTAAGAATTCGAATTTTTAGTTATGATTTTACATTAACGGCTGTAACTGTAGGATCGTGTTTCGACCCGAACGAGTTGTTCAGAGGAGTTTTGATCAGATACAGGTGCGGAAAACAAGTATCTGACTTAGAAACAGCTAGCAAATCACTTTTAACACCTTTTTGTATTGATATCTGACAGATTACATCCAAATCTCACACCGGCAGCACTTCGGTTTGAGTTACAAGACTCTATTACATGGTTTCGCTCATAAGCACCTATATATAGTGCTTGAGGTTTCGTTCCAATGTACATGTCACATGAGCGAAACCCTAATGACCATATAAGCGAACCTATCAATAGCCATATAAGCGAAACCCCTATGACTCTATAAGCGAAACCCTCATCTAACAACATACATTTTCCAGTTTTCTCGAAACACGTGCCCTGATCTAACAATCTAAGACTAAGACTCGATACAAGACGAAGTCGACAGATGTAGTGCACCAACAGACTCCCCCTCAGATGTTGACGAGTCAACTATCGAGTCACCTGTGTCTTCATTTCTTCAGTCTTGATCAGCCTCTGGGCTTCTCTCTCTATATCTTCATCTCTTTCTCTTTTATCACCCACACACTTCTTCTCTTAGATTTTGACATCTTTAAATTCTTCATCATCAACATGCACTCCCCCTCAAATGTTGACTCTTCCTGCATAAAACTCTACCACAAACATAAGTTTTATGATAAACATTTAAGCATATAGCCATCATTTGAAAATTCAATCACAAACTAATCAACCTGTTTCTGATGAACCACTTGAAACTATATCGATTTTCTAATCAAACCAACACACTCTCCCAAACCATCAGTTCATCATGTTTAGCACTTGGAATTTTGAAAATCAACTTTTCAATATCAGTCGTCGAAAATCTTTTTGAATTTTTCAAAATTTATGCTAAAACACACCTAAAATCTTTTTGGATTTTCTGAAGAAAATAAATGACACCACTTGTAAAGACAAAGAATGACATCAATTGTAGAAACAACAAGATGCAGAAATGAAATATTTACAAACAATATTTTTGTGAGCTTGCGTAAGAGGATCATATCAGTTTATGAGACATGTCACTAACATCGTTAAGCTGTATTACATTTTAAGTTCTAAACAATTCACCTAGATTGTCAGTATACTGATCCACTTAAACTTTCACACAAATTTCAACTGATCCGAGATACGATATTAATGTCTTAGAACTTAAACTTATCCGTGTGTCCCACTACTTGAATATACTCCCGTATCTAGATCCCAATATTCAGTCTTACAGGTGAGTATACCACAACTGATATCTATAAGGGGTTAAAATGTGAGGGCCGTGAGAGCTCAGGTCGATACTTTCGTATACGCAGAGAGATGACGGCTTCGACTTTTGGTGTGTCCCCTTTAGAGGATCTTTTAATTTCAACAGCAGCGACTATCAATTTTATTGTTTCATCAGCTTGCTGAGGGCGATGCTATGTTTCAAGCATTTGCGGAAAGCATTATCCGGGGACTAGGTCAGTACTTCCATACAGCAGAAGTCCCGGGATAATACCCCAGATATCACTGAGCATAAAGACCTAGTATCTCAGAATAAGGGACCTTTCAAACAAGATTTCAGGGGTTACCTATATATCCAAGCCGTTTTGTTAACCCACAGAATAAGCAAGTTTGATTTTTAAGTTTATATCTCGTCACAATCTACTAAGTGTGTAAAAACCTACCGACACATCCGCAGTAAGATTGTTTATCACATTTTATCGTTACATATCTTTAGCATGTTGTGACAGCCCACTGATGTACTATCATTTCCTCTTTTCACAACAAAACTCATTTTCGATTTTATCATGTTTTTGGCTTTTTCAAATTTTTGGCTTTTTCAAATTTTCTAATGTTTTTGGATTTTCTGAAAAATTTTTCTACTCCCCCTAAAATGCAAACACATTAAAAAATTTGAAAAAAAACTATCTAAACGCTTGACCCACTTGATACAAAAACTAAACAAACTGTACAAAAACTTGATAACCGATATCAAATCACATCAATTCGCCATTCAGTTGGCATAAACAATCAGAACTTCCCCTATCAACAAACTATTTTCCCATTTCAATTTCAAAACACTTAAGTTTGTTTTAATCAAAATGATTTTTCCGGAAAATAAGTTTGATTGATTTTACCACTTATAAGTATACCAATACTTGGTTCGGGGATGTGGTTCATCATCTTGTCTTTCAACCACTTGTAGGAAAATGCAAGTACAACTTAATGTCCTTGATTTACCATATGCACTTATGCACAGTCAAATCGTCTAACCACTTATAAACAAACACAAACAAACCTCTTTACCGTTTGTATGATTGACCATACCGTATAAATCCTCAAGAAAGATGCCGATACCTGCTCCTCGCTTACCAACCTGGGAGCTCCGGCAAGTCAGGTTTTTAGTCGAAGAAAATATCCACCCAAGCCTGACCAGCCTTGGGTTTTACCGAGTCACCATCACTCGGTTTCTTACCTTTCCTCTTCTTCTCATAAAATTCTTTAACCCCTTTGACTTTTCGATCAATCATCTTTCCAAAGATATATTTTACTTTGGGGTTAAAGACCTTCTCAGCATCAAATTCCTGTTTGTCATTATAAAATTGGTTAGAAATTTCAACTTTACCAATTTTCTTCTTATAATTTTCAGCCCAAAGTGATGGAAAGTCTTCATCATTCACAATCGGAACTGATTTTTCATCTTTTAAAATAGCTTCACTTTTCGAAACAACCTGTGGCTCATCTGACTTTGTGGAGTCAGATTCATCGCCAGAAGATAGCTCCTCTGATTTTGACCTATCAGAATCATCGCTAGAGCTTTCAGCAGCTTTCTTAACAACCCATTTTTGGTTGTCCGATTTAGCTCTCTTCTTGTAAAACTTGTTTGAACATTCACCAATTTCAAATGTAGAATTTTTAAACAATTTGGTTCTATCAATTGGTGGTTCAAACTCAACCACTTTCTCTTTGAGTTTACGAGATACTCCCTGTTTTGATTGTATGGCCTTAAAACAATCTCTGGCAATATGTACAACAGTGTTGCATTGGAAACAGGTTCTCGAATCCTTCTTCTGCTCAGCCAACTTCTTCATTTCATCTTGCTTCTTTGCAAGGAACTCATTATTTGACTGTCTCCAGAAATCTTTCTTTTCTTCTTCTTCAGATGACGTTCCTGAAACAAATGTCATTTTTTATTTAAAATCACGAACATATTTTTCATTTTTCTGTTTTTCTGTAGGAGTAAAACCTAACCCTTTCTTTTTGAAATTACCGTTATGGTTTGATTTCTTTTGGAAACCAGGACCAGAACTGTAACCCTTTTTCTTGTTTAATCTTTGTTGTACTCTTGAGGTGTATTTTTTAGGTTTTTCATTAAGACATAAATCTTTTATTTCAGAAATATTAATTTCTGTGAGTTTAAAAACCTTGTTTATCAATTCTGTTTTGACACCTCTTATTGGAAATTCCTCATCAGAATATAATTTTTCAGAATCATTCAAAGTGTAAGCAACTTTAAACGGTTCATCATCCAAATTAGATTTTGATAACAGGAATTCTCTATCATACACAATTTTATCCTGTTTTTCTGTTTGACCCGGAATGCTTGACTCAGACTTTGACTTTGACATGGACTCCGACTTTGATTCTTCTGTTTCATCGTTTTCTAACACATGATCCACCACTATCTTCATCAATTGAGATTGTTGATCAGTGTCAGATGATGTAAACGTGACATCAATACTTTCTGGTAGATTGATTGAAGACTCCGACTCCCACTGTAAGTTTGTTGCCTTTTTGACTCTTTCATCATTTGGATTTCTAGCCAAATATCCATTTTCCAGAGGGGGTGGACACTTGTTGTAACTGACACCTTGTTTCTTACCAGATGTAGTCTCTACAGTGCCTTTCTTCTTTTTAGTCTTTTTCACTAGAGTCTTTTCTTCAACCTTTTCTTCTGAAACTTTCTTTTCTTCAGTTACTTCATTGTCCTCAAATGCCTTTAAGCTTTCATCCATCGGATAAATCCTGTCAATGACATAAGACGAACATGAGTAACTTTTCAATAAACGGTTAACTCTTTTAGTTTCAATTCTCTGAAGTTCAAGTTTCTGTTTGAGATCAGCACACTTCTCGATATAATTGTTTACAACTTTTTGCTTGACCATGAAAGCTCCCTGAAGTGCTTTCATTGTTGTAGCCTGCTCTTCACTTGTGTCATTGTACATATTCATTGCCCTGTTCAACACATCATATGATTCTTTCAATCTGTTCATGTTGTGAATTAATGAACTGTTCTGTTTCTTTACAGCTTCACAATTTTCACAAGTTATTGGACTTTTCTTTGCAATGGCTTCTTCATTAATCTCGAACATTGGAGTTTCTTTCACTTTTCTTCTCACTACCGGTACTGTCTCATCATCGCTGCTAACCGGTGTCTTTACCTTTTTCTTTTTCTTCTTTTCCTTCTCATCCTCACTATCACTTTCTGCCATCATCTTCAGATGTTTTTCCATTTGTCTGGCATAATACTCAGTATCATCATCGCTTTCTTCTTCAACTCTGGCAACAAAAGCTGTGTAAGCTGTACCTTGATCAGGAATGTATTTATCCCAAGAGAAATTTTCCCAGTTAAAACCCTCAGGTAACTTTTCATCATCTTGAGCGATCAAACAAGCTTTTCCATCAGCTGAGACATATTTATCCCAGTTGAATGACTTCTTTTCTTCCTGATTAACCACACAAGCTCTCTTTCCAGAATCTTCAATTATAGGTCTTCCATGTGCAGTTTGTGCTTGATGTTGATGTTGTTGAGATGGTTGTTGAGCAACTTGATGGTAAATGGCTTTCCGATAGTAATCACTGTTTTTGTTGAAAGGATTCTGAGCTCCACTTTTTTCACGGTTGGTACACTCTCTCTTGAAGTGACCTTTCTCCCTGCAACGAAAACAAGTGACTTTAGATTTGTCAAAACCTAAAGTAGAAACATTAGCCTCACGAAGATCATCTCTCCCCGTGATCTGCTTGAATTTCTCAGCTCTCCTTAACACGCTTGCCAAACACCATTTTATGTCCATCAGTTCCATCTCTTCAGCATCTATCTGGTCATAATCTTACTTTGTTAGCATTGGATTCCCGATACAACCTGCAACAAAACAACTGTAAGATTCTAAAACCATTCCCAATAAAGACATGTGGTTTTTAGCAACTTCCTCAGAATAATCTTGATCATTTTCAAGATTTAACACAATATTGCACTGAAGTTTTCTTCCATTTTTTGTTGCTGAAATGTTCGGATCAAAAGACGGAAATGATGTAAAACTTGTTTTGCTGTTTGATCCTGATGATTAGCCTCCAGGAGAATTCTTGGCATTGTAAGCAGTTTCTATTTTTGGAGATAGATTTGTAGACTTCTCATTCACCCCTGCTTTGTAATACAACCCAATATCCTGTTCACCATCAAAATCTTTCATTCGAACAATCTTTCTTTGTTCCATTTCCTGAGCTTCCAACTTCTCAATAAATTTGCTCAAGGTTAACGTGCTAAAACCCTTTTTATTCCTGAGCATCATCAGATATGTTCCCCAAGTTTAATGTGGTAAAGCATCAGCAAGCTTTTCAATTAACTCTTCATTGTCTTTGTTGATGCTTAACCTCTTCATGTTCACTAACAAGTTGCAATATCTCTCAATGATTTGTTTTGTACTCTCATTCTTCAATCCTCTAAACAGATCAAACTCTTTTTTCAAAAGAGATTTCTTGTTCTTGACCATTTCCTGACTACCAACAAACTTTGAACGCAACGCTTCCCAAATTGAATATGAACTTCCGTTGTGTTGTAACAAGACCATAATATCTTCCTTCACAGCTTGTTGTAGCAGACTTAACATCATTTTCTCATTTTTATATTTCTTTTTGTCATCGGCACTCATGTCTTTGATCGCAACTTCCTCTTCATCATCATTTAACGGTCTCACATACTTTGTTTCAACACACTCCCAAGCGTCTAGATAGTTAGCTTGTACCCAATTTTCGAAACGACCTTCCCAACCTTTATATTCTTCAATGTTCAATAGTTTGGGCGGTTTTTGCATTGTTCTCGTTTCATTTTCGAGCATTGTGGTTTGTGCAACAGTGATCGGGGTAACCGGAGTAGTGAATGCGTTGTAAAATTCCTTGTCCATTTTTCAGATTTTAACAATTTTCCCACAACAGTCCTTAAAAGCGAAATCAGAACTCTTGAATGTCCTTAAAAGCGAAATATCAATGTTCAGAAAAGCGAAACCTCTGGTTTTGTTCACTGGAACGAAACCAGTATGTTCAAATGAGCGAAACCTTCTGATATGGTGACACAAGAGCAAAATATGATGGTCAAATGAGCGAAATAGCAGTTTAAGTGTTGCTATGAGCGAAACCATGGTGTTCAAATAAGCGTAATTACAGCATGTACGAATAAGCGAAACCTAATCGGGTTCAATTTTAGTCCATTTTTAGTTCGAATTTAGATCTCAAACTTTCAAGGGTTTGTTAATGTCCAATTACGCACAATATGTGAAATTTTGAGCTGATTTTGACCGATGAAACTTTCTGAACTGAAGAAAGAAGGTGTAGAAGTAAGCTAAGTATTTACAAAACCAATTATTTAATAGCAAACCACCTGTTAGCACGGGGTTCGGGGCGGAGCCCCGAGCTAAATTTTAGTTCACATTAAACAACATAAAATAATGAGGTTCCGAGTGAGATCTTGACTCAGTTATGAGGTCTCGAGTGAGATCTTGAGTCAAGTCTCGACTAATCTTGTAACATTATGAGGTCTCGACTCATTAAGGTCTCGAGTCGCAACCTTAGTGTCTCGAGTCATAATCATGGTCTCGACTACTGTGTTTTATGAGATCTCGACTCCTTGATGAGGTCTCGAGTCGCAACCACGGTCCCGAGTTGTGAAGATTGAAGCCCTTAGCCAAAACCTCAGTGGTCTCGAGTCGAAACCTTATGGTCTCGAGTCGAAATCGTTGTCTCGAGTTGTAAATATTTGAGAACACTAATGATTTCGAGTTGAGGCCTTGTGGTCTCGAGTCCACTGTTATTGTTGGTGCACTACATCTTTCGACTTCGTCTTGTATCGAGTCTTAGTCTTAGATTGTTAGATCAGGGCACGTGTTTCGAGAAAACTGGAAAATGTATGTTGTTAGATGAGGGTTTCGCTTATAGAGTCATAGGGGTTTCGCTTATATGGCTATTGATAGGTTCGCTTATATGGTCATTAGGGTTTCGCTCATGTGACCTGTACATTGGAGCGAAACCTCAAGCACTATATATAGGTGCTTATGAGCGAAACCATGTAACAGAGTCTTGTAACTCATACCGAAGTGTTGCCGGTGTGAGATTTGGATGTAATCTGTCAGATATCAATACAAAAAGGTGTTAAAAGTGATTTGCTAGTTGTTTCTAAGTCAGATACTTGTTTTTCGCACCTGTATCTGATCAAAACTCCTCTGAACGACTAGTTCGGGTCGAAACACGATCCTACAAGTGGTATCAGAGCTTCAGGAGGAGGAGTTCTACAGAGAATAGCTGGATTTCATCATTAATAAGGATCAAATAATGTTTTACAAAACCAAAATGGCTTAACTTGAATGAGCTTCTGATGTATCATTTCTGGCCAAAGCTGATATGATACGTCTACTTATCGTTCAAGTATTACGAAAGCTATGTTAAGTGTACATCATAAGCATGAATGTCTTAATATCTGGCCAAAGCTGATTTAATTCCTTCATAGATAGCATACTTAACAAGTGCATAACTAAAGTGATTGTCTCAATTTCTAGCCAAAGCTGATTTGTTACAATCATTTTGCACACATGCTTAAATGATTACACTTCTGGCCAAAGCTATTTTGTTTTCGTTTAAGTAGAACTGTAAATAAGTCTATTATTTTGATGTTAGTAATAGACATATCACAACCTCTTCACATAATGATCCTTATATTAATGATCCTTAATTAATTTTTATGATTGTTTCATCTGCCTTATTCTTAGTACCCATAATTTTACTCCCGATAATTTTCTTCTATAAATCTATATCTCATCCACTCTAATTTCTAAATCTAATATGTTTTGCTTAAAGTTTCTATAAGAATTAGCTCTTAAATTAAATCCTTAATTATCTCTTAAGACACGATAATCCTATTGCTCTCTTCTGATAAAGTACTACAGAAGAAAAGTAGAGCATGATGATTAGGATAAATCAAACATGATGTCTCTTATGATAATCAAGAATAAGTGCTGTCACTAAAAGGTTATTCCAGATTATGTCTTTCCTAAGACTAATCTATAATTGTGGAATAATCACTAGAACTCCTAAGATGCATGCCTTCATTTAAAATTCTAAACTATAAAGTTAAGTGGTGTATGTGAATATATTATAATGTACAATACCATGACCCATAAAGTTAAGGGTTTACGCATGGAAATAAGTACATTTTTCCAGTACATTCCATACTAGGATTTTCACTTGTACAATTTGATGCCTTATAAATCAACTATAACACTCAAAAGTACCAAAGTGTAATGAGTGTGTTGATAAGCAACATATGTACAAAGAAATAAATGTTTGAAGCTGGAAAATAAGTTGTTACTCACCTTACAACCACTTAAAACTTTAAAAGAGGATTGTTCTAACTTCTAAGGTCCATAGACAAATTACAAGTAAAAGATTCCAACTCTAAGGTTCTTCAAGGGAGAATCTCACAGCATAATTATGCCATTAGACTAGGCATAAGCAATGAGACTATCCATTATTCAAAAGAACAGTTGGATAAGTTAATTAGGTAGTCACTTACTAAAGATATTCAAGTCTGCTAATTTTAATATTCCAATTAACACATGATTAGTTGACTCTAGTTCCATACGTTTCCTTAACAGAACTCAACAAATAAATAACATGAGAGTTAGTGGAAAAATTAAATGTTAAGACTATAAGAACCATAATAAGCAGTCTTTTAACAACTTTTTTTGATACCTTATATATTCTGAAGATTAATCAGAATATAATATCATAATTAAGCAATGTTATGAAGATTGTGAGGTTTGCATAGTCAACATAAAGTCACACTTACCTTAAACTCTCATTTTATTTGTTCTAAATATCTGGATTGAAACATTACTAAGATAAAACTAGATGATGGCTTACACTTTCACAACTTTTTGTCATCATGCAAATGAGAATTTGACAAAAGGAAAAATGAGACTTATAAATTTCATCCATTATAACCGAAATTCATAAGAAATCATGACATGGTTAATGAGGATGATTTTTTTATCTAATCCCATTCTAAGTGATTTTAAATCATGACGTTATAGCCCTAAATATTACTTGGCTTAAGGAATAAGTATGGGTCCATCATAAGTCATTCATTGACATTCGTGGAACTTATTCCAAATGGAATATTCAGACATAATTCATTTATCATTTAAAAGACTATCAACTTGTATCTAAATTTTGTCGCATATGGCTCACGGTCTTAGAAGAAATCTATTCATATATATATATATATTTAATAAGATTTCTATTAAATATGTCCCTAAAGTTTCTTATGATATCTGGACATTAAAGAAATCAAATAAAGTCTAACATATATGTGATAGGTTCCCACGTCACGTAGCTCATTGAAACTTCTCTTGTAGCACTTCTAGAGATATTAAAGATCAGTGGGAGCATTAAGTGTCTTTTAGTAAAAAAACTTGCAGTAGTTGCAAGAGGTGGGGGAGTGAAAATTTCACATTACCTCTATTTGCACCTCTTGTACAAGACACCGCTCCATCTCGACACTGTCTCCTTAAAACATAATGCTACACTTACAAAAGTTTCATTGTTGCTTAATTGTGGGCACACTTAGATTTCTTACCTAAACTAACATAATCCTCAACAAGAGAAATCACAACGACTAACGTCATTAACTTGTTTCTCTATTAGAATTTGTTGGTCGTTAAATGTTGACCCTAAGCATGCTGAGTTCCTAAAGATTTCTAAGGTCAGTGGGAGTAGTCAAATTCCTTATCATGACTTGTAAGGAATACAAGAGGCGGGGGAAGAGTGTCATTAAATTTCACTCCGAATTTAACTCCGATTACACCTCTTGTACACCATACTGCACCAACTCTTACAAACTTAGAATCCTGAAAATGATAGCAACCTAACCAAGAGCAAATCCATAAAACTGAAACTTCTAATAAACCCAATAATCAACTCAGGGGGTCATCTAGGTTTAAAAGCCTACTAACTTTGATGATTACATAACCTCCCTAACTGAAGTTGAAATGGATTTTGTAAAAGTTTACTGATCCTATTGTTTTGGTCAAAAATCACACAAGGATAATGCAACCAAATCTGATTTTGTGAGGAATGATGCTTGAAATGAGGAACAATGATAAGGATCACTTCAATGTAAATTGCACAAATGACACAACGATTTATACGAGGAAAAAGCCCTTGATCAATGAATGATCTCCGGCATAAAAAACCTCGGGTGATGGAAACTACCGATCACCAAGCTCAAATTAATCAATAAATGTTTACAACTTCAGATAGTAACGAGCTAGGTACAAGGATCACTATGGTGAAATGTGCAAAAATGTGTGTAAACTATTAAGTGTTTGCCGATTGCTTCAATAGTGCAGTTGTACGAGAGTGTGTGTAGCTGAAAATGGCTAAGTGTTCTAATTACTAGCTCGTTACCCCTTTAAAAATAGAAGTTAACTATGCTAACAAACTATCCGACTTTTGTGCCATGCTCCCACGTTCTCCACAACTTCCATTTCCAGTCAAACGTGTGCGAAATACCCGTGGAATATTCCATAGTAACGTTGCCAAGACCAGTTCAAGCTTGTTACTCCTGCAAAACAATACGAAATTCAAACAAACAATCGTTAGTGTGAGGATCCTTAAGGTGATCCATGATCCTGATCCTGAAGCTCTTCTGAGGATCACTATCTGTCACAGAAGTAAGGATCATCGTTAGGACAACAAGTAAGGATCACGGGTTATCAGAAAATCCTCCCCTAACAATTGCCCCCAAAATATAAGGAGTAATTTGTAAAATAAACGAATTATATTTTCTTGAGCTTATCCGCAACTAACTAACGGATATATAGCCGTTGATATAGAACTATCCGTTGCAATCCTGACGTCACAGAAGTGACAACTGTCACACCCGTTCATTAGCGGAAGCGCGCGGTGTGAACTTGATTAGTTTTCATTGCATACGATATAAGTAAACAACTACATGATTAAAACATACGATGTTCATCCATTCAAAAGTTTAAAACATTACAATCACAAGTCATTTAAGTTTCAATCAACATGACCTCCGGTTAAGTTACAAACCAACAAAAGCGGATGACATCTAAACTTGAAATTTACATCATGAAAACAACGCCCGCGCCCAAGATCCATCTTGTTTCCTGAAATACATGTAAGTTTGAAAACATCAACAAAAGTTGAGCGAGTTCATGCGTTTTGTATGAGTTCCAATAAACTTGTAAACATTTGAGAAATTCCTTTGAAAACAGGTATGTAAAGCGTCTATGAACAGATCAATTAATGTTTTGCAAGGACATTAATATATGTGAAGACATAGGGAGTACCCAACCCAAGTGGGCTATTATTAGTGTCGAATCCCCTCGACTGTGTCGAATCCCCTCGACTGTGTCGAATCACCTTGACTGTGTCAAATCACCTTGACTGTGTCAAATCCCCTTGACCGTTGTCGAATCACCTCGACTGGGACACAAAAGCACTCTAAGTAGTCACAAATGGACCATGAGTGGGGCTCGGCCGTACCCGTTAGATCTAACCTTTGTCCATGTTTCATATGAGAGTTATTAGCATTTCAGTTTCAGCCTATGCTCACATGATCTAATAGTTCATTTCATAGCCAAATCATACCATTAAAACATATGTAACATGTATTTCACCCCCGAGAGTTATAAATCCGAAAACAGTTAAGAGAAAAGGGGGACGTGAACTCACAGTATTGCGTCCAACAATAAGCTCTAGCAACCGTGTTCAGTAAGCGTGAGTCAACCTACAAGGGTTCTAACTCGTTAGACACGTCGGTCTTTCCTAGACCTTGTACTCGTTGTTCATCTTGAACGTTTATTGTTTTCATTTTGTTTTTGGAACGCTTGCGAAATTTTATGATAATATGTTGGCATCTGTTTCTGGTATACCTCGATTCGAGACTTTATATTTGTTACACAAATATAAGTGCAAAAAGTGTTAAAAATATTTATTTTTAACCTCAAGATACGCTGTCGTATGAATACAACCTTAGTGAGAGAGTACACTTCAACAAGTGTATGTGTGTATATCATCATGTACTAGAGTCTTTTATACATATACATATACCGTATGTATACTTGTATTTGTGGGCTTTATACGTGTACAGGTACGGTATTTATACGTGTAGGTATACCGTATTATACGCGTAGGGATATCGTATAATACGTGTAGGTATACTGTATTATACGCGTGGGTGTACCGTATTTATACGTGTAGGTATACCGTATTCTACATGTAGGTATACCGTATTTATAATGTACTTTATTTTATAATATATTTATAAAACTTATACATGTATTTTACTTTGGGCTTAGCCCACGATTTAGTGTTTCGGGCTTATTTAGTGTTTATGGAATGGGCCCTTGCCCATGTATTCAAGATGTTGGGCCTAGCCCAATACGTATGTTATTTTAAGCCTATATTAGTTGTTTAGCCCAATATTTATGTTTATGCATTTTTGGTAAACTTTTACTAATTATACTAGGACTTTTATAACTATACTTAGTGTTATTTGCATTAAACTTTCCGGCTTTTCGTTGTTGGTATTGTATGTTAAGTGCCTAAAATATTTTATTTTACACTTGTCATAACGTTTGGTTTATATAATCTTTTGTGTTGAAATTGATCGTTTCGTCGATAAAGCAAAAGGTGTCATCGGATGTCCGTTGTTTGAGATTCGTCGTCCGATGTTCGCGCCTTGAGTTTTGGTATCACACCAGTGTATATTTTTAGTAAGCGTGAAGGTTCGCGACCGTTGTTATATTCGCAAGTATTCGTGAGGTTTTCGTCGTGGTGTAAGTGTATATTTTGCAAGGATTCTATGTATTATTTTTGGTATGTATTTCTCCTACTACTAATACATACATACATTACACAAGTAATATACACCAATAGAGTATTTAGCATATGTATATATAATTTTCCAAAAATTATATTTATTTTTTTATTTAAAAAAAAACTTTACCCACTTTTATGTAAAAAAATATCTTTTTGTGTTTATATAAACTCTTGGATGGTTAAGACTTAACCATCGTCATTAGGGTTCGTCTAATCACGATTAAGGTCGTTAATCGAAATTAAAGTTACTAATCACGATTAACCATGCTAATCACCCCGTTAATCTCTTTTTAATCGCGATTAAATTTTTATAAAATTTCGCCATAGTTTCCCTAAACTATGGCGTTTTTCCCATGTATTTAATACATGTTTAAAAATCATTTTCAGTTTACCATTAACATTATTATCATACTAATCTCCACAATTCATACTTTCAAGTAACCAAATATCCCCATTTATTCCCTAAATTCATGAGCTTTTACATATTCATTTTTCTAAAACGATTTCAAGACTTTTATGTCTTGCATGTTAAGACTTTCTAAATGTAGTTTTTATAACCATATATTAAATCACTTATTACTTTTAAAAATCACATTTATTAGTTCTTAAAACATCAAGTTTAGGCCATTATAGTCCTTAATCCTTCAAGTTTAACACATATATGTATAAAGCTCATGAACATAATGATGACGATTTTTCATGATTTAAACACTTAGTTGTTTAAATCGTATTTTTAAGCCAAATATAACAAGATCATACAACTCATACAACTCTAAAACGCATAATAATCACATAATACTTCACATTTAGTAAGTTGTTAAGTTTTGGTTTAGGGTTTTAAGTGGAATTTTTCTTTGATTTCAAGATGATCAACAAGTACTTTAGTAATCTACATATGATAACAAACTTAAAAATGATAAGTAAGAGGCTTACCACTTTGCAAGTGTCCTAAGATGATTATTTAGAAAAGATTAAGCTCCAAACAAAGTTCTAAGAATGCTCCATGCTTACACCTTCCATAGATGATCTTGAAATGGGTTAATAGAGGTTAAAATAAAGTGTTTTAATGGTGAAAAAAAAATGGTGTCAAGTTGATGGAGGTCAGGAGGTGGTGCCGTGAGGTGATTGAGGAGGTGGACGTTTGTGTGTGTTATTTGAATGGTGAAATGTGAAGGTAAGGACATAGGGATTGTTTTATAATCTTGCAAGTTCTTTTCAAATCAACAATGAGATCTTAGAGCCATACTCATGAGGTCTTCACTATCATAACATGGAGTGGGTGGGGGACCCACTACAAAACCGTGTACGTGAGGGGAAAGGTAGGCTTAGGCATGGGAATTATTATAAACATGTGTTGAAATCTCATGATAGATATTTTTATCATTTAGGAAGTTCATGCACAATTAGGATATTAATGGTAGTTTATGGTTTTAAACAAGTTCTAACTAGTTTACTAGTTTAGTGGGTATTGTTTTTGGATGATAAAAATACCACTAGTTCGCTCGTTGTTGTTTCAATATCGGGTGATATATAAAAGGCGCTATATAATGTCGGGAGCTATGGTTTTACTTTACCATCGACGCTATAGCGTTTATTTAAAGTGTTTACGACACCAAAATATGGCTAACTAGTTCACTAACTGTTTGGTTTAGGCAATTGGCTGGTAGAAATATAATTTATTCGCCTATCGGCTCAATTTGGACAGTGTGTAAAAGTCGCGGCGTAACACAGGGAGTTTATGTTTCGGGTATCCGATTGGTATCCCTAAGCTTGTTTATGATGTAAAATATTATTTACAAGTCCTGCGGATATTAAAACGCTGAATTTTAGTGTTGCAGACAAATTTTTTTTTTGTTACCGTTTGGCGCAGAACGGACACTTTAAAAATAAAAAATAAAAATTTGGAAAGTTTATATGTTTTATCATTTGGTGCCCCTAGTTAGGGGTTTTTATTTATATTTCATCTATAGAGTGCGTTCATGCCCTTCGTCGCTCGTTTCGACTGTTTTCGGAACTTGCTGGCATGAATAGTGTGTTCAGATGAATAGTGTTTTCAGCATTTTGCCAACATATTAGGACATAGTTTGCAGTTTTATCGCGACGTGGCGATTGTATTAATATGGTTTAACATATTTACCCATGTCCTATGATTACTAGACTTTTCACGACCTAATCATGCAATAATTAAATCGTAACGAACATAATTAAATGTTTAATCAAGCGTTTAAGTTGTACGGAATTACCATTATTTTTGCCAGTTGTCACATTCTCCCCCGTTAGAAGAATTTCGTCCCGAAATTCGAGTCGTGCTACTGGGTGCAGGGGGGTCTGGAAACAGGTGAGGGTACTTGGATTTCATTTGATCTTCACGTTCCCACGTATACTCGGGACCGTGACGCGAGTTCCAACGAACTTTAACTAGCCTCCTACGATTCCTGCGTGTCTTGTGGATCTTCCAGTCCGTAACCTCAACAGGTTCTTCAGTAAATTGAAGTTTTTCGTTGACGTGTATCTCATCTGCTGGAATGACAACCGTCTCTTGTGTAGGACTTTTCTTGAGATTTGACACGTGAAACGTGTTGTGTACATTGCTCAGTTCTTCTGGTAGTTCTAACTTGTATGCAACAGTTCCGATCTTTTCCAGGATTTTGAAGGGTCCAATGTAACGTGGGTTCAACTTTCCACGTTTACCAAATCTTACTACGCCCTTCCAAGGCGAGACTTTTAACAATACCATGTCTCCGACCTCGAAAGCTAATGGTTTGCGTTGTTTGTCGGCATAGCTCTTTTGTCTGTCGCGAGCCGTCTTGATATGGTCTCGTATCTGAATGATCTTGTCTGTGGTTTCTTGGACCTTTTCCGAACCAATGAGTTGTTTATCCCCGGTCTCCGCCCAACATAGCAGGGACCAATACTTCCGTACATATAATGCTTCAAACGGGGTGACCTGGATGCTAGTGTGATAGCTATTCTTGTAGGAGAACTCTACTAAGTGAGTATCCCAGCTTCCACCCAAGTCCATCACACAAGCACACAGCATGTCCTCCAAAGTTTGAATCGTTCGTTCACTTTGGCCGTCCGTTTGAGGGTGAAAGGCCATACTAAGATTCAGTTGTGATCTAAAGGCCTTTTGGAATGATTGCCAAATCCTTGACATGAACCAACCTTCTCGGTCCGATATAATAGAAATAGGCACACCATGCTGTGCCACAATCTCCTTAAGATATATTTCGGCCAACTTCCAAGTGTTATCCTTCTCACATGTGGGTAAATAAAATGTGCGGACTTCGCAAGTCGATCAACGATTACCCAACCCATATCATGGCCTCTTTGGGTTCTGGGTAACTTAGTAATGAAGTTCATCGAGATTTGTTCCCATTTCCATACAGGAATCTTGGGTTGTTGCAGCAACCCTGAAGGCTTCTGATATTCCGTCTTAACCTTAGCGCATGTAAGGCATTTTCCGACATAAGTAGCAATGTCCCCCTTAAGGTTAGGCCATCAATATCTGATCCCGTATGTATAGAGTACCTTGACTTATGAGCCTCGTCCAAAATAATAGTCCGTAGGTCGCCAAAGAATGGAACCTAAATTCGCTTCAGGGAGTACAATGTTCCATCTTCCTTGGGCAATGATTGTGCTCCCATTCCACGTAATGCTTCAGCTTGTAGGTGCTCTGGTTTGAGCGTCTCTTGCTCAGCCTCAAGAATCCGAGTAGCGGAATTCGTCTATATGATCATCTCCAAGGCTCGCATCCTTAGTGGTTTTGGGCACTCCCTGCGGCTCAAGGCGTCTGCTACAATGCTCGCCTTGTCCAGGTGATACTTAATCTCACAATCGTAATCATTAAACAATTGATAATAGCCCGACCTCAAGTCGATCTTGGAGTAGTAGCTAGAACTTTGAAATTGGTCGAACAAGTCATCAATTCTCGGTAAGGGGTACCGATTCTTGATTGGTTAGCTTGTTTAACTCCCTGTAGTCTAAGCACATACGAAAACTGTCATCCTTCTTCTTGATAAACAACACTGGAGCTCCCTAGGGTGAGAAGCTCGGCTCGATAAATTCTCTTGTCTAGCAACTCTTTCAGTTGAGTCGATAGTTCTTGCATCTCGGACGAGCTAATCGATAAGGTTCCTTCGCCACTGGTGCCGCTCCTGGCACTAGGTTTGTTCGAAACTCCATTCGTTGCTGTGGAGGTAGCCCAAGAAAGTCTTCGGGAAAGACTTCTGGAAATTCGTTCACAACAGGGTTGTCTTCTAACTTCGGCTCCTTGGTCTCCTTATCGACAACATGAGCAAGGAAGGCTATGCACCCCTTTCGGAGGCACTTCTGCGCCTTTATGACCAGTGTGGGATGTCTCAATCCATCGCCTTATGGGGCCCAGCGTCCTCGCATCAACTGCATGAAGGCCGTGTACTATAAGTGTTTCATCATTCGCAAAAGGGATGCAAATGATTTTCTCATGACCAACAACTTCAACTCTATTCTTGGATAGCCAATCCATGCTGACTACAACATCATAACTTCCCAAATCAACAGGTAGGAGCTCAGTAAAAAAAATTTTCCAGCTCTACAAGTTCCAAAGTACAACCCTTAATCACCTCATTTGCTTTAACTAACTTTCCATTTACCAGTTCTATAGGATATGGGACGTCTAGCTTACTTGAAACTAGGCCAAGTGTATTCTTAAATTCTACTAATACAAAACTAAGGTCGGCGCTAGTATCACACAGAATGGATGCATAGTGTTGGTTAATAGGGAACGTACCCGTCACAACATTCGGGTCCTGGCGCGCTCACGAGCTCCGATCGCGAAGACTCCTCCTCGCTTGGTTCTTCTTAGGGCAATCTTTTCTAAAGTGCCCCACGTCACCACAGTTGAAACAACCTGGAATTCTACCATTATCGTTTCTGCCTAGGTTGTAGTTATCATATCCTCCTTGGTTGGGATATCTTGCCCAACAGGCATCCTTGCTGTGTCCCTCTTTTTCACATCTGTTACACTTAGGTCTCAGGCATCGACCTTCATGGTGAAACTTGCATTCGTCACATCTTGGCTTAGTCCCCAGATAAACCTTTCCAATGGCCTTATTGGTGGCTCCATAAGCTTTCATGCCACGCGGCGGGTTTGCTTCCCTTCTTTTGTTTGCATTTGAGTGGTCATGAATTACTTGTGTGCCTTTCTTCAGATTTGAAAACTTTCTTTTGTTGTCGCCTGAAGACTCCACGTGAGTCTCTTTCTTGTTCGTCTCGGATTTCGAAAACTTTCCCATACGAAGAGCTTCTTCAGTAAGTGTAACGCTCAAATCAATAGCCTCTGCAATAGTTGGAGGCTTTGAGGCAGTAACCATGCTCAGGATTTGAGGCGCAAGTCCCCAAATAAACCTTTCGATTCTCTTGAATTCTGGCTCGACAAGATAAGGAACGACCCTTGATAAATCATGAAAACGCTGAATATACTCGACAACCTTTGGTCCATCCATCTTCAGATTCCAGAACTCAGTTTCCAGTTTCTGGATTTCAGCTCTTGAACAGTATTTCTTGCGCATTAATTCCTTAAGCTCATCCCAACTGAGCGCATATGCAGCAGTTTCGCCAAGAGTTTGAACTTGGAGGTTCCACCAGGAGAGTGCACCATCCAAAAACAGCACAGAAATATAAGTGACTCTCTGTTCAGGTGCCAATTTGCTCATTCTTAGCACGGAATCGGTCTTTTCAACCCAGCGAACAAAAGCGACGGCACCTCCCGTGCCATCAAAGTTTAGGGGTTTGCAATCCAGAAATTGCTTATAAGTACAGCCTGTAACATATGTAACGCAATTCACGAGTGAGCATTGGCAGAACACAATTGGAAATATCCAAAAGATTTGTAATGTGTCTTAGGTGATATAACATTACCAGTTGGAGGGTTATTTCCGAAAGTGCCACCGCTGTGTTCTGAGCGGTTGGCCTTGTGCTGTGCAATTGCCTGTGATATGCGTTCTTGAAGCTCGGCTTCTGTCCTTGGTAACGTGTTAGTGTCTGTGTCACGTCTGGGCGGCATTTTCTTCTAGCAAGAAGTTTTGGGTAGGTTAGAGAACATTCACCAAATAATTATCTGTGGGGTATATATGTATATAGACAATCATCACCACAAGCAAACATGTAATCATCTAACATTACATGCATATATTATCAAAAGGTATAAATAAGAAAACAACCACTGAGCTTCCATATATGTTCGACAACTTGATACATTGTTTTTAACAGATGAAAAACAAAATGGACTCGAGGTTACATCACATCGGTCATAGAAGTTCCATAATACGAAAGTAGTAGTTATTTTCCTTCTACATTGGTCCTCTTAGGTCTTTAGTTTTTTTTTTTTTTCGAAACGGGCATACTTCCCAAAAAGGTGGGGGGTTGTGCATTACTACCACGTATAGGGGTGATAGTGAAAACGTAGAGATAAGGTCGTGAGGGTACGTGGCTTCTTCCTCGGAACCGAATTGTGCCTTGTAGCAACCGTAGAGCGATTTTCCAAGGCGTGAATGCACTACTCAAACGATGGGGTGTTACGAGATAGAGAGTGTAGGGTTACTGGTAGGGGTGTTGGTGGTGGCGATATAGGTAGTGGGTGATAGGGTGCATGTGAGGTGAAGGATGAGGAGAGTCTTTTCCAAGTGTTAGCCATTTTCACCTGCTTAGATACCGGGTCCCAAACGACTCGTATTACGGGTTGGAGTGTTAGGCACGAAGTAGGCAAAGACAGACATCCTACTTTATAGAGTGTTAGAGTAACTATTTCGGTTAGTGTTCTACTAGATGGAGATTTGGAACAACTTAGGAATTTCAAATAGATAGTGATCATTTGCTTGACCCGCAGAGCCCACCAGGATTTCCATGCACTACAAGATGTTATTACGTGGGCCCCCGTAATAATAAATTGTCTTGCATGGTCACCCTAATTTTTCTCTCGTTCAAAGCCGCCGATCAGTCAGAGAAGGGACACTACCGTCTTCATACCTTCAACATGGAAAGGACCTTTATAATGGTCCACGCGCCAACGTCCGTTGTCATTACGCGCGAAATGGCACAATGCTTAGACGAAGTAGGAATAAAGAGAGTTCCTAACAATAGTAGTTGGAGGGGCACCTTCAAGATGAGTACGTCATCTTCCTTGTCTGGACAAGAGTGTCGTCAATCATGTTTCGTAAAAGCCATAGGGACCTCGTCTCACTGATAAGGTTGTTGTCCAAGGTTACCTCCTCCGCCTCGCCGTCACTGCCGTAGTCAGGCACCTTCGCATTCGAGAGAGAAGAACAACCATCTTCTACGGAATCAAGCTCAGGGTCTCGTTTATAACTACATCAGCCATAAGCTCCGCAATAAACGCGAGGTCGATAGTCTCATTGTGCGCGTTAAGAATAATAATAGGATTCGAAGTCGAAGGCATCTCGTTCCCATCAATATTATTCCGTAGACGTATATGCATATATATTAATGAATAATAATGTTACTTAGTATATACAAGCAAATAAATGCAACATGTCACATATAACTCTCGTTTGTTCTTTCGGGTGTCGTTTCGGTTTTGGCAAGTCTATCTCACGTAGACTATACCTCACGTGTCACTTTAGTTGGGGTATTCTTCTCCCTACTAATGTCCTTGCTTTTGTCTTTCCTTTGAAAATGTGTGATTCATGGATCTTGGCGCTTTCGTAAATGCAATGAAAAACCTTTTTTTTTTTTTTGTAAAAATGTTTTCGTGAGAGAATCCTAGTGATTGTAGTCTAGACTCGAGAAGGAATCCTAGTTCACTACAATCGAAGCTCTGATACCAATCTGTCACACCCGTTCATTAGCGGAAGCGCGCGGTGTGAACTTGATTAGTTTTCATTGTGTACGATATAAGTAAACAACTACATGATTAAAACATACGATGTTCATCCATTCAAAAGTTTAAAACATTACAATCACAAGTCATTTAAGTTTCAATCAACATGACCTCCGGTTAAGTTACAAACCAACAAAAGCGGATGACATCTAAACTTGAAATTTACATCATGAAAACAACGCCCGCGCCCAAGATCCATCTTGTTTCCTGAAATACATGTAAGTTTGAAAACATCAACAAAAGTTGAGCGAGTTCATGCGTTTTGTATGAGTTCCAATAAACTTGTAAACATTTGAGAAATTCCTTTGAAAACAGGTATGTAAAGCGTCTATGAACAGATCAATTAATGTTTTGCAAGGACATTAATATATGTGAAGACATAGGGAGTACCCAACCCAAGTGGGCTATTATTAGTGTCGAATCCCCTCGACTGTGTCGAATCCCCTCGACTGTGTCGAATCACCTTGACTGTGTCAAATCACCTTGACTGTGTCAAATCCCCTTGACCGTTGTCGAATCACCTCGACTGGGACACAAAAGCACTCTAAGTAGTCACAAATGGACCATGAGTGGGGCTCGGCCGTACCCGTTAGATCTAACCTTTGTCCATGTTTCATATGAGAGTTATTAGCATTTCAGTTTCAGCCTATGCTCACATGATCTAATAGTTCATTTCATAGCCAAATCATACCATTAAAACATATGTAACATGTATTTCACCCCCGAGAGTTATAAATCCGAAAACAGTTAAGAGAAAAGGGGGACGTGAACTCACAGTATTGCGTCCAACAATAAGCTCTAGCAACCGTGTTCAGTAAGCGTGAGTCAACCTACAAGGGTTCTAACTCGTTAGACACGTCGGTCTTTCCTAGACCTTGTACTCGTTGTTCATCTTGAACGTTTATTGTTTTCATTTTGTTTTTGGAACGCTTGCGAAATTTTATGATAATATGTTGGCATCTGTTTCTGGTATACCTCGATTCGAGACTTTATATTTGTTACACAAATATAAGTGCAAAAAGTGTTAAAAATATTTATTTTTAACGTCAAGATACGCTGTCGTATGAATACAACCTTAGTGAGAGAGTACACTTCAACAAGTGTATGTGTGTATATCATCATGTACTAGAGTCTTTTATACATATACATATACCGTATGTATACTTGTATTTGTGGGCTTTATACGTGTACAGGTACGGTATTTATACGTGTAGGTATACCGTATTATACGCGTAGGGATATCGTATAATACGTGTAGGTATACTGTATTATACGCGTGGGTGTACCGTATTTATACGTGTAGGTATACCGTATTCTACATGTAGGTATACCGTATTTATAATGTACTTTTTTTTATAATATATTTATAAAACTTATACATGTATTTTACTTTGGGCTTAGCCCACGATTTAGTGTTTCGGGCTTATTTAGTGTTTATGGAATGGGCCCTTGCCCATGTATTCAAGATGTTGGGCCTAGCCCAATACGTATGTTATTTTAAGCCCATATTAGTTGTTTAGCCCAATATTTATGTTTATGCATTTTTGGTAAACTTTTACTAATTATACTAGGACTTTTATAACTATACTTAGTGTTATTTGCATTAAACTTTCCGGCTTTTCGTTGTTGGTATTGTATGTTAAGTGCCTAAAATATTTTATTTTACACTTGTCATAACGTTTGGTTTATATAATCTTTTGTGTTGAAATTGATCGTTTCGTCGATAAAGCAAAAGGTGTCATCGGATGTCCGTTGTTTGAGATTCGTCGTCCGATGTTCGCGCCTTGAGTTTTGGTATCACACCAGTGTATATTTTTAGTAAGCGTGAAGGTTCGCGACCGTTGTTATATTCGCAAGTATTCGTGAGGTTTTCGTCGTGGTGTAAGTGTATATTTTGCAAGGATTCTATGTATTATTTTTGGTATGTATTTCTCCTACTACTAATACATACATACATTACACAAGTAATATACACCAATAGAGTATTTAGCATATGTATATATAATTTTCCAAAAATTATATTTATTGTTTTATTTAAAAAAAAACTCTACCCACTTTTATGTAAAAAAATATCTTTTTGTGTTTATATAAACTCTTGGATGGTTAAGACTTAACCATCGTCATTAGGGTTCGTCTAATCACGATTAAGGTCGTTAATCGAAATTAAAGTTACTAATCACGATTAACCATGCTAATCACCCCGTTAATCTCTTTTTAATCGCGATAGTTTCCCTAAACTATGGCGTTTTTCCCATGTATTTAATACATGTTTAAAAATCATTTTCAGTTTACCATTAACATTATTATCATACTAATCTCCACAATTCATACTTTCAAGTAACCAAATATCCCCATTTATTCCCTAAATTCATGAGCTTTTACATATTCATTTTTCTAAAACGATTTCAAGACTTTTATGTCTTGCATGTTAAGACTTTCTAAATGTAGTTTTTATAACCATATATTAAATCACTTATTACTTTTAAAAATCACATTTATTAGTTCTTAAAACATCAAGTTTAGGCCATTATAGTCCTTAATCCTTCAAGTTTAACACATATATGTATAAAGCTCATGAACATAATGATGACGATTTTTCATGATTTAAACACTTAGTTGTTTAAATCGTATTTTTAAGCCAAATATAACAAGATCATACAACTCATACAACTCTAAAACGCATAATAATCACATAGTACTTCACATTTAGTAAGTTGTTAAGTTTTGGTTTAGGGTTTTAAGTGGAATTTTTCTTTGATTTCAAGATGATCAACAAGTACTTTAGTAATCTACATATGATAACAAACTTAAAAATGATAAGTAAGAGGCTTACCACTTTGCAGGTGTCCTAAGATGATTATTTAGAAAAGATTAAGCTCCAAACAAAGTTCTAAGAATGCTCCATGCTTACACCTTCCATAGATGATCTTGAAATGGGTTAATAGAGGTTAAAATAAGGTGTTTTAATGGTGAAAAAAAAATGGTGTCAAGTTGATGGAGGTCAGGAGGTGGTGCCGTGAGGTGATTGAGGAGGTGGACGTTTGTGTGTGTTATTTGAATGGTGAAATGTGAAGGTAAGGACATAGGGATTGTTTTATAATCTTGCAAGTTCTTTTCAAATCAACAATGAGATCTTAGAGCCATACTCATGAGGTCTTCACTATCATAACATGGAGTGGGTGGGGGACCCACTACAAAACCGTGTACGTGAGGGGAAAGGTAGGCTTAGGCATGGGAATTATTATAAACATGTGTTGAAATCTCATGATAGATATTTTTATCATTTAGGAAGTTCATGCACAATTAGGATATTAATGGTAGTTTATGGTTTTAAACAAGTTCTAACTAGTTTACTAGTTTAGTGGGTATTGTTTTTGGATGATAAAAATACCACTAGTTCGCTCGTTGTTGTTTCAATATCGGGTGATATATAAAAGGCGCTATATAATGTCGGGAGCTATGGTTTTACTTTACCATCGACGCTATAGCGTTTATTTAAAGTGTTTACGACACCAAAATATGGCTAACTAGTTCACTAACTGTTTGGTTTAGGCAATTGGCTGGTAGAAATATAATTTATTCGCCTATCGGCTCAATTTGGACAGTGTGTAAAAGTCGCGGCGTAACAAAGGGAGTTTATGTTTCGGGTATCCGATTGGTATCCCTAAGCTTGTTTATGATGTAAAATATTATTTACAAGTCCTGCGGATATTAAAACGCTGAATTTTAGTGTTGCAGACAAATTTTTTTTTGTTACCGTTTGGCGCAGAACGGACACTTTAAAAATAAAAAATAAAAATTTGGAAAGTTTATATGTTTTATCATTTGGTGCCCCTAGTTAGGGGTTTTTATTTATATTTCATCTATAGAGTGCGTTCATGCCCTTCGTCGCTCGTTTCGACTGTTTTCGGAACTTGCTGGCATGAATAGTGTGTTCAGATGAATAGTGTTTTCAGCATTTTGCCAACATATTAGGACATAGTTTGCAGTTTTATCGCGACGTGGCGATTGTATTAATATGGTTTAACATATTTACCCATGTCCTATGATTACTAGACTTTTCACGACCTAATCATGCAATAATTAAATCGTAACGAACATAATTAAATGTTTAATCAAGCGTTTAAGTTGTACGGAATTACCATTATTTTTGCCAGTTGTCACAACAACCCTGCACAATCATGATTATAAATAGGAGATAGAGATAGGATCGTTTTGCATTTAAATTTCAGAGATACTCCCTTTATAATCCCATTCGAAGATCAAACAGGTATTCTCTCTTCATCCTCTTCCTTCTCACACTCTGTTTTCTTTCTCTTTCCATCATTCTGTCAAAAATGTTGCTCCGGAACTCCCCTGCTAAGGATCATCAAAAGAACAGCCCACTGAAGAGCTAGGGGATTATTGAAGATTCCATAAAAGAACGTTGCTGTTTTACCGATCCGCAGATTGATAGGATCCGCTACTACTTCACGGCGAATACTGTGTTTAAATCCTTTGACCCCAATGCCCCGAGTGACCATATTTCCGATGATTGGGTTGCTTTTCCTGTGACCCCGTTCACCATAGGCTATACATATCCTTTTCCAGCCTTCACCCAATCTTTCTTCTCCTTAACCGGCATCTCTTACATCCAAGCCATGCCGATGATCTGGAGGGTTTTGTATACCCTTGAAAGGATTATTAAGCAGGAGGGGATAGACCTAGGAATGTCAGAGCTGGGAGAGTTGTATGATCTCACTACCTTTGGCTCTCATCGTTATTTGTTCAAACGTAAACCTGGTGAGGAACACCCGATCTTCAAAGCTACCAAAAATGACACTAACTGGAAGCGGCGTTTCTTTTTCGTCAAAAGAGATTCTATCCCTGATGGGAAGGATCTACCCGGGAAATGGGCTACCCATGGTAGGATGGAGGATCCTGAGAAGGATCACCAGAGAACTTTCTTTTCATATAAGGATCACTGACACCTTCTGTTTTTTTTTTTGTTGTGCAGCTATCAGCGTCTCACATCTCAGACTGACTCTTACTGCCAAAGAGAGACTCGCCGCCTTCAAGAGACTTGATCCTGAAACAAGATCTTTCAAGACAACCACCCAGGATTCACAGGAGGTATCCTCAGGCTCTGTCATGATGTCAAGTAAGTATCTTTGTTTAAAAATTCAAATAAATAATGAAGTATAAGTAAGGTAAAGATACTTATCTTGTTTTGGTTGTGTAGGTGCTGGAAAATCCACCAAGTCTGCTTCAAAGTTCAGTGTCACTGATCTTACCACCGTCAATCCCCAAGGCACCCCTCAAAGGAAAGGGAGGCAAGAAGAGAAAAGCTTCCAAAGCTGAGGACCTGCAAGGTCTGCCCTTGATCCGCCAACAATTCCTTGACTACTTCAGTGAGGTAAGGATCACTGTCCCTGCTTGTATATCCTGCTTGTTTGAGGATCACCTGATCCTAAATTATCCTTTGTCTTCATTGCAGAAATTTGCTGAGATTGAGGACTACGTTGGCCACGTTGAGGATTAGGATAGGAAAATTGCTGATCTTCAACAGGTTGCTCTGCTAAAGGATCTCAAAATCGCCGACCTTCAGAAGGATCTCCAGAATGCCAAGAACGAGACGGCTAAGGTGCTGATCAACATTGACTATGAGAGGCATGAGATCACCGAGGATGCCAAAGTCTCTGCCGCCATAGCGATGTACAAGACCAAGCTGCAAATGGCCTTGGAAGCTCAGGATCCTGCCTTTGACAAGAGCAGTTGGGACGTGGAAGGCTGGAAGGCAAGGCTGGCTGAACTGGATGATGAAGAGGAGGCTGAAGAGATCCTGACGATTGAGGCTGGGGGCAGTGGCAAGGATCAAGGTGGTGAAGCAAGTGGAGTCGGAGGTGGTGATGCAGCGAAGGTTTAGGTTGCGTGATTGGGCGATGATGGAAATTTCTAGACATAGCCGGAGCCCAATTTTTTAGTTTGATGGTTGTTTTGTTGAACAATTTGATGGTTTGTACTGAACAATAGTTTTTAGGATTAAGGATCTAGGATCCTTCAGACAATAGGCAGGATTGCAAATGGTGGAGGGATCCTCTGTTTGGGGGATGAAGCCATTGTGATCCTGCCGCCTCTATATTCCTGCACTACTTAGAACTTATTATCATGGACACCCTTTACCTACCCCAGCGGGCGGGCCACGTATTGCTGGTAGATGCTCGGGGTAGGTAATTTTGACAACCTTTTAAGGGTTAATCTTTTGTTAATAAATAAAACCTTAATCTTTTGTGGCTTATCCTGTGTTGTTATCCTTTTTGTCTCTTTAATCCTCAATTATTTTGACGTACACTTGTTTAAATAAGTAATTTTGAGTAAGTCAGAATGAAAATATTTAGGATATGATCCAAGATCAAATATCCTATATTTGAAAAATCCCAAAAAGTAATATATTTTAAGGATCACAAGCTTAGTTGTCAAATTACAAGGGTTATTCAAATAATCAATGAATAGAATGGAAATAGTTAAGGATCATACCTGCGGATCCAAGTTAGGATCCTAACCATAATCAGGATAACTATAAGATAAACCTTAGAGAGAAGTAAGGATCAAGGATCCCTAGTTGTTTAACTTCACGGACCTGAAATAGAGCATAACTTGGGACTAAGCCAATATAAGATAAAGGTTAGCAACTGGGGACAAGCCCAAGGATAACTGGGGACAAGCCCAAGGATCGTATGTAAACTGGAGTATGGCCCTAACTGGCGACTATCCAAACTTAGTGACATGACAATGCCAAAACCTTAGCTAACGTGAGAACGTTAGAAACCTTAGGAACGGATGTATGGTACGTCTACCATTATACGTAGGATCCTAGGTATAACCAGTACAATGGAATTATCAGCCCCTAAAGCGAGTACTGGTCCCACTGCCTTGAACTATACCAGGATCATCATGCGCTACAGGCGGAACTGGGGTTAAGCCCAAATAACTGGGGTTAAACCCAAGGAACGGATTGCTTCTGTGGATAACCAACATTTTGCTAAGGATACCTGAACTTTCAAAACTCAGAATCATGTGAGATATGGATAAAGGACACATGATCCTTATCCTTATATGAGAAAATAAGGAAATGAAATAGTTCAAGATTAGGACATTACCAGAGTAAGGATCATTGATGCTTTAAGGATCCTTCAAGGATACCCCTAATGTAAGGATCATCTGTGCCATGAGGATCCTGCTCACATGAAATATTTCTTCAAGTGGACAGCATTCCAAGCTCTTGGTAGCAAATCACCTTCCATGGTTAGCAATCTATATGCCCCCTTTCCTGCTTCAGCTTCAATCAAGTAAGGGTCTTCCCATTTTGGTGCCAATTTTCCATCAGCAGGATTGGTGGTATTCTGAAATGCTTTCCTTAATACCATATCACCAATTTGAAACTTCCTGATCCTGACATTTTTGTTGTAAGCACCAGCCATTCTTTGTTGATAACTGACCATCCTTATCCTAGCTAGATCCCTGATTTCTTCAATGGTATCTGTTAGGGCTGGATTTTTATTATACGTGATCCTAATACGTGATCCTAACCAGTGATCCTTGTTTCTTTGGCAGACAGTGATCCTCAGCAGGACTTCAGGATCAGGATCATGGACCATCAAAGGATCCTCATGCTAACAGTTACCTTCGTTTAAAACAATGTTATTTTGCAGGAACATCTAGCAGGATACGCTCTTAGCATCATAATCAAGGGACGCGTCTTCACAATTATAGCATGAGCTTAATCGAAGATAGACGTTGCAAAGGATATGGAAACTTAGCTTGATTTATGGGCGGCAATTTAGGCTAGATTGTCTTTTATTTCTAAAGGGGTAATGAGCTGATTATTAGCCTTTTTACCTAAAATAGGTCACCTACACTTGTATAAATACCACTCTTCCTCATTTGGAAGAACACACGACGACACACAACACAATTCTCACACGCTTAGACACTCGAAACTATAGTGATCCTTGTACTCAGCTCATTATCATCCGAATTTGTAACTATATTTTTCTTATATTGAAGATTGGTGATCGGTAGTTGCCATCACCCGAGGTTTTTTATGCCGGAGATCATACATTGATCAAGGGCTTTTTCCTCGTATAAATCATTGTGTCTTTGCATATTTCTCACAAAAGTGATCCTTTACTTTTATAATTAACCAAGCATCATACCCCGTTTACATAAAGTTTGGTTACATTATCCTTGTGTGATTTTTGACCAAAACAGTTTGGCGCCCACCGTGGGGCAATTGGTGCTTCATTCATAAGAAAACCTTTTGTTCGAAATCATTTCAAAGAATTACATGGCTTCATCATTGAAAAACATGTCCACGGCAATGTCTGCAGTCACCTCGTCCCAGAACATTCTGCCTCCACCACCGGCAGGATCCCAGAAGAATGCTGAGAAGAGACAAACTCCTACTAATTCTAAAACTCCATCTCCTTCTGCTATGAATTCTTATATTCCCAGTACTAGTGATGTATTTACTTTGATTTTGCAGATGAAGGATCGTATGCAACGGCAGGATGAAACTAATGAAAGGATCCTCAGGGAAATTGGAGATCTCAAAAGACAGAAGAAAACGGCAGAGGATCATTCCCCACTGATGCCCAAGTCTTTGAGCTTTGATACTCCAATGATCACTTCACAGCCATCGGAAATTCCAGACGTGCAAATTATGGGAGAATCAAGAGGATTGCACCTCGGATCAACAGCAATGACTCAGACATCAGGCTCACACTTTCAGTCGGCAGGATCCTATCCCCAGCATATGGGATCCTTCATGAAATCAGGAGCCTATCCGGGAGCGCAGCAGTTTCAAGGATCCTACTTTGTTCCAGGATCATCCCAGGTTCAAGGATCCTCCTTCGTTCCAGGATCATCCCAGATACCAGGATCCTTCCAGATACCAGGATCCTCCCAGATGCCAGGATCCCTAAAAAGTTTGCAAACAGGAAGTCTAGATGTCCATCAAGGGGACTGCATTCCAATGCAGACCATTGCTTCCACTGGTCCCTCCGTTATTCCAGAATCCCAGCAATATGGATTCACTAACTTGAACCCAATGGGAGGTAACACTTTAAATAATTATCTTACCACTAACCATGGATTCATGCAGGATACAGGTATCAATCATGCTATGGCCAGGGAGTTGCAGAAGCTAAAAGATATGATCTCAAGTGTTCCAGGGGTAGTCAAGCCTATCCCAGAGATTGCAGATGGAAGCCATAAGGTATCTCGCTTTGCACCACCAATTTGTGATGCAGAGGTACCCAAAAGGTTCCATATCCCTACTATGAAGCTGTATGATGGTACAACGGATCCTGAGGAGCACATAGCACAATACAGGGAAAGGATGGAGATCAATCCAATCCCGGAAAAGCTAAAGGAAGCATGCCTATGTAAAGGATTTGGATCCACTCTTACTGGATCAGCTCTTAAATGGCTGCTAAGTCTTCCCCCTTACTCTATTACTTCATTTGCTAATTTAGTTAATTTATTCAATAACCAATTCTCTTGTAGTAGAAAATTTGAAAGATTAACTAGTGATTTGTACAGGATAACTCAAAATCATAATGAATCATTAAGGGATTATATAACTAAATTTAGTAAAGAATCCTTGGACATTCCCAACTTGGATATGGCTACGGCTGTTGAAGCCTTCAAAATGGGACTGCTTAAGGATTCATTGTTCTATGATGATCTTGTTATGACACCATGCAGGAATCTAGATGAAGTAAGAACTCGGGCACTCAGGTTCATCCGGCTAGAGGATGACAAAAGGATCCAGGAGAGACAAGTAGGATCCTCAAAACAGGAGAAGCATGGATCCTCCTTCAAGAGCAATAAGTTCAAATCCTACCATAGAAACGACAACCAGAATGTGCATGCTGTTGACCAAGAAGAGGATGATGAAGATTATCCTCCAATCTCAGAATATTGTTTTTCCGTTGATAATCATGAGCTAATCCTTGCAATGCAGAATCTAGGAGAAAAAGCTAGGTGGCCCAGGAAGAATGATAAACCATCCGGGACTAAAGATAAGTCAAAATGGTGTGCATACCATGAGGATTTCGGGCATCTAACTGAAGAATGCATAGCTTTAAGAAAAGAGATTGGATATCTGTTAAGCAAGGGGCACCTAAAAGAATTGTTGGGAAGAAAAAAGCAAAGGACTCAGGATCCTGAAAGGATCCCTGAAAAGGCTCCAGCACCTCCGGCAAATGCACAAGTGATCAACTTTATTTCCGGAGGATCAGACATCTGTGGTACATCCTTCTCGGCGGCCAAAAGGCATGCAAAGGAGTCAAAAATGGATAATGGAGAAAGACCTATTAGAACATCAAGTCCCCTGCCAATGCTAAGGATGTGCAAAGGCTAACAGGCAGGATAGCAGCTCTGAACAGGTTCATATCAAAATCCTCAGAAAAATGTAAAGAATTTTACGATATCCTAAGGAAGAACAAGAAGTTTGAATGGACTGAGAAACATGAGAATGCTTTACAAGCCCTTAAAGAATATATGTCCTCAGCACCAGCATTATCAAAACCCGAAAAAGGAGATGTGTTATCCTTATACCTGGCGGTATCCTCAACCGCTGAAACCAGAGATGTCCGGAAGAATGGCTAAGTGGGCAGTAAAGCTTAGTGCCCATGATATAAGATACGAGCCGAGAACAGCCATCAAATCCCAAGCACTAGCTGACTTTGTGGCTGATTTCAGTAGTGATCTACAAAAGGAAGCAGAATTGGAAGTCCAGCAGCTGGATGAGACCAAGGATCCTTGGATACTACACACCGATGGATCCTCAAATGTCAAGGGCACAGGGCTCGGGATACTACTAAAATCGCCACAGGGGGACATAATACCCCACTCCATAGCCTGTGAGTTCCAAGCAACTAACAATGAGGCTGAATACGAAGCCTTAATCGCTGGCTTGCAAATTGCTAAGGATATGGGGGTGAAATATCTTAAAGTATATGTAGATTCAATATTGATCACCAATCACTTTAATGGATCCTATGCTGTTAAAGGTGAAAAACTAACCAAATATTTAGAGATAGTCAAAGAATTGGCACTCTCTTTTGTTTCTTTCAGCTTAACACAGGTACCAAGGGAGGATAAGACGGAAGCTGATGCATTGGCCAACTTAGGATCATCCTTAAAAATTCCAGAAGACATAAGTATCCCTATCATCCATATCCTGGCTCCTGCTATTGAAAATCAAGTGGCCATGGAAATAGAAGAGAATACTGCAGTAATCCCTAGTGAAGAAGCTCAATCTTATGCAGGATCATGGGTCTCACCAATCATGAAATACTTGCAACACGGGGAGATTCCGATGGGAGAAAATCCTAGAGCTTTCAGGATTAAGGTATCTCAATTTACAATCTTAAATAATGTGCTATATAAATGATCCCTTGTAGGACCATATTTAAGGTGTATTGAGGACCCTGAAATTGAAGAAGTGTTGAGAGACTTCCATGAAGGAGATTGTGGAAACCACACTGGGGGCAGGGCATTATTCTCAAGGATCCTTAGAACAGGATACTACTGGCCAACCATGAAAAGGGATGCTGTAGAATATGCTAGGAAATGTGATCCTTGTCAAAGACACAGCAATATCCTTCATCAACCAGCTGAATTGCTACACCCCATACCATCCTCTTGGCCATTCATGAGATGGGGAATGGATATAGTTGGCAAGCTCCCTAAAGCACCTGGTGGAAAAGTATTTATGCTTGCCATGACTGACTACTTCTCTAAGTGGATAGAGGCTGAAGCTTTTGCTCAAGTCAGGGAAAAAGAAGTTATATCCTTTATCAAAAGAAACATTATAACTAGATTTGGCATTCCCTCTGAAATTGTATGTGATAATGGTTCCCAATTCATTGGAAGCAGAACTACTAACTTTTGTGACAGTTGGGGAATCAAGATGATAACATCAACACCAGTTCATCCACAGGCCAATGGCCAAGCAGAATCATCCAACAAGATCATCATCAACAATCTGAAGAAGAAGCTGGGATCCAAGAAAGGAAAATGGGCAGAGGAGTTACCTTATGTGCTATGGGCTGATAGAACAACTCCCAAGAATGCCACTGGTCAAACACCTTTTTCTTTAGTATTTGGGGCAGAAGCAGTGATCCCAACAGAGACGGTGATCCCAACTGCTAGAACAAGTGCTCGTGATCCTGAAGAGAATGCTACAATCCTGGCTCAGGATTTAGATACTATTGAGGATGTCACACCCTGGCTTTGCGGAAGCGTGGTTAATTTGTGTGACTTCTTAATACCATAGCTTAATCATAACAAAGCTATATGAATTTAAAAACCATGCAAGTCATCCATTAAGTTTTTGAAAACATAATACAATACCATTGTTTTTAACATGCAACCATAACCTTGTTCAGAAACATAACAACTTATAACAAAACATAGACGTGATTTAGGGATTGAGTCTTGTCCAGGTAAGAGACACAACCCTAAACCCTGATGACTTCATGACCAGTGCAGCGGAAAACGTTCCATACCGTGCCAGATCCGTTTAATTTCCTGAAATACATGTGAGTTGAAAAATCAACAATAATGTTGAGCGAGTTCATGCGTAAGTGAGTATGTAAAACCTTTGTGAGTATAAAAATAATTGTGGTATGTAGCAGTGTAAGAGGACTTGTGATCATCAATGGTTTGCAAGGCCACTGACATATGTGTAGTGCAAATAGAGAGACTCAAACTTAGCAGATTTATGCCACGGCAAAGTATGTGGACAAAGTCACCCCACGGTCCGTTTCTAGTTTGGCCGGGGGCTGGGCTCGCTACACCCAGATAGATCTACCGCTCCTGTCCCTCGGTCCCTCCATGAGGACTAATGGCCCCATGTTGTTCCTATCCACTCACATGATCGTATAACACCTCCTTACGTTAAACATACCGTTGTAAAGTACTCGTAAATCATAGTAACATGTATTTCACCCCCGCAGTTAAGTAAACTGAAAACAGTTAGAGAAAAGGGGGACATGAACTCACAGTGAATGCGTATCTCTACCAAGTAATCCGAATATCCGAAGCTGTGCAACGACCTACAGGTGCTAATTCTATTAGACGGATGGCCGTGCCTTAGCTTTATAACTTACATTTTTAGGAGACGGTTAGACAACCGTTTCGTGTACATACTTGGTATTTTACTTTCCTTCCCAAGGATGGGGGATTTAAATACATGTGTATTTATACTAACTCATTAAGTCCCACTTAATATATTTTTATTTCTCATTCCAAAATATAATTATTTTTCTCAAAAATAATATATTTTCTCTTTACATGATATTTTCCAAAATAATACGTTGACAACATACGTGTCGGTGAATATTTCCGCGTAATGCGTAAGTTACGTTTTAAATGATTAGGTGGTAATAGAAATTACCGTTGTAACTTTTATGCTTGTCGTATAAGCGTTGGTATTATTTTGGGTTTGACAAGTTAGTAAATATTATTTTTACTCTAAAAATAATATTTATACATTTTCACAAAATAATCATAAACAGTGTTGTGACAAAATATATTTACCGAATATATATATTTATCACGTTTAGTTTTGTGAAAATCCCACCTCCGATTATTTATAAATAAAGTCATGGCGAAATATATTTGAAAACATGTCAAAGTAGTCTAACACTTGTAAATAATTCTAAGTGTTATATTTTTAGAAAATTTCGCCAGAGTTTCCCCTGTAACTGGAGGTGGCCACGCTTTCAAGCGTATCATTTTCTTTTACAAAATCATTTCAACAATTCTTCAAATCAACCAAATCAATTTCCAATACTTCAAACTAGTCGATAAGTATGTAAAATCGCAATATTACATGAACTTGTAGTTTTTCTAAAACTATTATGTAGATCTCGTTGTATTTAGTGGATCTAGGTATAAAATAGTTTATTCTTGCAAAAACCCCGTTTTTGGAACAAATCACTCTTTACAACTTCCGACAATTTTTATAAAAATTGTTATTTTGTCGGATCTTTCGTTTCACAAGTGTTTATACACTTGTAGACTATAAAAATCACATTTGTTAACATGTTAAACAATTTTTATAAAACATGATTTTCTCGACACCCGGTCCTACGAATATATCACTTGTACATATGTAGATCGGCTCGTTTTAAATACTATTTTTCACGTTAAAACATTTTTACACAAGTTCATGTTTCCCGTGTGGTGGAGTTTCACCTTTTAACCCTCGTACAAAAGAAACAAGTGTATGTCAAGATACGTGATCTTAACAAAGTCGGGTTAAACGATGATGAGAGCCACCACATCATAGATCGGGCCATAAAAACCAACATATTCAAATACTACGACATTTACACGCGTTATGTTCTTTTATCCAACGATTTTCACTTTTTAGTAGACTTTAAAGATTCATGAAGCGGGTTACCGACATTTAACCGATAAAAATCCTTTTAACCACTTTAAACATGACTAATAACGAGTTTTAAACAATATACCTCTAGCTCGAGGCTAGGGAAGAAACTAGTCGAATACGGCGTGGATAAAAGCAAACGGTAGAGGTCCTTGGCGTTCCGTTTGTTCCAAGCTTCGTTGTACGTGATCCCCGACACTTGTATGGACTTGGAATGGGTGAATCAAGAACCGAAAAATGGTTGGGTGTGGGTGTGTGGTTCGGCCGAGAGGGAGCAAGGGGGAGGGAGAGAGAGAGTTTTGTGAAGTGTGTGTGTTTGTGTGTGTGAGATGTGAGGGTATTTATAGAGAATGTCGTCTCGGTCTTCGCGAAATCTAATTAAATATTCAAAGGTGTACTCTCCCCGGGTCCCACTAGTTGGCCGATTTCATTAGAATGTAATGGTATCCGGTTCGTTTCCAATCGTTCAGTTACGGTTCAGTTTGGTTAAGTGCGTTAAGTGAGAGGTCTAACCCCGTTAGTTGTTTAATGCATTAGAAAGCGGGTGTTAGGGTAATCGGGGACCCTAACTGGCTCAGAAAAATACCAATATTAATTTTGGCAATATTTTTATGTTCCGGGTATTGTCCGGTTGTTCGGTCGGATAGTAATCCGTTAAAGTGCTTAAGATATCCTTTAAGCGTCATAAATAATATTTTTAGCGACACAATTTATTCTGCAAAGTGTCAGGAATAATTCCTCATATTTTGGCACTTTATTTATTAGCTAGAAGCTAGTGTGTTGATAAAAGTGCTGTGTTTCGTGCTTAAAGTATGTTTTAGGCACATCCAAATCTCTGTATCTTATTCCTAGAGACGTAATCATACAACCCTTGTATCCTTACACACACTATGGGTGTAGTAAAATAATTCTGGCTCATTCAAGCCTTTAGAGGCAGTGTTTGCCTGATGCTGGTTATATCAGCATGTTCACTGTGTATCCGTTTAGTGCTATTGTGCTTCTTGTGCATCAAGTTTGTCACTAGAGTTCAGTAAATAAATAATGTAGTGACAGGAAAAATCAAAGTATGATGCAGACATGTACATGTATCAACAATCAAGTAGCAGTTTATCAGAAATCTCAGTTAAGCACAGTAATTAGGCAACAGTTAATAGCTAATTAAGTCGTACGGATACCTGGTTTTGTGAGGGTTGTCACATTCTCCCCCCGTTAAATAAATTTCGTCCCGAAATTTAAGTTCTACTTATAGATGCAGAGTTTTTAGGAAATAAGTGGGGGTATTTCTCTTTCATCCGGTCCTCACGCTCCCAGGTGTATTCAGGACCATGTCTGGCATTCCAGCGAACCTTGACGAGTTTGACACTGCTCCGGCGGGTCCTGTTAACCTTCCAATCTGTGACCTCGACAGGTGCTTCTACGAAGTGGAGCGTGTCGTCAACATGAATCTCGTCGATAGGAATGGCAACTTCAACTTGAGTTGGACTCTTCTTTAAATTGGATACATGAAATGTATCGTGAACACCATTTAATTCAGCAGGTAGGTCCAACTTGTATGCTACGGTTCCAATTCTTTCTAGAATTCTGAAAGGACCAATGTAGCGTGGATTTAACTTCCCACGCTTCCCAAAGCGTGCTACCCCTTTCCAGGGTGATACCTTCAATAACACCATTTCTCCAACTTGAAAATCCACATGCTTTCGGTTTGGATCCGCATAGGCCTTGTGTCTGTGGCGAGCGGCTTCGATGCGTTTAAGAATCTGCGCAATCTTGTCTGTCGTCTCTTGGACGATTTCGGGACCGGCAAGCTGCCTATCACCTGCGTCAGCCCAACATAGTGGTGATCGACACTTGCGTCCGTAAAGGGCTTCAAAAGGCGCGACACCAATACTGGTGTGGTAGCTGTTGTTGTATGAAAATTCGACCAAAGGTAAGTGTTTATCCCAGCTACCGCCCAAATCCATAGCACATGCTCTCAGCATGTCTTCCAAAGTCTGTATCGTTCGCTCGCTCTGGCCGTCAGTTTGCGGATGGAACGCTGTGCTCAGATTCAATTGTGAGCCAAAAGCTTCTTGGAAGGATTGCCATATCCTTGACACAAACCTTCCGTCTCTATCAGAGATGATTGAGAGGGGTACTCCATGTCGTGCTACGATCTCTCTCAAGTAAATTTCCGCAAGTTTACTAGTACTGTCTTTCTCCTTGATTGGCAGAAAGTGTGCGGACTTTGTTAGGCGGTCAACAATCACCCAAATCATATCATGGCCTCTTGGCGTTCTTGGCAGTTTTGTAACAAAATCCATTGAGATTTGTTCCCATTTCCACTTGGGAATCTCAGGTTGTTGCAGAAGTCCCGAGGGCTTCTGGTATTCCGCCTTGACCTTAGCGCACGTTAAACATTTGCTCACGTAAATTGCAACGTCGCCTTTCATCCTAGGCCACCAATAGTAATTTTTGAGATCTTGGTACATCTTATCCGATCCCGGGTGGATAGAGTACCGTGACTTGTGCGCTTCATCGAAAATAACTTCCCTTAATTCACCAAATAGAGGAACCCAAATCCTTTTCTCAAAACATAATGTTCCTTCCTCGTTTGGCACCAATATCTTCTCCATCCCACGGAGATACTCCTTCTCAAGGTTCTCCTCCTTGAGAGCTTCTTTCTGCGCTGCACGAACGCGCGAGGAGAGATCGGTTTGGATTATCATTTCCATAGCCCTAACCCTTAGGGGCTTGATCCTTTCCTTACGACTTAGGGCATCGGCGACTACATTCGCCTTCCCTGGGTGATACTTGATCTCGCAGTCGTAATCGTTCAATAATTCAACCCATCGTCTTTGCCTCATATTCAACTCCTTCTGGTTGAATATATGCTGTAGGCTTTTGTGATCTGTGAAGATTGTGCACTTCGTACCATACAGGTAGTGTCTCCAGATCTTTAAAGCAAAAACCACTGCGCCTAGCTCCAGATCATGAGTGGTATAGTTCTTTTCGTGCACCTTCAGTTGGCGTGATGCGTAGGCGATAACCTTTTGACGTTGCATCAACACGCAACCCAATCCTTGACGCGATGCGTCGCAATATACCACAAAATCGTCGGTACCTTCCGGTAGAGCTAAGATTGGCGCGTTACAAAGCTTGTCCTTCAACACTTGAAACGCTTCATCCTGTTTGATTCCCCAATCAAACTTCTTATCTTTCTGCGTGAGGAGCGTCAACGGTTGAGCGATCTTCGAGAAGTCCTCGATGAACCTTCGATAGTAGCCAGCCAAACCCAAGAATTGCCGAATCTCGGTTGGCGTCTTTGGCGTTTCCCAATCTTTGATCGCCTCGATCTTGGTTGGATCCACGTGGATTCCATCTCCATTCACCACGTGCCCAAGAAACTGCACTTCTCTTAGCCAAAACTCACACTTAGAGAACTTGGCGTACAGCTGTTCCTTCTTTAGCAGTTCCAGAATAGTTCTAAGATGTTGCTCGTGCTCAGCCTTCGTCCTTGAGTAAATCAGGATGTCATCGATGAATACGATCACGAACTTATCCAAGTACGGCTTACAAACTCGGTTCATCAAATCCATGAACACTGCAGGCGCGTTTGTCAAACCAAACGGCATAACGAGAAACTCGTAGTGTCCATAACGAGTTCTGAAAGCTGTCGTCGGGATACTCTCCTCCTGTATCCGAAGTTGATGGTATCCAGATCGAAGATCGATCTTTGAATAGAAGCTTGAACCTTGAAGCTGGTCGAACAGATCATCAATTCTTGGCAGGGGATACCTATTCTTGATCGTTAGCTTGTTCAACTCTCTGTAGTCGATGCACATGCGGAAACTTCCGTCCTTCTTCTTGACAAACAAAACTGGAGCTCCCCAAGGCGAGAAGCTTGGTCGGATAAAACCCTTGTCTAACAACTCTTGAAGTTGTGTCGACAATTCCTGCATCTCAGACGGAGCAAGTCTGTATGGTGCCTTAGCCACAGGCGCGGCGCCTGGTACTAAGTCGATGCGGAACTCCACTTGCCTTTGAGGTGGCAAGCCAGGCAAGTCTTCTGGAAAGACTTCTGGGTATTCCCTCACGACAGGGATGTCTTCGATCTTCGGCTCAGCAGCCTTCTTATCCACAATGTGTGCTAGAAAAGCAACACATCCTTTCCTCAAACACTTCCTTGCTTTCAGGCAACTAATCATCCTTAACGGCGTCTCACGCTTTTCTCCATGAACAACAATGGTCTCACCATCACCGGTCGGGATACGAATAACCTTTTCGTGACACACTATCTCAGCCTTGTTTCTCGTTAACCAATCCATCCCTACTACCACGTCGAAGCTTCCCAACTGGACTGGTAGTAGATCTAGAGTAAACTCGCGTTCTCCTAATTCAATCACACAGCCTCTGATCACATCATTGGCTTCTACCAACTTTCCATTAGCCAATTCGATTACGTAGGGAATGTCTAACTTATTAGCGGCTAGCCCAAGTATATTCTTAAATTCTAGTGATACGAAGCTATAGTCGGCACCAGTATCAAACAGAACAGATGCATAACGTTGATTTACAGGGAACGTACCAGTAACAACGTTGGGATCCTGGCGCGCTTCCTGTGCACCGATCTGGAACACCCTTCCACGGGCTTGGTTCAATCCTGGGCAATCCTTCTTGAAGTGCCCAACGTCACCGCAATGAAAACATCCTAATCTTTTTCCATTCCCTGCACCGCCCCCAACTGGCGGGTTGTTTTGATTGGCAGTTCCGGCTTGATTTGCATTGTAGCCTCGATTATTCCCTTGTGGGCGATTTCCCAAACCACCACGATTATCGTTTCTATTCATATTTCCTCCCTGGCCTCCTCGGCCAGTACTAGCCCAACATGATTCCTTTGAGTGGCCCGGTTTTCCACAAGTTTCACAAACTTTCACGTTACAATTGCCAGCATGGTGGCGTTGGCAGTTGTTGCATTTGGGCTGGGTGCCCTGGTACCCTTTCCCTTTCTTGGTACTACCAGCTGATTTTCCCTTCTTTACTGCCATACTGACTCCTTGTTTGAAGTTTGAAAACTTCCTTTTGTTATCTCCTGAGGACTCAACGTGAGTCTCTGTCTTCTTCGCCTTGACTTCATCAAACTTGTTTAAACGAATTGCCTCCTCAGTGAGAGCCACGCTCAAATCAATGGCTTCCGTAATAGTTGCCGGTCTGGCGGAGGTTACCATGCTAATGATTTGGGGAGCTAACCCCCAAATGAAGCGCTCAATTCGCTTGTATTCAGGCGTGACCATGTAAGGAACCACTTGAGAAAGGTCATGAAATCTCTGGACGTACTCTGCAACCTTCGGTCCATCCATCTTTAGGTGCCAAAATTCAGTCTCCAACCTTTGAATTTCTGCACGGGAACAATACTTCTTGCGCATAAGCTCTTTCAATTCGGCCCAAGTCAGGGCGTAGGCGGCAGCTTCGCCTAGTGTTTGCACTTGTAAGTTCCACCAAGATAGGGCTCCGTCTAGAAACAGCCCTGAGATGTAAGTGACCTGCTGGTCGAGCGCACATTTGCTCATGCGGATGGTGGAATCAGTCTTCTCTGCCCAGCGAACGAAAGCAACAGCACCTCCTGTGCCGTCGAAGTTGATGGGCTTACAGTCCAAGAATTGTTTGTAGGTGCACCCATGAGGAGGATTTTGGTTGCCGTTGATGTTCGTGTTACTTCCGCTTGGTCCTTCTTGCGAGGCAGCATACTGAGCAATGGCGGCAGCAATAACTTGCTGTAGTTCTTCAGGAGTAGTGGGCATCGGCTGCGGTTGACGTCTTGGTGCCATCTTCTAAAGATGCGTACGTCGATTAGGCCATAATAACATACGTATATAGTAATAGTAATAGCATATAACATCTCATGTTATCAATATATCACACACAACATCCCATGTCCCAACATCCCATGTCACAAATATCATCTACACAACATCCCATGTCACAAAACATAAATAAGCAATCAAGTGAAACAGATATGGTGAGAATACGGCGATTGTTATATATATCGAGACCATAAAGTGTAGCAAGTGTGTCAGCACGTCACTGTATCATACAATCATAAATCAAATAGGGGCTACATCACCCCTGTCAAAACAACATCACATCAGTGTCACATACAACCAGTACAACAACAAATATCAGCAAAAATCTGTATCGTCAGATGGTCTCCAAAAATCTGTGCAGTCACAATCGCGGTCGTCTCACCATCGCCTACCACTACAGTACCAATGAGCCCTATGCGGATGGGGGTGGGGGAGGGGGAAAGTGAGCAAAAAGTAAGCGACGTAAGTGGTACCAGTCCTCCTCCATCGCCTGCTGAGTACGGATCATGGACGCAACCTGCTGCTCCAAGGTCGAAAGTCGGGCAGCAATGTCAGGAGGAAATGATCGAAAAGGCTGAAATGACGAAGATGTCTGACCAAGATATGGACCAAAAGACAACTGAGCTCTCTCGAGCTCCTGGAGTCGCTGTGAATGAGACTCGTGCTGGTGTACAAACGACATCAAAAGATCCTCAATAGTATGGCCCAAATGAAATGGGTGGTATGGATCTGTGGGTGGCATCGGTGAGGAAGATGACCAAAGTAAGGGCGTGCTGGTAAGATCGATAGGTGCAACAGAAGATGGGATAGATGCTATCTGAGGCATGAATGGCATGGTCGTCGGTACATGACCGAAAGGGTGGGCTGAAGAGCCCTCTCCAGGCCCCGCTGGAGGAATAAACGGTGGGATCTGAAAAGAGAACTCAGTATGATGTGTGCCAGTGTGATGTGGGGGAAACGGTGGAACATCCTCGTCCGCCGGTATCCACCCGTGCTGTGCCTCCTCATCTGGAGGATCCATGTGCTCAGCAAAGAGAGCGTGCTCGGGCTCGATGGGTAAAGGATCGATAGGAGCAATAACGGGGTCAACAGGTGCAATAACAGGATCGACAGGATCAATAACAGGGTCAGCAGGTATGTCACCAACGGGTAAAGGAACAATGGGATCAGCAGCAACATGATCGCCCTCGATCACAGGAACACCTACAGGGGGATCAACATCAACAGGCTCAAGAGGAAAATCAGCATGAACAGGGTCATGCTCAGGTAAAGGATCAAAAGCAGCTGCCTGCTCTGGGGCTATGGCAGGCTCGGGGTCGTCGAACGCCATGTCAAAGTCAAAATCTGGGTCAATGGGATCGATAGGATCATCAGGGTCCTCTATATGCTCATCCATAGGAATATACTCGATATCATGGTCAGGATCAAATCCTGAAGGGAAAACAGGGTCAGAATCCTCGATCTCATCATGCTCAAACGCGTAGCTCGGGATAGGGGCAGCTGAAGACGCCTGATCAGGGTCTGAGTCATGAATAAACTGCTGCGCGCTCGCCCCACGAGATGATACAGATGCCACAGACTCTAAAGAGTCCGGGACTGGTGAGTGAATGGGCGAGTCTCCAGCTGGAACGTCAGCTATCATCAAGAGACCGCCAGCAGGTAGAGGAGCTACGTCAGGATCCTCGTCCTCAAATGGCTCGTCCTCGTAAAGCTCGATGTCGCCGTCGGCATCGGCGTCTGGCATAAGCTCATAAGCAGGGTAAGCAGCAAGAGGAATCGGTGCCGGAATCGCAACAATAGGGAGGTACTCAGCAGGGTCGCCATCAATGGGCTCATAGGCAAAAGGTATGGGTGCCGGAATCTCTACCAGAGGGTGCCGAAAGTCATCGTCGTCCGTGCTCGTATAGTCTGAGGTGTGCACCTCATGCTCCGAAGACATAACATCGTCTGACACTAATGGTAGAGGTCCAGTAGTATCCGAGTCTCCGGTATCTGATGTATCCATGTGTCTGTAACACAATCATAGAATAAGCACGAAAATCAGTGAATCAAATAGTCACATAAGTTACCAGATAATAATCACATAATCCACCTAGTCCCACTAGCCTCCCAGCCTCCCAGACTGTCCTTCCTAGTCTCACTAGCCAACACTCCTAGTCCCACTAGCCTCCCAGCCTCTCAGACTGTCCTTCCTAGTCCCACTAGCCAACACTCCTAGTCCCACTAGCCAACACTCCTAGTCCCACTAGCCAACACTCCTAGTCCCACTAGCCAACACTCCTAGTCCCACTAGCCTGAACCTCAGCCTCCCAGACTGAGCCTAGAATAATGAATAAAATGTGCTCAACATTTGTTTGTAAAAAAAGTTTGTGGATCTGGACTTAAGTGGTATGCAGAAAAATGTTTTCGTGAGAGCCCTAGTGATCATAGTCTAGACTCGAGAATGAATCCTAGTTCGCTATGATCAGAGCTCTGATACCAAGCTGTCACACCCTGGCTTTGCGGAAGCGTGGTTAATTTGTGTGACTTCTTAATACCATAGCTTAATCATAACAAAGCTATATGAATTTAAAAACCATGCAAGTCATCCATTAAGTTTTTGAAAACATAATACAATACCATTGTTTTTAACATGCAACCATAACCTTGTTCAGAAACATAACAACTTATAACAAAACATAGACGTGATTTAGGGATTGAGTCTTGTCCAGGTAAGAGACACAACCCTAAACCCTGATGACTTCATGACCAGTGCAGCGGAAAACGTTCCATACCGTGCCAGATCCGTTTAATTTCCTGAAATACATGTGAGTTGAAAAATCAACAATAATGTTGAGCGAGTTCATGCGTAAGTGAGTATGTAAAACCTTTGTGAGTATAAAAATAATTGTGGTATGTAGCAGTGTAAGAGGACTTGTGATCATCAATGGTTTGCAAGGCCACTGACATATGTGTAGTGCAAATAGGGAGACTCAAACCTAGCAGATTTATGCCACGGCAAAGTATGTGGACAAAGTCACCCCACGGTCCGTTTCTAGTTTGGCCGGGGGCTGGGCTCGCTACACCCAGATAGATCTACCGCTCCTGTCCCTCGGTCCCTCCATGAGGACTAATGGCCCCATGTTGTTCCTATCCACTCACATGATCGTATAACACCTCCTTACGTTAAACATACCGTTGTAAAGTACTCGTAAATCATAGTAACATGTATTTCACCCCCGCAGTTAAGTAAACTGAAAACAGTTAGAGAAAAGGGGGACATGAACTCACAGTGAATGCGTATCTCTACCAAGTAATCCGAATATCCGAAGCTGTGCAACGACCTACAGGTGCTAATTCTATTAGACGGATGGCCGTGCCTTAGCTTTATAACTTACATTTTTAGGAGACGGTTAGACAACCGTTTCGTGTACATACTTGGTATTTTACTTTCCTTCCCAAGGATGGGGGATTTAAATACATGTGTATTTATACTAACTCATTAAGTCCCACTTAATATATTTTTATTTCTCATTCCAAAATATAATTATTTTTCTCAAAAATAATATATTTTCTCTTTACATGATATTTTCCAAAATAATACGTTGACAACATACGTGTCGGTGAATATTTCCGCGTAATGCGTAAGTTACGTTTTAAATGATTAGGTGGTAATAGAAATTACCGTTGTAACTTTTATGCTTGTCGTATAAGCGTTGGTATTATTTTGGGTTTGACAAGTTAGTAAATATTATTTTTACTCTAAAAATAATATTTATACATTTTCACAAAATAATCATAAACAGTGTTGTGACAAAATATATTTACCGAATATATATATTTATCACGTTTAGTTTTGTGAAAATCCCACCTCCGATTATTTATAAATAAAGTCATGGCGAAATATATTTGAAAACATGTCAAAGTAGTCTAACACTTGTAAATAATTCTAAGTGTTATATTTTTAGAAAATTTCGCCAGAGTTTCCCCTGTAACTGGAGGTGGCCACGCTTTCAAGCGTATCATTTTCTTTTACAAAATCATTTCAACAATTCTTCAAATCAACCAAATCAATTTCCAATACTTCAAACTAGTCGATAAGTATGTAAAATCGCAATATTACATGAACTTGTAGTTTTTCTAAAACTATTATGTAGATCTCGTTGTATTTAGTGGATCTAGGTATAAAATAGTTTATTCTTGCAAAAACCCCGTTTTTGGAACAAATCACTCTTTACAACTTCCGACAATTTTTATAAAAATTGTTATTTTGTCGGATCTTTCGTTTCACAAGTGTTTATACACTTGTAGACTATAAAAATCACATTTGTTAACATGTTAAACAATTTTTATAAAACATGATTTTCTCGACACCCGGTCCTACGAATATATCACTTGTACATACGTAGATCGGCTCGTTTTAAATACTATTTTTCACGTTAAAACATTTTTACACAAGTTCATGTTTCCCGTGTGGTGGAGTTTCACCTTTTAACCCTCGTACAAAAGAAACAAGTGTATGTCAAGATACGTGATCTTAACAAAGTCGGGTTAAACGATGATGAGAGCCACCACATCATAGATCGGGCCATAAAAACCAACATATTCAAATACTACGACATTTACACGCGTTATGTTCTTTTATCCAACGATTTTCACTTTTTAGTAGACTTTAAAGATTCATGAAGCGGGTTACCGACATTTAACCGATAAAAATCCTTTTAACCACTTTAAACATGACTAATAACGAGTTTTAAACAATATACCTCTAGCTCGAGGCTAGGGAAGAAACTAGTCGAATACGGCGTGGATAAAAGCAAACGGTAGAGGTCCTTGGCGTTCCGTTTGTTCCAAGCTTCGTTGTACGTGATCCCCGACACTTGTATGGACTTGGAATGGGTGAATCAAGAACCGAAAAATGGTTGGGTGTGGGTGTGTGGTTCGGCCGAGAGGGAGCAAGGGGGAGGGAGAGAGAGAGTTTTGTGAAGTGTGTGTGTTTGTGTGTGTGAGATGTGAGGGTATTTATAGAGAATGTCGTCTCGGTCTTCGCGAAATCTAATTAAATATTCAAAGGTGTACTCTCCCCGGGTCCCACTAGTTGGCCGATTTCATTAGAATGTAATGGTATCCGGTTCGTTTCCAATCGTTCAGTTACGGTTCAGTTTGGTTAAGTGCGTTAAGTGAGAGGTCTAACCCCGTTAGTTGTTTAATGCATTAGAAAGCGGGTGTTAGGGTAATCGGGGACCCTAACTGGCTCAGAAAAATACCAATATTAATTTTGGCAATATTTTTATGTTCCGGGTATTGTCCGGTTGTTCGGTCGGATAGTAATCCGTTAAAGTGCTTAAGATATCCTTTAAGCGTCATAAATAATATTTTTAGCGACACAATTTATTCTGCAAAGTGTCAGGAATAATTCCTCATATTTTGGCACTTTATTTATTAGCTAGAAGCTAGTGTGTTGATAAAAGTGCTGTGTTTCGTGCTTAAAGTATGTTTTAGGCACATCCAAATCTCTGTATCTTATTCCTAGAGACGTAATCATACAACCCTTGTATCCTTACACACACTATGGGTGTAGTAAAATAATTCTGGCTCATTCAAGCCTTTAGAGGCAGTGTTTGCCTGATGCTGGTTATATCAGCATGTTCACTGTGTATCCGTTTAGTGCTACTGTGCTTCTTGTGCATCAAGTTTGTCACTAGAGTTCAGTAAATAAATAATGTAGTGACAGGAAAAATCAAAGTATGATGCAGACATGTACATGTATCAACAATCAAGTAGCAGTTTATCAGAAATCTCAGTTAAGCATAGTAATTAGGCAACAGTTAATAGCTAATTAAGTCGTACGGATACCTGGTTTTGTGAGGGTTGTCACAGAGGAAATCAGGGATCTGGCTAGGATAAGGATGGCAAGCTACCAACAAAGAATGGCCGGTGCTTACAACAAAAATGTTAGGATAAGGAAGTTCCAAGTCGGAGATATGGTGTTGAGAAAAACATTCCAAAACACTATTAATCCTGCATACAGGTTGCTAACTATGGAAGGAAACTTGTTACCAAGAGCCTGGAATGCTGTTCACTTAAAGAGATACTTTATGTGAACATGATCCTTCAAGCATGTGATCCTTACATTGAAGTATCCTCAAAGAATCCCGGTGATGTCAGTGATCCTTACTCTGGTAATGTCCTTATCTTAAAACTATTACATTTCCTTACTTTTTACCAAAGGATAAGGATCCTGTATCCTTCATCCTCTTCTCACGAACCATTTGAGTTATGATAGTTCAGGTATCTACAGCATATCGTCAAAGATCTTCAAAAGCAACGCAGATCCTTGGGTCCAACCCCAGTTATCCTTGGGATTATCCCCAGCTTCCACTAGCAGCGCACGATGATCCTGATATAGTTCACGTCTTTGGGACCAGTACCCACTTCCGGGGCTGACAACCTCATCGTACTGGCTATACCCAGGATCCTACGTATAATGGTAGACGTACCATACATCCGTTCATAAGGTTTCTAACGTTTTCACGTTAGCTAAGGTTTTGACATTTTCATGTCACTAAGCTTGGATAGTCGCCAGTAAGGGCCATACTCCAGTTTACATACGATCCTTTGGGCTTGTCCCCAGTTATCCTTTGGGCTTGTCCCCAGTTATCCTTTGGGCTTGTCCCCAGTGATCCTTTGGGATCATCCTCAGTGATCCTATGGGCTTGTCCCCAGTTACTAACTTATCTTTTATATTGGCTTAGTCCCAAGTTATATTCCATTTTTCAGGTTCTCGAAGTTAAACATTTAAGGATCCTTAATCCTTATTATCCATTAAAGTTTTACTTATGGTTATCCCGATTAAAGGTTAGGATCCTAACTTGGATCCTCAGGTATGATCCTTAACTATTTTCAATTTCATTATTCATTTGAATACCCTTTAGACCTTGACAACTGAACCTATGATCCTTAAAATAAACTACCTTGAAAATTTTCGATTATAGGATATTTGATCCAGGATCATATCCTAAATTTCTTAAACATAATTTGCTCAACTTTTCTTACTCAAACAAACATGTGCCCAAAACAATTGAAAATAAAAAGGATAATAACACAAAATAAGCGACAAAAGTTTAGGATTTTATTTATTAACGAAAGGATTAACCCTTCAAAAGTTGTCAAAATTGCCAACCCACATTTCTACCAGCAAAACGTGGCCCGTCCACATAGGTTGGCAAAGGGTGTCCATTGTCTTTGCGGTCTTAGCAGGTACAGGAAATTAAAGGCGGCAGGATCACAAAGGCTTCATCCCCCAAACAGAGGATCCCTCCACCTTTTGCAATCCTACCTATTGTCCAAAGGATCCAGGATCCTTAACCCTAAGAGCTATTGTTCAAATTATAGACCATAATTGTTCCAAATACCACTACCACAAACCACTACCATACTAAAAAAAATTGGGCTCCGGCCTAGTCACAAATATCCATCATCGCCCAATCATGCAGCTTACACCTTTGCTGCTCCATCACCACCAGCTTCTCCGCCCTGATCCTTGTCAGCATCACCACCCTCCAGCATTGGGATATCCTCAGCTTCATCCTCGTCTTCCAGTTCCGCCAGCCTTGCCTTCCAATCTTCAACATCCCATGTGCTCTTATCGAAGGAAGGATCCTGAGCCTCCGCAGCCATCTGAAGTTGTATCTTGTACATGGCAATTGCCGTAGAGACCTTGGCATCCTGGATGATCTCCTGCTTCTCGCTATCCATATCAATCAATCTTTGAGCAGCCTCATCCTTCGTAGCCCGGAGTTCCTTCTCAAAATCTGCTATCTTGAGATCCTTCAATACGCCCATTTGTTGAAGATCGGCAATTTGGCTTTCTTGATCCTCGATATGGCCAAGATAGGTCTCGATCTCAGCAAGTTTCTGCAGAAGAGGTATAAGGAAGATTCAGGATCAGGCGATCCAAAAGGAAGCAGGATATTCAAGCAGGATACTTAAGAAGGATAACCAACAGGGGCAGTGATCCTTACCTCATTAACATAGTCGAGAAACTGTTGGCGAAGCAGAGGAAATCCCTGGAGATCTTCAGAAGTCTTTCTCTTTTTTCCCTTACCCCGAATGGGTGCTTTAAGGGCTGAAGTAGAGGGACTGGCAGCAGAAGTCTTCCTCCTCGAAGACTTGACGTTGGCAAGATCACTTATCCCAAACTTGGAAGCAGACTTGGCAGATTTGGCAGACTTTCCAGCGCCTACACAATCAGAAACAAGATAAGTTCCCTTATTAATCAAACAATCTCACATATAACTTACTTTTTACAAGGATACTTACTTGACATAGTGGCAGATGCGGAGGATACTTCCTGTGAATCTTGGACGGTGACTTGGAAACTTCTGACCTCAGGATTAAGCTTTTTAAAAGCTAAGACTCTTTCTCTTGCAGCGGGGGTTAACTTAAGATAAGCAATGGATATAGCTGCACAAAAAATAAAAAAGACGTTAGTGATCCTCATCGTATGAGACAAGTCTGATAGTGATCCTTCCAGGATCCTCTACCCTACCATGAGTGGCCCATTCCTTGGGCAGATCCTTCCCATCTGGGAGGGTATCCCTTCTAACAAAGAAAAAGCGACGCTTCCAGTTTGTGTCATACTTAGTAACCTTGAAGACAGGGTGATCCTCCCCAGCTTTCCGTTTTAGCAGATATCGGCAAGAACCGAACGTGGTAAGATCATAAAGTGCGGCCAACTCTGCCATCCCCAAATCAATTCCCTTCTGCTCGATGATCCTCTCGAAGGTATACAGGACCCTCCAGATCATCGGCATAGCTTGGATATAAGATATGCCGGTTAAAGAAAAGAAGGATTGGGTGAAGGCTGGAAAAGGATACGAATACCCTATGGTGAACGGAGTAGCAGGAAAGGCCACCCAGACGTCTGAAACAAAGTCGCTCAAAGCAGTAGGTGTGAAGGATTTGAAAACAACATTCGCCGGAAAGCAGTGACGAATCCTGTCTACATGAGCATCAGTAAAGCAACATCTCTCCGTAGGAGAGTCCTTGATGATCCCTTGGATTTTTAGGGGACTGCTCTTCTTGGAATCCTTATGTGGAGGATTTCGAAGCAACATACTCGTGGTGGAACAGAAACAGAGTAAAAGCAGAAAAAACAGAGCAAGAGAAGGAAGAAAGGAAAGAGAGAAGAAGAGAATACCTGGTCAATCTTCGGTGGAGATTATAAAGGGAGTATATCCTGAATTTAAATGCAGAGTGATCCCAACCCTATCTCCTATTTATAATCATGATTTGCAGGGATTGTCACATCTATGACGTAATGATCACAACGGCTAGTTCGCTGATAACGGCTAGTTATCCGAGTAGTCCATTGAAGATAAGATCAGAGCAAAATATAACTCATTAATTTACAATAAACTCCTTATATTTTGGGGGCAATTGTTAGGGCTGGATTTTTATTATACGTGATCCTAATACGTGATCCTAACCAGTGATCCTTGTTTCTTTGGCAGACAGTGATCCTCAGCAGGATTTCAGGATCAGGATCATGGACCATCAAAGGATCCTCATGCTAACAGTTACCTTCGTTTAAAACAATGTTATTTTGCAGGAACATCTAGCAGGATACGCTCTTAGCATCATAATCAAGGGACGCGTCTTCACAATTATAGCATGAGCTTAATCGAAGATAGACGTTGCAAAGGATATGGAAACTTAGCTTGATTTA